>NW_026705081.1:0-324627 GCF_029867415.1 Vicia villosa
GAACATTGCCCCCAGTATTATAGTACTATCATTCCTGGATTTGATTAGAACACGCCACTGAGTATTTGGTAAAGATATAAAAATTGGACTTGCATAGATTTGCCCCTGCTAGTAGGGACTTTGGAGAGATTCGCCTCGCGAGGACTTTATGAGATGTGCACTATGGGCGACTTGCCCCTAGTAATCGTAGGCCTAGGACAATGCCCCATGTTTATTGGGAAGTTGCTTCAGATCTACTTGGATGCATGCCCCTAATTGATCGGGAAAGAGTCTGAAATCCACTTGGGATGTATACCTTTAGCTGTTTGGCATTTGGGAGATTCTTGGAATCTTGACTTGATTTCCCCAGATTGATTGGGCAAAGCGTGCCATGCCCCCTTGTATACCTAGGAGACATTGCTTCTTGGAGTAATTTTGTCTGTCGGGATAACTTTCAGTCATTAGTTGTACCCTGTGCAAATTCTTTCTGTTGCTAACGTTTGAAATTATGTAGCAGAATTTGTTTAATAATAAATTCATGAGATGCAATGCATACGTCTGTCTTGATTTTTTTTTTTTTTTTTTTTGAAAATAGTAAACAAAAGATGTAAAATCGTGATATTTGTAAAACATGCTATTTATAACAACGTGACGTTTGTAAAAATGAAGTATCAACTCAGCATTTTTGGCAAACCTTAAGGAGTCGGGATACCTTTTTGGTGACAATATGCTTTCGAACTTACCATGCTTCAGTTAGGACTTTCAAGGGTTGTAATGTGGCTTGGTTTACGGTTTAAAAAACAAAGGATAAAGGCTCGAAATTTATTTGTACCCACCCCTCTTCGTGATGATCTTCAGTCCTAAGCTCAGTTAATTCAACTCATGCATTCAGGTTCTAAGAGACTTTTGGATTTGCGCCTTCGATAATGTTGATGGTTCACAAGCAAAGAGAGCTTTTGAGATGGCAGTCACTTCTTCCTTTTGGTAATCACAACTTTGAGTTGTTCAAGAATTTATTGACTTCCTTTTTTTTTCATTTTTTTATATCCCTAACTTTTGCCTGAACTGTCTATTTTGAGCTTACAGTCAGCGGGATGCCTTGATTTTTTGCCTAAGTCATCTTTTGATTTTTTTTGACTTAGCAGGCTTTTCTTGGTGTATATGAAAGATATTGACTGCCTTGCTTGATGATTGACGAACCATCATTGGCTTTTGATTGGCATCTCCAACACTTCTTTGAGGCGTGCGGATGAGCGCTTGTGATTGAAACCTTTGTTGAAAGGTGTACTGAATGATTTTCTTAAAATAGAATGCACAACCAAATTAACTGAGAACTACCCTGCCCCAGGTTATGATAAAGGGTTTTAGTACAAAAAACAAACTTCTACTTCTTAGGCTCAAGGGGGTTGACGAGGGATTAACATCCTTATATCTCCATTGTTTAGGAATTGAACAAATGCCTGTACATCGTCAGCATAGTCCGTTCAAAAGCATATTGTATGAGGTCGCGGCATCGTTTTCGTCATCCTCCCTTAAAAGGCTTACAGCTTTAGCAGGAGTTGAATATCACAAAACACATGCAAAGTAAAAACATAATTTAAAATGAGTGATAACGAAATAATTTATTCAAGACAAACATATGCAATGCACTGATAATGATTATTAAAACAGATAATGTCTATCATAATTTCAATGTTTAAACAAACAGGAAAAGAAATCGCAAATGAAAGTAAATCTAATGATCTAAAAAGTTCATCCTTCTAGCCATCCACAGTATTAGCACTCTTGTTGTGATTAGGCATGGGAGCAGTGATCACGTTAGGAGTTGCAGGAGGATCGAACTTGATTTCCCCGGCATCGATCATGTCTTGGATCTTATTCTTCAATGTCCAGCAGTTGTCAGTGTCATGTCCAGGACTATCAGAGTGATATGCACACCTCGCGTTGGGATTATAGCGAGGGGAGGAAGTGTTGGGATTTGGATGAGGAGCTATCTGTATAAGTAACTCTGCTTTTAACAAGTGTTGCAGCGCTTGAGTCAAAGACATGTTGATCTTTGTGAATTGTCTTTTGGATGCGCTTTGTTTACGTTGGTTGTTTTGTTGTTGTATCGATGCTTGATTAGAGACCAAAATTGCCCCAACCGTGTTAGATTCATTCCTCCCATTGTATGACTTTTTTATAATACCGGAAGAAGTAGCCCCCTGAATTTTTCCGCTTCGGATACCACTTTCAACACGTTCTCCAGTCAGTATAAGCTCAGTGAATCCAGATGATGAACTTCCCAGCAAATGACTATAGAAAGGACCAGTTAGTGTATTCATGAACATATCTACCATCTCTCTGTCGGCCAAGGAAGGTTTGACTCTTCCAGCTAGATCTCTCCATTTCTGAGCATACTCCTTGAAACTTTCCTTAGGTCCCATAGACATGCTTTGTAGTTGCATGCGAGTTGGTGCGAGATCGGAATTATATTGGTATTGCTTATAGAAGGCAACAACTAAATCTTCCCAGGTATGGATGTTGGTACTTTCCAGTTGATAGTACCATTCGAGTTGAGTTCCAGATAAGCTTTCCTGAAAGAAATGGATCCAGAGCCTCTTATCAGCAGTGTGAGGCTGAATCTTCCTTACATAAGACCTCAAGTGTAGTTTAGGACAAGAGACTCCATCATACTTAGCAAAGGCGGGAGTTTTGAATTTTGGAGGAATAACGACCCCAGGCACAAGTCCAAGCTCTTCAAAATCCAGCCCAGGTACCTTCTGAATTTCCACACTTTTTAGACGCTCTTCTAACATCTTGTATTTGTCATCGGGATGTTCGTCCTCATGGTAATAGTCCCCTTCTTCTTCAGAGAGTTCGGCAGAATCGTGGTTACTTTTTGCCTCGGTTTTGATACTAGCATCATCACCTTGCTCATCCTCATCACTGTCTTCAGAGGTTTCAGCATCCCTGAGTTGCAAGATCGGTCTAAGCTTTTTCACTTGAGTCTTCTTACCCTTCTTCTTCTTCTTTTTAGTCAGCACGGCTTTCAGCTCTTCTTGCCCCTTGGACAAATTCAGAATCAAGGCTTGGAACTCAGTGTTTTGAGCTTGGAGATCCTTAACTGATTGTTCGAGATTCATGATGCTGAAATAAACAGCGAGGAAGGATGAGAGACCTATTGTAAGAAACCTGTTATGCGATGTTTATGAATGCAAATGCAATGTCTTTCAAGGATCTTTAGGAATCTAGTTAGCAATATTGAAAATGGTTTGGTCGCATCTCTGATTCTTGGATGTTCTTCTATAGGAATCAAGCTCACCATATCCAGTGGGTCATAGCCTCTGATTCGGGATACTTCTGAATTTGAAGGTACATGGCTATAGGAAAATAAATCCTCTTGCCCCTTGATAGGTACTGAGTCTCTGAATTGGAAGGTACGTGGCCAGAGGAAAATAAATCCTCTTGCCCCTTGATTAGGAATTCAGCCCTTGATAAGAGTACCTGAGATTGCGCGCCCTAAATTCCTAAGATCCTTGAAAGGGTTAGTTAAATCATGTTATGCTTATGATGTCATGATGTCATGATGTTATGTGAATGCAGTTCGTTAGACTTAGTGCGAGATGGTAAGGACAAACAAATCCTTTCAACAAAACCTGCGAGGAAATGAGGGTTAGTAGTAAACACAAACAAGTCACACAAGTCACACAATTTTTGGCTTAAGGCTTGCATGGAGTTTGATCAAGTGTCCTTCCCAAGGGTATTTCTATGGATAAGGAAATTTCAGCAACGGGTTCTAGCAAGTGACTCAGAATTGTCGACCCTCCTAAAGCACCCTCGAACATGATACATACATACCATGCAATGATACTTTGAGAAAAAGCCTATCTGAGTTGTAGTATCGGGTAGCGACTATGCTCTTAACATACATCAAGAGTAGTCCCCCCACTACGTTCCTAAAAGTCAGGATGGGTTAAAGGTTACTAACGGTCCTTGAGCTCCGACTCACCCACAGGTATCCACACGAACCTCCCTCATACAAGAGAAGCATGTAAACACCCATAGAGGCCTAACTCAAGCGTGAACTCTCATATTGACCAATCCTCCACATACATGAAGGAGGTCGCCATGACTATGCCACTTCCTATCTTAGATGTACTTGAATCCGGGTGTAGGATTCGTCCTTCAGTTAATTCCCAAAATGCCCCTGAAAAAATAAAACAAGCAAAACAAACAATAGAAAACATTTAAGTGATTCCTAAACTTTTAAGGTAACCCCTCTTTTATCGAAGTAAATCCCCAGCAGAGTCGCCAGTTCTGTAATACGGTGAACTGACTTTTTATCGATCGAAATGTCGCGGATAGCAAGAGTCGCCACCGACTTTTATTTTATCCAAACAATATTCGGAAAGGCAAAAAGAAACAGAAAAAAACCTTTTAAAAGAAATCTAAGTTCGGGGGGGTAATTTATGCAAAGGGAAGGTGTAAGGCACCCTTTGCATCCATGGTTTTCCATGGGCTCTTAATTGCTTTGCTTGCTCGTTTGTTTTTTTGGAAGAAGTAGATGAAAGAAAAAAGTGGACTTTAGCTCGTAAATGAGCGTAGCCAGTTTTCGAAGAATTGTGAGAAAGAATATTAAAGATGAGCATTGCAAGGCAATTAGGGGCAATTACCTTAAACTCAGATGATAGGTCTCTTTTTAGCCTTTCAGAATGAAAGGGTCTATCCTTGCCATAAGAGGGCAGGAAGCCTTTCGTTTGGAGGTTGAAGGGTCGTCGAAGCATCCTTTGCCATAAGACTGTCCCATGCCATAGAAGGGCAGGTAGTCTAAGGTAAGGATCAGAATAAGCCTTTTCGTAGGCAGCCAGAAGATACCTCAACCTTTTTCCGTAGGCAACTTCCGAGGGTCGAGGTCATATTGTGTATCGAAGGCAGCATCATTTAGGGTCGTATGACCTTTAATTACCGAGGCAGCATGGCTGAGGTATCCTCAAATTCGAGGGACATGGCTTATTCTGCAAAAAACACAAGGCAACAGGCAACAAGGCAACAGACAACAAGGCAACAGGCAACAAGGCAACAGAGAGAGGTTACCCAAAAGCGTGCGTGTGTGCACCAATCACGTGATTATATTCAATAATATTATCTTGTAAATTAGCGATTCTAAATTCAATTCATGGTTGCCACTCCCTATTTTACTAACCACGCAGATAATATAAGGCAAGAAACAGTAATATGGGGGAGGGAAATTGTAACCAGCGGATCCCTTAATAGGGTTTGACATAAGTAATAATAAAGCATAAAATATTAAGGTTAGGGTTTAGGGTTACCAACACTCGTAGCCTTGGCGGTCAACAAACCCTGAAAATTGAAAAGGAAAGAAGAGAGTGAGTGTATTATTTGTTCAGAGGCAACTACGGTTAACCCTAAAAATAGACATAATAATACAGAAAAAGGGTAAAAGAAACTTAGCTTCGATTGATGAAGGTTGAGAATTGGAGGTAGCTTGAAGCATTGACTCTGACCATCTGATAATTGAATAGAGAAATAAGAGGAAGTGAGTGTAGAGGGATTTCATTGACAGGGGCAATCAAACCCAAATTAAAACAAAATAATAGGCGAAAAATATTAAATAAGAAGAAATTAGAACTTAGCTTCGTTCTTTGACGTGGCGCGCAGTCGGAAGGTATTTGTAAAGCCAAACCTGGAAAGGCACAGAAAAAATAAATGTATTCAGTGTAGGTTAATTCTCGTAAACCCTGATTAGGGTACGAATTGAACAAGAAAATACGAACGATTTTAATTAATTATTGGTCTCGCGATCTAATTAATTAAATCGGAGAAGAGAAAATAATTATAGTCAAACAAAGGCATTTTTTTTGATTTTATGAATTAAAATAAAATAAATACGAATTATTGAAGATATTAAATGTTTTATCTAATAAAAACAAATAACAAAATAAATGTCATAATTATTATAAATAAGTAAATAATATAAACAAGAATAAATAATAAATAGAATAAAACAAATATGTAAAAGAAAATAGCATAAGAATAAATATAACATAAGTATTATAAAATAAATAAATAAATATTATTAGTATAAATAATATATATAAATAAATGTTATTGTTGTTATAAAAAAAAGATTAGAAGAATTTTAATTTGAAAGAAAAATTATTAAGTAAATAAAAGGAAAACAACGTAAAATTAATAATAATAATAATAAAGGAGATTAGAGATCTTAGCTTATAATCTGGTGTGGTTGGCTTTTGAGGGTGTACCATGGACGCCATACTTTCTGGGCGTTAGATCAATACTTGGGATGATCAAATGGTTATTCGTTGAGGGCACACGATAGACCCTCGCACGATCATCGCGTGGAATCTGCGGTGAAAAGGTTATTTGAAATTGAAAAACAAAATGTCGTGGGGCTGGATCGAACCAGCGTCCTGGAGACGAAAGCCTCAAACGCGCCCCTCCTCTTCCACTGAGCCATTTGTGGTTCGCTGAAAATTAGAACCCATAAACAAAATATATTGAAAATAAACGATCTAAAATTTAGAACAAACAGCAACCGCGCGCCCCCTGAGTCGTCTTCCTTGTGGAGGATATTTCAGAATACCATCTTTTTGGCAACAGTTTCTAGACGTTACCATAGCCTGCAAATACATAACTCGCAAAATACCATGAATAAAATCCAATTAAACACACGGTTTGTTCTGAAATCTCTTTCTAAACACGATAGGTCCATTGATTTGGGTAAATCTCAATCTTAAATAAAACCCCCAATTTGAGACCTACGAACCCTAACTATGGTAGATTATCAATCCTGCATCAACACTCAAATTAAACCATCCAGAAACAGTCTATGCGTTCATACTAACACGAATATATCATTGAAACATGCTTATGATGCGTGAAGGCCTGTAATCGAAATTAAGAAAAATGATGAACAAACCGTAAACGCGATGAAGATGATATGTGATGCCTTGGACGTCCAGGACGATGGTATTTGCTTCGAAGAATGCCGAAACAGCCTCAGGGATCCCTAGGATCGCTTCAATCGTCTTCCAAAAGCTTCTGCTCTTTTTCTTTGGTCTCACGGTTTCGCTGAAGATGAGTAGGATTCCTCTTTGCGTTTACGGTTTAAGATGCTTTTTCTGTTCTGGTCTTGACTGCAGCCAAATCCTCCTTTTTTCTTGCGATCTCAATTTCCTTCATTTTTATAGGAGATGTAATTAGGTTAGGAACAAAAGAATCAAATCTTCAATAATTAACAGATTGAAATTTGATTAGGGAGAAATATTGAAAGTTTCTGATTTTATCTTCAATCAATCCAAATCTCCCTTATTTCAATTTTCACGTGTTTATTGCTTTTAGGAACTGATTTTATTCTGACTGAATCAAGAGGCAAATATGGAGTATCCAATCCATAACTATTTCCATATTTTTTTGATTTTATTTATATTTACATGAATAAATTCATAATAAAATAAAATAAAGATCAAAAAATAAAAGATAAAAAATAATTAGGGAATGGTTTATGGGCCACTTGGATGAAAATAAATCTCCTTGAATTAATTCAAAATATTGTTATATTTTACTTGATTTATTTAGATTTTAAATAAAATCAAAATAAAATAAGTAAATAAAAATAAATGAATTATTATGGGCCCATTAGCTTGAAAGCTTCAATTTCGCTGATTATGATTTTATGGTTTTCTCAATTTTTTTTACCCAACTTGCACCAATCATAACTCTTTCATTTTTTATTGTATGGAAGTGTTCTTGAGCTTTGAATTTGAATAAGAGAAATGGTATGGGCAAATTTTGGGGTATGACACCCCACATCGCTTTGAAAATCAATTGATCAATTAAAAAGATTTAATCAACAGTTTCCTTTGAAATCAAAAAGAAATGGTTTATCGTTTTTGAAAAGAATCGCGATCGCTTGTTTTTAAAACGATTTGAATTTTGAAAGAAGTTAATTTAATCAAGATAAACAAAAAGTTTATACATAATTAACACTTAGGTGATTAGGGTTTGCTCAAAAAATATTTACAAGTGATTAAGTTTGAAAATCAAATGAAAAACAATATTTTAAAGTATTAAAAAAACTTAAAAACATGTCATTTTAAACTCAATTAAAAATACATTAAATAAATATATTTTTGTGATTTTTTTTGATATTCATAAAATACATATATTAAATGAGAAGTGTGTGAAAAATGAAGTAAAAATGAATTGGTTTGAATGGTTAATTAATTAAGTGAAGTTGTTAAAAAAATGAAGAAAAATAGTTGTAAAAAAAATGGTTTGGTCCTGCCAGGGTTTGAACTCACGCCCTCTCTCTCACCAACCAAAACACTTGCCAACTGAGCCACGCTTGTGGCTTGTGATAGATATGCTTCCATTTAATTATATTTTGAAATTGGTATTTGAAACTTCTGAACCAAAAAACGCGCCAAGAACACAATCCCAACTGAAATTTGAAAATCTCTAAAACTGTGTTGTTTTGATCAAGTGATGGGTCTATCTCACTCGGTTTTTCACGAGGAACGTGATGGTACCCTCACAATTCATTTATTTTTACTCTAAGGTTATCAATTTTGTGATGAACATGAAGAACCCTAAAACTGAAATTCAATATGAAATCGTGTATGTGCAAGTTAAGATGCAATTGATTGAGGGTTAATGATCCTCATAGGTGCATAAACAAGATGGTATGTTCATATTTCATTTATGATGCGTGATTCATAGAGTTTGAAGTTCAAGTAGCTTACCTTCAAAAACGGCAAAAATGAGAATCGAATTCTGCAATAGAGGTGTTACAGATGCTTTGTGATGATCTGGATAGCTTCAATGATGATTATGGAAGGTGTCTGGATGCTTGGAGTGAATTGAAAACATCTGGATCAAAGTATGGAACCCGATCTGCAGTAGAACCAAGTATGAATCGAGCTTGATGATTCTGAAGTTTTTGATTGATAATGAGTGTTGGGATAGTTCATATGTGACATATATGAGGTGTTGGAAGTGTTAGTTTGGATAGAATTGAGCTTGAATGGATTTTGGCATGATAAGGTTCATTCTATGTTCATATGGAGGTGAGATGATGATTCTGAGTTTTAGGTGTTTTTGGGGTGTGTGAATGATTCAAACACATCCCAAATGATGTTTATGAGATGTTAGAACCATCACTTTGGCCATAACTTCAAGGGTTTGGAGGTTGAGTTTTCTACCTCTTTGAAAACTATGAAACTTGCAATTCAAGAAAGAAGAGAGAAAACCTATAATTGTGAGGTTTTGGTGTGATTTTGAATGGAGTTTGGACCTCTATTTATAGGCCAAGAGTTCTGAACTCAGACCTTAGCAAGTTGATCAAGAATTGGTGATTTGGCTTAAGAGATAAAAAGGAATCTTTTACATTTAATGCAAAATGGTTAAAGTGACCAAACCATGGTTAAAACTCAAGCTTCTTATCCTCTTCCATTCTGATCTCAAACCAGAAAATATCTTCCAATTATTGCATTGGTGTGTCATCACTTGAATTATAGGTCATGTAGTCTTGAAACTTAGTGAAAAATGGTGAAAATTCAAGTGAAAAGTTCACTAATGTCAAAATTCAAAACCATGGCTACACTCCATATATTTTCATGCTCTTGGACATTTTGGAAAGCTCATGTTATGTACCTCAAAACCCTAGTTGGAAGTTTCTTCAAGACCTTTAAGGAAATGGGTGAAAAAGATCCATGAACTTTGAGAAAAATGAGATTTTAAGTGAAATTTTCAAAAGAGGCCAACTTTGAAGCTCCATATCTCTTAAATGGTTGATCTTATGGAAAAAAAATTATATGTGTCTAAGTTGTTTATTGGATCAAAATCTACAACTTTCATGTTGGAAGTTTTTTTCAGTTTGTAGGTGAAATTTTGAGAAATTCCCTTCCAAAGTTTGGAAAAAACCATTGAAAAACACTTAGAAAATTTTCTAAGTATGAAAGTCAAACTTTTGACTTTTTGATTCTTGATTGATTTTCTTGATTTTTCTTGATCAAATGACTTCATATATAATATATTGATGATTCAAAACTTCAAAAGTTATGGTTGACCAAAATTCTCCAAAAGTCAATGGTGATCTTTTACAGTTGACTTTTTCAGACGAATCGCGTTTCTGGAGATTTCAAATGAAACAGGCTATCCTCACCAAATGAATGGTATGAATGGATCATATTGAGGCATTAAAGTATATTGAGCCATGGTTTGAGTTGTGGCACCATGTCCTGATTAAAAAGTCAATTGTTCAGTGAATTAGGTCAAAAACCCTAATTGTCGACCTGATGAAATTGATGACTGTGGATCTTGAATTGAAATGTAATTTCCATTGGATATTGTCATAGGGATTATTTGAGGATGATTGAAACCTTTGATTGACTTCCTGGGGATTTTTAGGGTTTCCCAAATGTGATCCCTGATTTCAGTCCCTGATAGTTCAAAACCCTAATTCTGATGACTTGAAATTTCACTGGTGATCAATCCTTGTGTAGGAGATGCCTTGAGTAAATGGATTAGGTCAAAATGATGCACTTGGGGTCTTGATGTCATGTCCCAAGTCATTAGGTCAAATCCTGAGCAAAAGTCAAGAGTATGCTATCTTTAGTCAAAACCCTAACTTGGTTGGTTCAGAGCCTTTGAGCTTGTTGAAATGAATCTCTGAGGACCAAATGTTGATTGTTGATGAAGATAATTCATTTGAAATGAAGGGAGAACAAAACCCTAATTGATTGTTGCTTGTACTGATGAGTGATTTCCTGATTAACCCTGCTGAGTCACAAGTAGCAAACACAAGCTATGTAATTTGTTAGAGATGCAAATGATGCATATGCTATGATATGAAGTGGTATCTTAGGTCAAAAATTGGGGTATGACACACACCCAATTGCAGCATCAATGGTTGCAGGAGTGATGATGATGGTATTACCAAAAACATTAGAGGAAACAAAGGAACCATCGAAATTCACAGACGCATACTTCCAAAAAAAATTGATTAGATTTGTATAGATAGGGCCATGCAACATTGAAATGTACCTACTAGACCATCCTTGCCCAATGATACTTTGAGTCAGATAAAGCTCATCATTGCTTAAACAAGGAATATTTGGGCGTAGTTCACAGAGAACTTCAAGGAGATTTTCATCACCATGAAAGGTCTTTGAGCACATTAAAGGTATGGTAGATAAAGTTAAGAGGGAAATAATTGAGCAGTGATAAATTAATAGGGGCACAAATGAAGTCTTTATATATAAAAAGAAAACATATTTAGAGAAAGAAGAGATATGGTTAAGAGATTTGAAACGACATGGAAATAAATGAAAAGATAAATGTTTACTATTTTAAAGATAGATGATTAGACACAAAATTAATTCTAGACATAATTTTTGATAAAACATGCAAGTAAAGTTTATTATCAAAGAAGTTTACCAAAAAGAATATCAAGAGTGATATAAGTGTTTCACTGACTATATAAATAAATGAGTAGCGTGACCGATTTGGGTGAATAATAAATGTTGAGAAGATTCTTTTAAAATTTCAGAGTTTTAGAAGATTTACTTACAGCATCTTGGTGGTCATTGCGCTTTCTTATCTGGTTTGTCTCTAAACACTCACAGTGCTGATATATGAGTTCGTTATGACTTTAGAAACCAAATCTTCAACCATAACTTCAGGTGGAATGAATTTTTTCTTCTTGCATAGACATGATCCATTCAAGATTAAGAGGAGTTTCTACTCAATCTGTTTGTACTTCCAAATACACTGACTAATCAGGAGTATCTTCAGAGCTTTGCATCTTGTTCTAACAAGATTTAGTCTTTCTTCCAAGAATTAGATCTTCAAAAGGTGTCAGTCTTTGAACTTGGGGAACTTCAGATGAATCTAATGCATCATCTTTTCAGAAGAATTTTATCTTTTAGAAACCTTAGTTTCTTTTTCTTATTCTTCATAAGTGATTTCTAGATCTGAGAAAATATTAACCAACATTGACTTTTCTAAGTCAAGGTTATCATCAAATCTTATACCAGTTAATCTTTCCACAAAGCATGTATCTATGTTGTAATGATTACTTTGAACCCCTTAGAACATTAAAGTAACATAATACATCTCTTGTATTTCAGCATCAAATTCTTTTTGTTCTTAGAATAGATAAAAGCAGAATGTGACTTGTTACACCCTATTTTTATTAGATTTTAATTAATTAGGATTATTTAAAATTTGATCACTGTTTGTGTATTTTATTTAATTATTGTTTGAGTGATAATTATTTAATTGGGTAGTAATATGTTATTTAGCTAATTAATAAATGGTAGAATTTTATTAGAAATCAGTTAAATGGGCTTAGTTGAGTGAGAAAGAGTATTGGGTGGGTTAAGCCTAATAAAATAATGAGAATTAGGAGAGAACTTTGTGTCATAACCTAATTAGAAAGAAAAGAGGAAAAAGATAGAAAGAAGATAAGAAGAACATAGAAGAGAATGAAAAGGGGATTTGTAGATTTCTTAAAGAGGGTGGATTAAGAGCTAGAGGTAAGGGTTAGAATCCAAGTTCTTATAGACTATATGATTGGGTAATGTATTTTGTTGTGATTACCTCTTCATCTTTGTAATTTCATACAAACCTAGAAATGTAGGATTTGGGGTAATTTCTATGGATTTGTGTGATAAAAATGATTTTAATGATACATGTGGTTCAATAATGATTAATACTGATTGTATTTGATGTTTATTTGATGTTTGGAAGTGATGTGGAGTAGTTGGATGAAGTTTTCGCAGTTCTGTGTTTTGCTGTTTTTTTCTGAAAATCGCAGGGCCCGCTAAGCGGAGTTCCAAAAATGGAAAGTTACTGCCTAGTCCCGCAGGTGGGCCGCTGAGCAGACCCTGTTTTACAAAACTTTTTCCAAACTTTGAAATGTCATAACTTTTGATCCGTAACTCCTTTTTAGGTGCCATTTGAAGCATATTGAAGCTTAAATAATTGTCTATATGATAGAGTAGGATTAGTTGGCAATTGTTTAATTTAACTATGATGTTAATTGGGAATAACATGTAATTATGAATGTATGTTATGGATAAGTTGTTTATGATCAATGTTCATGGATGTATTATGTGGATGATAATCATGAATGATGTGATTGATTTACTAAATGCTAATGGATGATTGATATTTGATTGATTGTCATGTTGAGTAATGTTGTGCAAAGTCGTAAACATGTAATTGTGTAGTTTAAGAGATAGAGGGAACGTCTTAAATGCATGAGTCTTATTTTATTGCACACGTACACAAGCATGAGTCTTTGAAAGTGGCAATGTTGGGTAATCTCGTGAAGGTTATTTACTTGTTCCAAACCTAACGAGTATGGGGCTTAAAAGGTTAACGAGTATGGGGCTTTGAGGTGGTTATCTAGTCTAGAGAGAATGACAAACGGCCTGATCGGAAATGATAACGGAGGGATCCACCTGCATATTCCATAGAGTCACACTTGAGTCGCACGTATCGGTGTGAAATTTAATTATGTGTGATTATGTGATATGAAAGTGTGGATGTGAATTTGATTGATACGCATGTTTTATGAAGAGTGATGAATTGTTAAATATATGCTTGTTTATGTTGCATTTCCCATTATTATATTTTCTATGATAATTTGAATTCTCACCCTTTTTTTTGAATGTTGCCCTTCGTTGGTAACGTACAGGTTCAGGCGAGTAGTAGCTTGTCCGAGGACTTAGCCGCGGAGCTCCCGAGTTTGTTATTTGATTAGGTAGTGAGTCGATGCTTTAGTCATGTAACACTGGGATATGATTAGTGCGTTGAACTCATGTTTGATTTGGATTTGTATTTTGATACTATTTTATGTTTGTTATGATGTTTATTGTGTTGTGGAAGGCCTTAGTGCCAAGTATTTTGGATACGATGTTATGAGTTTTGTATTGGATATTATTGTGATATGATCATGGTATTGGACATGGATCATTATGAAATTCATGAGAATTTGTTATTTCTGCTGTGTATGCATATTCTTAATGAATTATGTTAATTAAAATGTGTTATATTAAGGACCAGGTGAATTGTATGTTTGTGGATGTATGAATGTTGGTTTTTAAAAGCTTTTAGTTTTTGAAAACGTCGTTGTGACGCCCCTTGTTTATATTTATGCTTACTCTGAGTATTTGTTTATTATTACTATTATTTTGGGGTATTAGAAATGGGTGTTACATTAATGGTATCAGAGCATGGTCGACCAGTTGGTCTAGAGTCGTTATTGTTTTCTAATCCTGTTGTATTAGATTTGTGTATCTGACATGATCAATACTGTATTGTCTGTTTTTTATTGTTGGTTGTCGTAGGACGATGGTAGCTGGAAGGAATGATGATGCCATTGCTGATGCATTGAGGATGTTGGCTGGATCTCTTGGTCAAATTCCTCAAGCTAATGCTGGAAATCGGAATGGTGATGATGATTAGTATCGTGCTTAGGGGAAGTTCCAGAGGAAAAATCCTCCTACCTTTGATGGAGAGCATGAACCGGATAAGGCTCAAGCTTGGTTGAAAGCGATTGAGAAGATCTTTCGAGTCATGAACTGCACCGATGCTCAGAGAGTGTAGTTTGGTACTCACATGTTGGAGAAAGAAGCTGAGGATTGGTGGGGGAATACTGCTCAGAGGTTTGATGAGGAAGGTATTCAGGTTACTTGGGATCTTTTTCGTGATGCCTTTCTGGAAAACTATTTTCCAGAAGATTGTCGTGGAAAGAAGGAAGTGGAGTTTCTTGAAATGAAGCAAGGAAATGGAATGATGGCGAGTATTCTGCAAAGTTTCAAGAGTTGATCAAGTATTGTCCTCACTAAAATACCATGAATGCGGAACGATCTAAGTGTTTGAAGTTTGTGAATGGTTTGAGGCATGATATCAAGAAGGCGATTGGTTATCAACAAATTACTTGATCTGCGGAGTTGGTTAAAAAGAGTCGGATTTACGATGAGGATAATAGAGAGAGTGCTTCTCACTACAAGGCTACGAATGAGAAGAAGGGTCAATATCTGTCGCACGCTCGCGAAAAATGAATAGAGTCGCCACCAATATATTTATCCCATAAGGGAAAGGAATACTAGAAAACCTAACAAAGGAAGGAACAGGGTCTTGCGACCAGAGAATCTAGGTACGGGAGTCGGTTACGCAAGGGGAAGGTATTAGCACCCCTCGCGCCCATCGTACTCGATGGTATCCACCTATGTTTGTTTCTATCTAAAGGGTGTGTACTATTGTCATACCCCAAATTTGTCCCACCCTCATTTATCTGGCTTGCCACTCATAAACATACATCCATTTAGGTCATACCATTGCATGCATCCATATCATTGGTCCTTGATCAGAAGAAGAGACTTGAAGCCTAATATGGGGTGTCATCAGCTTGCCCAAGACCTCTTGAAATCAGGGTTTTCATCCAGTTCATAGCATTGGCAAGAATGTACAAGTCTATAAGTCATCTAATCCTCTTAATCAGGGTTTCCTTGACCAAAGTCAACCAATTGACTTTCTGGTCAACATATAATCAGAAAGGGATTTTATGAGGGAGAAGCTTTCATGTTGACTATGTGGATGTGTTTATTTGACTGGATTTGACTGGAGAAGATTTAATCAAGAGTTTCATCAATAATCAGAAAAATCAGTACAGTTGACTTTTGGGTCAAAATCAGAAGAATTATTCAAATATTGACTTTTGATGGAAATTTAATCAAGAAAAGTCAAAGAATGGATAAAATCAGGAGTTTGACAAAAGGTTGCCCAAAATAGAAAAATGATAAAAAGGGGAAGTTTTATACTTAGAAAAATTTTTGGTCCTTAAAAAGTCTAATGGACAGCTCACTTCATCACCAGTTTACACGTGGCAAATGGCATTTTTGGGAGAAATTTACAACATCAAAGTTGTTCCTCTCATGGAGGAGAACAACTTTGTAGTTGGACACTTTTTTATCTGAAGCATGGTTGAAGAGTTATTAATGTTTGAAGTGGGAGATTTTCATCTGAATCAAGTCATGAAGCTGGGCACATTTCTGGTCATACGTGATGCATTTCATCGAGCATGTGGCGTGCCAACTTTGAAGCCAATTATATGGAAATTCAGGGATACTACAAATTCCAACATAGCATGAATCCATTCCTTGCTACGCCCTTTACACAATAAAACAAGAATTGAGTACATTGGGTGGATATTGAATCAATGGTGGATGCTCAAAGTCATGCCCTCACACTGGCCAGAATGCAGCATCAGGCAGGCCAAGATCCAGGTCACGCGCAAGGCATTTCTACAAACACATGGTGGGCTGAATTCAAGTCTAATTTTCTCCCTCCACAAATCCCCATTTTGAACAATCTTGGTATCAAACTCCTCCTTGCCACATCCTCTTTCCAATGAGCCATGGATCACGCCAATTGGTCAAGTGATGAGCAAGTTATTAGGTCCCAAAGCCATGCCTCGACCAAGTCACGTCATTGCCAAAAGAATGGACCACAATCCAGGTCACGAGTGTGCAGGCCCAGCAATTGAGACATTGTGTTTTCATTGCAAGTTATGAGTGACCCCTAGCCTCTATTTCAAGAGATCATCAACATGAAACCTCTTCTACCCCACACCCTCTTCATGTTGAGCCCAAAATCAAGTCAAATGGAGGCCTATGGTTTGAGATATATATGCTTAAAGGTGGACTCCTGAACATGGCAGCAGCATGCGTGAGGTCATGTAGACATTCCCATAATTGTCTTGTAAAACTGGGCACGTGAAAGCATGCAAAGGACTTGCTACAAATGATAATTCTTGTTCATTAAGTTTGGAAGTGAAAATGCTACAATACAACATGTATACCATAACTCTCATGCAACCTCATGCACCACTATATAACTCAAAACTCCTCACAAATCACACACTTCTTCATTTTTTTTAGATTCACGATTCACTTTCTTCTCTCTCCCGTTTTTTCCTCACTCTTCGTTCTCTTCATTCTCTCTTCATCCCTTCTCTGCAAAAGTTTGTTACGATTTGTAACTAACTTCAAAAACCATTCTCCACCACCATTCTTCACCAACCTCCACCGTAACTGAACAACAACCCTCATCATCATTCTCCTCCATCAACCTCGCCGCTGACCTTCGTTCTTGCATCATCATCGTTATACTCAATTCACAATCGTCACCGTCAATGGAATCCGCGAAGAACAGTCTCCAAGATCCTCTATCAAACTGAGCGCATCTCTCCACCGAAGATCGACAGCGAAGAATTAATATCAAGCATCAGTAGCACTATTGGAGGAAGCTCAGATCGCGGAGTCTTCTTCAAACTTTGAATCAAGAACCATCCAGGTAAACCTCTGGAACTTCTTAGCATCGTAGCCAAATACCTTAAGGTCATACGCATTCAGAATAGATCTGTTGTTTGTATTGGCTTGAAATCCTGGTTCCTTGATCTTGCTTACGTTTTACATGAAGTAATTGATTAGTGTATGAGAGCTCCGCAAGTAGCCTTGGTTTTATGAAGTTTAGATTATGTTAAGGTTTAGAAATGCTTTCGGTTATGAGGTTAGAAAATGAATCAAGAAAAGATAACGTTAGATTCGAGTTCAGTGCAAGATACCGAGTGGAATGATGGTAGAACTTGGATTTTCTGGGCGTGTAGAGGTGGTCGACGGCGGAACCAGCTGGAGAAGACGACCGGAGCCCTAGCTCCGGCGTCTATTGTTGTTTTCTGGTTGTAACTCAGTTCGCATATGTGGCACTATCTCATTGGTGCATGTCCCCAGTATGTAGCAATTGTTATTTCATTCAAATGATTAGAACGTGAGGTGGCAGGGCGTGATTGGTTTCCAGCTCATTTTTGTCTTATTATACTTAAAACTCCACTGCACCAATTGATACAAGTGCATTTTATTCTCTTTGCATGTCACGTAGTACCATAATAATCACATGAAAAATAATAAATGCTGTACAATAAGGAGGAATAAAACGAAAGGAAAAATAGAGTGGATAGTGTAGTTGGGCTACAACGAGACTGGGCCTAGAACCTCTTCTGAATTATACCCCTGTTTCACTAATACACACGCCTCCTTCTTGAACATGGGCCTGAGCGCACTGCTCTTCCCACCCCCTGTTTGGGCCCAGCTTGTCTCTTAACATAGATTTTAGTTCATAATGCTAATTGCTGTTACACCCCCTGTTAATAGATTTTATAAATAATAAAAATTGATTTTCTTTTTTCTTTTTTGCCTATTAATTGAATCTTTCTTAAATAAAATGAACAAGATGGAAATGGGCCACGAGCTGGCTCTCTATCATGGGCCTGTGCGCAGAATGCTATCTCCACCCCCTATTTTTTCTGGCCCAATCGGCTCTAATGGTTTTTAGTTCAGATACTGGTTACTTTTGCACCCCATTCTGTTAATAAAAAAAACAAATAAAAATTGATTTTCCTTTTATTTTCTTTTGCTTGTTAATTGAATTTTTTCTTAAATAAAAATCAATAAAAAATAGTTACTTGACCAATTAGATTTTTAGGAATATTGTTTTCTTTTAATTGAATTTTAATTGATTGATTTCTTTGATTTGTGATTGGTTGATAAAGATAAAAATAATAGTAGTTTTTAGTTTAATTCTTGAAAATAGTCTTTGAACATGAATAAAAAATGCCATTGCTTGTGAATAATTTTCATGATTAGTTTAGGTTCTATTTCTTTTTTCTTTTTGTGAATATTTTCAATATATTGTGGAATGCTTAAATAGACTTTCCTCCCTTTCTTTTAGGCTTATAGTAACATAGATGTAGAAATTAGGAATAGTTCCCTTTTTTCATTCTTTTTCTTTTACAACATAAAACATCTAAAAATATTCAAATAAAATCCCCTTAAAAAATACAAAGAAAATACTAAAAAACATTAATAAAAAAGTGAAAATCATTAAAAAGGGAATGTAAGCTTGAATCTCCCTTGCTTTAGGGAATCATTCGAGTGCTTGGATCTCCCTTGCTTTAGGGAACCATTCGGGCGTAAGTTCCCAAATTCTAAAAGACACAAACCAAAGAGTAACTCGAGTTTCCCTTGCCTTAGGGATTTCCTCGAAACACTCAAACTCTCTCTTCTCTCCTTTCTTAAGGGCATTGTTATCTCCGCTCTATTGCATCCTAGGCTGTCCCCTTATGCAAGAGCGCGAGCGTTAACTCCGCCCAACTAAAAAACACAAAAACAAACAAAACTATGGAGCCGAACTACGGCGCTCTGATTCCTGAAAAGGATACGTAGGCATCAAGTCGCGGGGCTTGAACGAGCACACTTGTAAATATTTCCTTCTTTTCCCCGTATTTCTTTTTGCATGCATTCATATAGACATAGACATAGTACACACCCTTTAGATAGAAACAAACATAGGTGGATACCATCGAGTACGATCGGCGCGAGGGGTGCTAATACGTTCCCCTTGCGTAACCGACTCCCGTACCTTGATTCTCTGGTCGCGAGACCTTGTTCCTTCCTTTGCTAGGTTTTCTGATATTCCTTTCCCTTATGGGATAAATATATTGGTGGCGAATCTGTTCATTTTTTGCGAGCGTGCGACAACTATGTCTATGTCTAAATGCGAATGAATGCAAAATGTAGGGAAAAGAAAGAATTGTACTCGCATGGGCCCTACCCCGCTGCCTACGTATCTTTTTTCCGGAATCAGAGTTACCGTAGCTCAAATCAAGATTTTTTTTTTGTTTTGTGTTTTTTAGTTGGGTGGAGTTAATGTTCACGCTCTTGCATAAGGGACGACCTACGATGCGATTGAGCGGAAATAACAGTGCCCTTAGGTGCCAACGAGGCAAAGGAAAAAGAAATGATTGGTTTGTGTCTTTTAGGGTAATTCCATGATGACAAAACCCACTACAAGGCTTCGCATCACTTCCTTACTTTGCTTTAAGTCTGACCATTTATTAGTTTTTTTTAGTGTGTTTGATTGGTGTTTTTTAAGGGAGTTTATTTGTGACTTAGATCATACAAAAAAGAGTTTTTTGAATATTTTGAGAACGCACATCAAGGCCTACACCTCAATTGTTTCTCTAAATAGCGGTTAAGAAATACACCGAGGCCTACACCTCAATAATTTCTCTCCCCTAAGTAGAAAAGAACATGCATCGGGGCCTACGCCCCAATCATTTCTTTCCCACTATGAAAAAAAGAGTAGCGGTATGATCTTCATCGGTATTTATTAAGTTTGTTAAGGTTGAAAAAGAAAAAGGAAATGAGAAACGGAACTAGCCTATTTTCTAATCTATGTTGTGATTCTAATCTAAGTCTAATGCTAACATGGTGACTAAATTCTAAAAGGAGCATTAAAGTGGTATTAACAAAATAGGCCAAAATTATGGCCAAAAACAAGTAACAAAATCACACAACAATTATACAAAATATAGCGTGGAAATGGTAAAAAAACATGAAGAAAACGGTTCAAGTATTAGTGCAAAATTAACCTAAAAAGCTATTATTTATGAGTTTTTAATGGGGATTCTAATTCAAGCCTAAATTGTACTAAAAACTTAATTTCTAATAAGCCTAAACTAGTAATCTTTATTGTTTTTCTATGTCATTTCTATTACCCTAAAAATATGAAGCACTAAGTAAAAACCTAAGATCTATCTAAAAGGAAAGGTAAATTATGGGGGTGAGGCCCAGGGATTGAGGCCCAGAGCTGTTAGTATTTTTTGTTCAATTTTTATCAACAACAGTGGTGGTACACGACTGGGCCAAGGGGTGTGAACCGTAACAATTCAGCATCAGGCCCAGAGCTGATTGAATGTTTTTGTTTGCAAAAAAGAAAGTATACGGGCTTAGGGGAGATAAAAATTTGTTGGCCCATGGCTATTGTCCGCCATCATATTTTTTTGAGATGCCAAAAACAATGTGAATTCAATTAATCCAAATTCCTAATATTCCCAACCTAATCACGTACTTTAAACACAATTAACCATAGTTAATCCTAATTAAACTAATTAAAACCATTATTAAGAAAAGAATGAATTAAAAAGGAATTAGGTTAAGAAATGTGACCATTCGTCTCTCCAACGTATCTCCTTCCTCTCTGTGCGAACGGCGACGACGCTCCCTCCATGATCTTCTCCGATCAATCTCGCTGGCGAGCTTCCATCGTTATTGTGGACAGACTTTCGTCTCTTCTGACCCTCTCGATTCAGACTCTCACTCGATTCTCCTATCAGATAGCTCGTCTCTCACTCTCACTCAATCCATTCTCCTATCTGTCCGCGACGAAGGTCGTTTTAGAAGGTGATGTTGCATATTGGATCGTGAATCGTGATGATGATTGGTGCAGTGAAGATGTGATCATCGATGCGAGTTCTGGAGTCTCAAGATAGACGATGGTGATATTCGTTGAGGACTGATTGAATCTTGTTGCTGTAGTGTTGTTGCTTCAGTCGCGACAAGAAATGGAGATGATGATTCACGGTTGTTATGAAGCTGAGATGAAGAACAAGGTTCTTGCAGATCGAAGCGTGAAGTACGATGATGAAATTTCAGAGTGAAGTTTGAAGGCGATTAGAGGTGAGTTCTCTTCTTCTGATTTTCTGTTACGATTTTCTCTTTTCTCTTTTTCTGTTATGTTGTTGTGTGAGTTTTTGTTGTGTTTTCTGTTGAATGAATCAGAGAGATTGATAGAGAAAGAATGATGAAGGTTGAGGAGAGAGTCAGGCCTGAATGAAGGAGAGAGAGGATAAGATTGAAGAGAGAATGGTGACTGAAGAAGAAGGTTGAAGAAGGGAGCAAGATGAGGGTTGAAATATGAAGGTGGAAGGAAATGGCGGGTGTGAATGGTTGAGTGAACGTGAAGTGTTAAAAAAAAAAGTGGTGAAGATGAATGAAGGGGAAGACCCTGAAGAATGAAGAAGACCTCTGTTATATAGAGATGAGAGGGCTGAGAATTCTGTTATGGATTAGAGATGAGAGTGAAGATTGAGAGGTTAGTTACAACTCTGTTTTCTGTTAAGATTTCAGTTGAATTCTGTTATAGGTAGTTGGAAGGTGTTAAAGGTAGTTAGGTGGTTATACCAGGTTGTTAGAGGTTGGTTAGAAATTGCAGGGAGTTTGGTAACGTGGTTATGGTTTGTAACTGAATTGGTTATTATGGGTTTCTGTTTTGATAGTTGGAAACTGTTAGTAGTTTTTTGTGGGATTCTATTAGCATAGCTCCTCAAACTTGAAAATGCTAAGTCTCTCCTTTATGTGGTTTTCTGTTTTTTTGTTGAGCCGATAGGTCCACGGTGTAGCGGGGAAAATCTGACATCGAAGCCATGGGATTGACTCGAATCAATATTTCAGTGAAAGTCGCCACCGCGCTTTTATTATTTCCAAAGGAAAAGGGAAAAGAACGAAAAAAACCAAAGTTTATTTTTAAAACAAAAAGAAGAGATCTTGGGTACGGGTGTTGATTATATGAGGGGAAGGTTTTAAGCACCCCTCATATCTGTGGTACTCCATAGGAACCTTTTTGAAAATCTGTGTCGTGTGTGTGCTAAAAAAGAGTTTGTTTTATTTTTAAAATAAGCTCGGCAAAGCGTTAAGCTTTGGGCCTACATACCTTCTCGGTGCAATGGAGAAGTCAGAGCTAATGTAGTTCCGCTTTTGGGAAAAAACGTTTTAAAAACGAATAAACACTTTGTTGTCGTTAGAGAGAAATACTCAGCCATTGATCTTGAGCATGAGAACAAACAAGTTCTTTGCATCGCAGATGAAAGAAGGGCGCCAACTCGGATAAAATCAACGAGTATGCCACTAGCTCTCTCACGCGGAAAAGATCTCGTTATTATCAATCAATTTCAAAATCGTGGGGTTTAACCACTCGTTTCGACAATTAACGGTGTCTAAACTTTTGTAGAAAAGCCACTAAGGGCAAAAGATATTTTTAAGAAAAAGGTTTTGAAAAGGTTGCAAACATAAGAATATTTTGGAAAAAGGGAGAAGATTTTGAAAATCTAAGAAGTAGGAGGAGATGAAGAGGCTAACCTAGTGCATAAAATAAAAGCTAAGGAAAGAAACGGTCTAACCAAATAAGAAGCCAACACTTGACATTAAGAGTCAATGTAGTTTTCCCATCCTTTGGATTTATCAATACCAACACATTAACACTTGGGGATCCAGATGAACTTATTGTCTTAGCACCGCTTTTCATTAAGCACATTAAGATTCTGACGAAAATCGGGCAGAGTAACGGCTGTTTTCGGGTAAAATCCTTATATCAATGCCTTGGAATTAACCATCAAGGGCTTTCAAGGAAATACCTGCACACATAAACATACAACAGAACAATGTCAGACAGACAGAACAATCACAGGGTAGTAATAGAATGAGTCCAGAGGTACTAGGTCCATAAGTCCGAATCTCCAGAATGCTAGGGATAGTAACCGATAGTCCAAAGAGAGCCTTATGTATTTTTTAGATTTTCGGTTATTTATTAGTGTTTTAGCAAAAAAGAGTAAAGTATGGTCCAAGTGGACAAAAGAAAAATAACGGAAGCATAAACATATGTCCAAGTGGACAAAGAAAAAATGGCGGAAAGTAAATATGACGAAATGATAAAATAAAGCGATAAAGCGAGAAATATAAAGAGCGGTATAGTAAAGGTGCGGAAATAAAAGTTAGTTGTTAGATGTTAAAGATAACCATCTTGAAACTTGTCAAGTATGTTATCAAAGTTAGTAGGAAGATCTATGGTGAGTGAAGGATGTCTCGGATTTAAATTCAATGGGGTTTATCAGAAGCTTGATAAAATCATAGCGACTACACAATAAAAACCTCCACAAGTCTTAAATCAACCGCATACAATTCTCTTCCATATTTGATATTTTTTATTCGGGACACGAAATATTGCGCTTTGTTAAGCAGATCGCCGAGTGATTTATGTAGAAATCACCCTACAACGAGGCCGGTCAAAACTTTATGTGCTAATGCATGCGAGAAGAATGATATGTAGATCGCCTTCCGAAAGCAATACCGCACGAAAAGAAAATAGGTAACGATCTAGTCTTTACTAAGAATCCATAAGAATTCTCCAAGTATTAAGACTTTCATCGATCAAAAGAAAAAAAGAAGAAGGAGAAGATAAAATGCATAAAGATAATCAACTCACACTATCATTAATATCATTCGTCTAATATTATGGATTTGGTTCTTTCAAACCTATCAACATCCTAGATCCAATGATATTAATGAAATGGAGGAAGAAGAATAAACTTCACAAAAAGATAATCAACTCACACTATCATTAATATCATTTATCTAATATTATGGATTAGGTCATTTCAAACCTATCAACATCCTAGATCCAATGATATTAATGAAGTGGAGGAAGTAGGAAGCCAAAACAAGCATAAAAAAGGCAAAAAACCACATTCTGCCAGCAGGAAATCGATTTACCTCTGTAGGAAATCGATTTCCTGAGTGCAGAGTTCAAATTTTGAAAAAAAATAAGGTGGAAATCGATTTCCTACAGAGGGAAATCGATTTCCTGCACGCACCATTCAAAAAATCAGCATTAGGAGGCATAAAACTTGACTTAAGCAAACATACAAACACCTTATGATCACACATCAATTGGAGCACGAATTTTCCATCAATTCACCATCAAATAGGACCAATATAGCATCAAAGATGCATCACACACAAGCACAAAAGAATCACATTATGATAGATGAAAAAGGATGAAGAAAATTACCAAATCTTGAACAAAACTTAGATCTACTTCAAGAATCACCAACACAAATCTTGATCTCTCAACAATTGAAGAAAAAAGAGTGAAATGGATGGTGGTTTAGCTCAAAGTTTGTGAGGTTCAAGATGTGACTCACAAACTTTATGAAAGAAAAAGAGCTTTGGTGAATTTGGTAAGGATGAGGAGAGAAATTGCAAGGGGTTTTTTGGCTCTCAAAGCTTGAGAAATGAGAGAGTAGTGGACTCTATTTATAGGATTGGAGCAAGAGTAGTGGCAAATTGGTCTTTTTGTGTTTGGTAATTAGCTTGTGTTTAATTGGTAATTAAATGGTATTTAAATGGTAAGAAATGGTAAAATGAGGTTTAAAAAAGGTTTAATGAAGGGGTTAATTTTGATGAGGTGGAAAATTGATAAAAAGATCAAATAAAAAGGTGCCAAAATGATGTCAAGCTTTCCTCCTTATATTTTTTTGAATTTTGCGCACAGGAAATCGATTTCCCAAAGGGGTAAATCGATTTCCACCTTCAATTTTCCAAAAAATGTTTTCTTGCACTGTTTTGATTTTTTGCCCGATCTTTTACCTGTAAAATGTAAACAAGGGAAACAAAATGCATATTTTTGGATTTTGTTTACTATAAAACAAATTAAAGAAAATTAGGTGCTTGATAGTTCCCCTCAAAGACGAAGCGAACATAACACCGAAAAATGAAATCTCAAGATTATGATCTTGATTAATGATTGAGATGCAAATGATGTATGATCTTAGGGTCAAAAATTGGGGTATGAAAGATGCCCCTATTTAAGTTTCTTCTTTCCGGAGATATGAGGGTTAAAATCCTCAGCTCGACGTAATTGAAGAGACTTAAATATAAAACACACAATTTTTGAACCTGAAATTCTGGTAAGACAGAACCCAGATGTCATATACGATGTTGTGACATCTGGTCTGTCATCAGCTTAGCTAAGGCAGTACATATAGATCCCTCAATTATTTATTACTTCTAACATCCAGAAGTCTGGAAGTGTTGGGATCCCATATCAGTTCAGTTAACATTAACAAATCTACTTAGCAGAGATTCTGTGTTAGCACAGTCATTAAATCACACACTGATGTCATGCACGATGTTATGACATCCAAACTGAACTTACAAATAAACAATGCAGAAACATAAACAACACAACAGAATTGTTCACCCAGTTCGGTTCAATCAACCTACTCTGGGGGCATACCAAGCCAGGGATGAAGTCCACTATTAGCAGTATCAATTCAGAGCTAAACTCCCAGTTTACAACTCCTCACTTAATCACTACCCAATGACCCCTCTACCTAGGTTCTCCCTAGATATGGAATATCTCCATTCCACTCCCAATCATAGCAATGATGTCTAGCAGTCAGCAACTCAGCCACTGCATCGACAGCTTAATCACCAACAATTTAAATATACATAATGGAGTAGTTCCAAGAATACAATCTTCACTCATTGCTTCACAGCTTCTGAGTGAATAAAGTAAACCTCTTACCTACAGGCTTCGAGGCACAAATCAGTGACCATCCCACAACCTGGGTGGTTCACTTACACAACAAACCCTAATGACTACATTATGATCGTTAGGTTTACAAGGCTACAAAGATTCCTATATATAACCTGATCCTAGTTGGACTTGGGCTTAAAATCGCAGCACTCCTTGCTGTTACAAATCACAGAAAACTTTATGCTAAAAACAAGGTCTTCAATCATAAGTTTCCTAATTTATCTTCATAATTAGAAACTGCATAATTCTCGAATATTCTAATCTTGATTCTCTTGACCTTTAAACCTGCGCCACATAGGATTGCATAATATTCCATAGAATATTCTGCATCTTTTGAGTATTTACTGAATCTTTATATTCCAGCTCAGCAGGCGCGTGACAGCTAAATATAACAGTAACTGCTGTCACAGAGCATGTCGTAACATTCCATAGAACATCTTGATGTTGTACCTGTTTTGCATAAATCACAGCAAACAGTATTCTTCACTTCAATTCTCTGCTTCTCACATATCAGGGTGCCAAAAAGACAGCCCATGATTTGTTCTATTACTGATGTACAATCAACATAATCTTTAGTTTCCCAAAATAAAGACTGAGATAAATAAGGAAACATAATAGAAACATAACAGAAAACGTAAGAGCTACTGCTGTCAAATACTGATGTCATGACGTCGGGCATGACATCCAACTAACACAGCATGTATTAGCTTACACAACCAGAACTTGCATAACCTTTAACACTATACACCACATATCATGACCTTAGTCAAGACAACAGAATACACATGAATGTTTTACCACAAAATGCAGCCGATCAAAACATCTACAATCTCCCCCTTTGGCAAATTTTTGGCTAAAACATCTTGTCATCACAGCAGCACAAAAACAACTAGCAAACTACCAGTTATGCAGAATTGCTAAAGCACATCAAAACATCAGACCTGCTGAATAAGTTCCACAAGCTACACTATCACATAACATGAATAGAAATAACTTGTTCAATATGATCTGGGGTGACAATCTCTTCTCCCCCTGTTTGGCCATAAATGTTGCCAAAGCAACATACAGCTCCCCCTTAAAAGTTACTCTGCATGACATGACCGCGACACACACAAAAAACACCATCTGATAATCTTTAGATACCACTTCGCCACCAGCTTGATTAGAATACAATAAGTCACCCACAATGGGAGATCTACATTACAAGATGCACTCTTTCATAGATAGCTCATAACTTCTACCACAAGCTCCAAGAGGTGAATAGAAAACACCTCCTTTTTGTCTTCAACTTATTACTCTTCTGCCCAAAAGTAATTTGTCTAAGACTATCCTCAAGAATAATCAGCTGTCATATGTTGATTATCTTGATCCTTCGAACCCACTTCTGAGATGAACCAAATGCCACTGTTTGATTACCTCCTTCATGAATCCTCATATGAAAATGTCAAATGCCACTTTTTGACTTCTCCACGTTTATCAGACTTCTCTCAAGGATATTCTGACCCTTCAAGTGAAACATGAACTTCAAGCTATATGTAAAAAAAAACTTGGATATTCTAAGACAAGAACATGTAACATCTTCTCTACCCAGCAATTCCAAAGAATTGCAATGAGAGCGATCTTTTTGAAGTATCCAATCTTCAACTCTTTAGATCTTCTTATCATAAGTTGATGTTCCACTTCATCAACTAAGATTTTGATGTTGAACCAAATGTCAACACATTGTGTTTTAACATCTAGCTGTTGAATTCAGCTCCTTCTTCTGCCACTTGAAAGAACTTCCTCCCTTTACAGAACCAGAGTTCAATGCTCTCATAGACCTGATTGTGAAACCAAGTTTGAGTACGCAACCTCCATCCTGCAGTTATGCAGTTATGTCATCCAAGCTCACACTTTTATGAATCCCTGCTTCTTTTCCAACAACATCAGACACTCTGATGCATGAGTCATCAGAAGGACTAGTTAGAGACTAATCCTCTAGCTGTACCAAGGATGCCACTTCCTTTGTAAGTATAAGAGTGCGCCTAAGAGGGGGGGTGAATTAGGTTTTTAAAAATAATCGGTTTTATGAGAATGTTTTTACTAACTTTTTTGTTAAGTATTTGAAGGCTTTTGATGGTTTGTATCTTTATCTTGGTAATGGTGATGAAAGCGGTAAATGCGGAAAGATAAAGAACACAACGATATATACTGGTTCCCCTCACAATCCGAGAGTACTCCAGTCCCCTTTCAAACACGAAAGAGATTTCACTATAGTTAGATTTATTGTACAAGCCTATGCCTACTATCTAACCTATAGGGTGATCAAAGGTTCTTAACACCTTTAAGATCAAACAACACTAATGTGAATGAAGAACAATCCTCTTCAAACACAACACTTACTTCCAACAATCCTGGATAGTAAGGAAAAATAATTTTTGAATGATACAAGAATTTATGAAGATGAATAATATATCAATCTTGGATTGATCTTCCCTTTCAAGCATATAATTCCTTTTAATGATAAACAAGTGTTCAATGGATGTATGATATGAAACTTTGGTATTTGAGTGAAAGTTGTATGAACAAAGTTTCAAATAAAAATGAAGTATGGACACTTGATGATTTTTGTGAAAGATATGGACACTTGAATTGTTTGAATTATTTGAATGAAAGAGGTGAAAAATAAATTCTGAAAAATCTGAAATATATAGCCTCAAAGACACCTTTACAAATGGTTATTTTGTATGGAAGGATGCAAGAATAAAAGATGAAGAGGTGTCTTTTGAAGAATGAAAAGAATTCTGAATTTTTGAAAAAATTCACGTGGGAACCGGTTCCCTTAAAACAGAACCCGGGTTCCCTATATGCAACGTTTAAAAAATTTGAAAAATTGAACTGGGGAACCGGTTCCCAGAATGTGGAACTCGGTTCCTGGACATGATGAGGCGCAAATATGCTGGGCAATGGGATCTGGGAACCAGTTCCTCCAAACTGGAACTCGGTTCCCACATGCAAAAAATGCCAAAAACTCATTTTTAATGGCTTGAAAGATTTTCTAATGATTTGCAAATATTATGGAACATGTATGAATGTTTGAGAACACTTGTTTATGCATCAAGAGAGTTGTATATTATATACCTTAATATCTTTGATCAATGAAGTTTAAACTCTTTTGAAATACTTGAATCTTTATGCTTTCATATGAATTGATCCATTCCTTTTGCAATTGAGATCTTGTCTTCATCAAAACCAAATTGTAGAAAAAAAATTGTCTTCACATTCTCCCCCTTTTTGATGATGACAAAATACTTGAGATTGGTAGAATGGTGATGTTTCTTTAACATTTGGATCTTCTCCCCCTAAAACAAAGCTCCCCCTTAATATGATAATTGATGCTTTGCTTGAGTCCATTCTTTTATTGAAGATTTGCATATGATAATTGATGCTTTGCTTGAGTCCATTTTTTATTGAAGATTTGCTTGCTACAAATTGTTAGAGAAACATACAAACATACATGTGCACATATATAGTATATATATAATTCTTCTCCCCCTTTGTCATTAGCAAAAAGGAATGGGAAAGAAGATGAAATATAGAAAATATCATGTATGATAATAGAAATAAAAGTTAACACATAGAAAGAATGATTAAAAGAACACACCATAAGTCTTACAATATAGAAATTGAAACTTAATAAAACACAACATAGAAAATTAAACCATAGTACAAACTAGAAATGCATAAACGAAATAGGACATTAAAACGGAAAATACATATAAATTGAAAGGAAACAAATACAACACATAATGCTCATTCATCATCCATGCCATCAATCCCTTCATCATCTTGGCCTTGACCACCATTATCCTCTTGATTGGGTTGGTTATGGTATTGGAGGATTTGAGCAAATTGTTGGCGAAAGAAGGCATTTTCCGCTTGTTGTTCTTGATAGTGATTAGCAATGGTGGTTTCAATAGAACACAATTTGTTGAAGACTATATCCAAAGTAGCTCCTCCTTCCGGAATGGGTGGTGGAACATCATCATCCTTGTAAACAAAAGTTCCGTCCAAGGCTAAGACAATACCGGTATTCTTGAGAGCGGTTTTGTCATTGATCTCACATTCCCTTGGAGTCATAGGTAAAGAAGGTTGATTCTTAAGGTTCACACCGGCAGCTTTCATGATATGTGTAATGGGTCTACTATAAGGTAAACCACCACTCAAATGTTGAAGCCTATGCATGTGGAGCAACATTGTGACAGCCCAATTGATTTGAATGTTATTCTTGACACCATAAAGCACTTGAAGTTCTACCTCATTAACACGGGAGTGATTAGAATGTTTTGGAAGCAAAACATAGGCAATGATGAAGTGGAGCATTCTCTCATTAACCGGAAAGTTTGATCCAAACATATTAAACTTTGAGGATAGAGGGTTTTGTTGTGTTACGGAAGCGGTTTGGGATGGTCGGATCATATCTAAAAAGCTTTGTGTTTTGCTAAAGCCTTCCCACTCGGGTGTATAACCGGCAACCAAAACTTGGCCGGTAGTAGGGATTCCTAAGCAATTACCAAAAGAAGCAACATCCATCCTAATAGTTTTGTTACGAACCGAAGAAGTGAGCTTAATTTCTTCTAGGTTAGATAAATCATTACCAAACACAATAGTCAAATTATCATAGAACTCCTTAACCAAATCCGGATATATTTTGCCATAATCACTTACAAAATCATAAACCCCTTGATATCTTAGTTTTTCCGGAAATATAAAACTATGAGAAGGAAAGGTTTCAAGGTTACCATATTTTGAAATCAAGAGAGGCCTATTCCGAATGTTAAGCTTTGGATTCTTTGGAAGAGGTTGTTCATCAAAATCATTCCTTGCCTTTTTCTTTCCCTTTGATGCTCTTGATGAAGAAGCCACGGATGAAGCTTTTTGAAAGTTAGGGTTTGAGAAGGGGATTTTCGGATTTGAGTTTATGGAGAGTTTTGTGATATGAGTTTTGGATATGTGAGAGTATATATAGGAGATTGGATGAGTGGGTTTTAATTTTGGTGGAGTAAAGGCTTGATTTAGTGGGTTTTAATGGTAGTGGAGGAAGGTTGAAGAAGATGAGTAGTGTAGTCAAGAGTGAGATGAATGAGTTTGAATGAGTTTGAATGTGAAATAAAGTAGGTCAAAGTTAGGTTGAATGGAGTGAATGAGAATGAGTTATGAGAAAGAGTGAAATAAATTCAAAATAGGAGACAAGTTATGATACATAGAGAGAAGAGAAGGGGACAAGTTATGACATAGGAATAAAGACAAGGGAACATAAAAGAAAAGAGAATATGTCATATAGAAAGAAGAGAGAGTTATCACATGTAAAAAAAGCAAAAATAATAAAAAAGTTACGCAGGAACCGGTTCCCCCTTTTGGGAACCCGGGTTCCAGCCTTTAAGCATGCGTAAAAAACTGGCAGACTAGACTAGGAACCGGTTCCCCCTTTTGGGAACCCGGGTTCCTTAACAAAAAAGCTAAAAAATGCATAGAAAGAAGCATTTTACACATAGAAAACCATAGACATTATTGCTAGTATATATATATATATAGATAAAATATTAATCATATGTGTACCTTTATTTTTACCAAATGAAGAATCATATATCTTTTTCATCTAAAATTCCAAGTTCTCGCCGAATTTTGTAAAAAGGTTCTTTTGCGAGTGGTTTGGTGAAGATATCCGCAAGTTGGTTATGAGTATCCACAAATGTTACTTCGACATCTCCTTGAAGGACATGGTCTCGGAGAAAATGATGGCGAATGTCTATGTGTTTGGTTCTAGAATGCATGACCGGATTTTTTGTAATATTAATTGCACTTGTGTTGTCGCATCGAAGAGGAATGCATCCGAGATCAAGTCCGTAGTCACGAAGTTGTTGCTTAAGCCAAAGAATTTGTGCACAACAACTACCCGCTGCTATGTATTCCGCTTTGGCCGTGCTAAGAGCAACACATGCTTGCTTTTTACAAGCCCATGATACTAATGCATTTCCAAGAATGTGACAGGTACCACTTGTGCTTTTACGATCAGTTTTACAACCTGCATAATCCGCGTCAGAATAACCAATTAAATTGCACACACTACCTTTAGGATACCATAAGCCACCGTTGGTCGTTCCTTTGAGATATTTCATGATCCTTTTAACTGCCATAAGATGTGATTCCTTTGGATTTGCTTGGAAGCGAGCACAAAGACAAACACTAAACATTATGTCAGGACGGCTTGCCGTCAAATACAATAAAGAACCAATCATACCTCGATACTTGGTAATATCAATTGGAGTACCGGATTCATCTTGATCAACATATGTACCGGAGCCCATTGGAGTATTCATTGCTTTACAATTGTCCATATCAAACTTCTTTAATAGTTCTTTACAATATTTGGATTGATTGATAAAGATTCCATCTTTGAGTTGCTTAATTTGTAGTCCAAGAAAGTAATTCATCTTTCCCATCATAGACATCTCGAATTCTCCTTGCATCATCAATGAGAATTCCTCACACATTTCTTTGTTAGTCGATCCAAAAATGATATCATCAACATAGACTTGAACCAATAAAGTGTTACTCTTGATTTTCTTAATGAACAAAGTTTTATCAACCTTACCCTTTTCAAAACCCTTTTCACACAAAAAATTGCTAAGTCTATCATACCATGCTCTAGGTGCTTGCTTTAATCCATAAAGAGCCTTTCTCAACTTAAAGACATGTGAAGGATTCTTGAAGTCTTCAAATCCCGGGGGTTGTTTGACATAGACTTCTTCATTGATGTAGCCATTCAAGAATGCGCTCTTGACGTCCATTTGATAAAGCTGAAAATTTAATGAACATGCATAAGCAAGTAAAAGACGAATAGCTTCTAACCTTGCAACCGGAGCAAATGTTTCTTCAAAGTCGATTCCTTCTTCTTGATTGTAACCTTGGGCCACCAATCTTGCTTTGTTTCGAACAATTATACCATTCTCATCAAGTTTGTTTTTAAACACCCATCGAGTACCTATGATATGTTTATTACTTGGTCTAGGAACAAGTTCCCAAACTTGATTTCTCTCGAATTGATTTAATTCTTCTTGCATTGCATTTATCCATTGATCGTCTCCTAAGGCTTCATCAACTTTGGAAGGTTCAATTTGAGAGACAAAAGCCATGTGTAAGCAAGCATCTTTGAGATTTAATCTTGTTGCAACTCCTTGACTAATATCACCAATAACTTTATCAATAGGATGATCTCTATGAGTTCTCCATTCTTTTGGTAGATCATTGGTGTTTGATTCTTGTTGTACACTTTCTTGTTGAACACTTTGTCATACCCCAAATTTGTCCTACCCTTATACTTCTAACTGGCTTAGACTTTTGCACTTCATTTGCATACCTCTATTAGGTCATCTAACACATAATGCATCATTAAATCAATAAATGTAGCATCGGGATCAAGGGTGTTGAAGAGCTAGGATTTCACTGTAACTCTGAGATTTTCGTCTTCATTCAAGGCGTTCCTGTCATGTGTTCACCAAGGCAAGATATTTTTTAGGGTTGAAGGGAAGTTAATATGGATTGAATTTAATGATTGAAGTGAAGAGTTTTAGCGCAAGATTGATTTAGTTTGATCACATGGATCCTTTGTTTGGAATTATCTAAGGAAAACTATCTAATGTCATGAACGCAAAGGGGTTCAAGCGTTCGAAGTTGGTTCATTCGGTTCTTGCAATTTGAAGTAACTAAGCATACAAGTCAAGGCTATTCAATACATACCAACCTCACGCTATCATTCTCAATATTCATTCAATCATGATCCATTCAAAATTCTAACATAAATCTAGAGTTTCTATTCAACTAAAACTCAAGAGACACAAAAAGATATACATCCATCACATTCCATCAAAATCCACTTCTTATTACAAAATCCAAATACAGTTACATCCTTATGCCATTCGAAGTCCATACAACATAAATCCAAGCTATCCATTACAAAAAATCTACATCACTTACAAATTCAAACCCAAAGATTACATTCAATATTACAAAAAAGGGGGATCTATTCATGTTTCAATCTTCGGGCCTCTTGCGTCTTCAGGTAGAACCATCACCAAGCAGCAAGCTGAACCGAATTCCTACGCACACAAACCATGAAAAATCTTGTTGCCTAATACACTTCAAGTCACCCAGAACCTTGAAAACTTGACCCTGCAGCAACACCTGTATAAGACAAAGCAAACATCACCACACAGTCATAAACTAGCCCTGTATAAACAAGAGAAAAACTCATACATACACTTTACCATTCTTGCTAACATTAATTAACAGGTTCAGTCCTAAAACTAACAGAATTTCAGTCCTTTGTTCAAACTGACCAAAATAAGCAAACCTGATTCACACTCGAAACCGTACACTAAGTAAAGACAGCCCTGCATACATTCTGTTTCAGCAATTCAGGCAGTTTACAAATCATTCAGAATTCCATACGAGAGAAATAAACAAATTTATATCATGCTGCAAATACATTGAGTCTTTCACCAGTCCAGCATTACTTGGTTTATCATGATTGAGCAAAGAAAAATTCAGAATATATACACTCCAACAAGCACATCTTTCATCCAATTCCTTGCATCTGATACAACACATTACATACAGTCTTCCCAAACCAAAAGCCAACCATTGAAAAATTCAAAGCAAAAATATAGACAACATCACATATTCAAACATCCATCGCACATTCTCATCGTGTAAACACCTTACCAGATATTGATTCATGAAACCACAAGCATTTCCATTCCATATATACTCTACATAAGCCATACCAGTGCAAGCTATCATAGCAAATTCACATTGAGATATGTTCACATTCTGTACAGACAGGCATAACTGAAAACAAAGAAAAAACCACATTCAGATTCAAGCTTTTTCAGTTCAGCCCCATTTCTAACTGAATTTTAAACCTGTCCTATAACTAACTCTCCCTCTTCTCAAGTAACGGCCAAACTCAGTTTCAAACAAACCATAACTAACTCTCCATCCCCTTTAACTAATCCCTAACAGAAAAACAGAATCAATAACTAACATTCCTAACAGTTTTAACCAGCCTAACAGAATCACTAACTCAGTTCCAACTCAGTCTAACTAACTGAGTCAACAGTCATAACTAACTGAGTCAGTTCTAACCAATTCTAACCTCTAACTATCTTTCATAACTACCAGCAACTAGTTCATAACAGAAAGAGGAGAAGAATTGGATTATCAGAAAAAGAGAAAATCAGAGTGGAACTAACCTTTCATCACAACTGACTCAACACCTACTTCAAATCTCTATATAACAGTTCATCACCACCACATCACTTCTTCCTTCTTCCACGATTCTTCACACTCTCTTCATCTTCACCATTTTTCACTCTTCAAACTTCATCTTCCACCTCCTTCACGATTTTCTTCTTCTTCTCCTTCAATCTTTTTCTCCACAACCTTCATTCAACCCTTCACTCCTCCATTTGTAGACCCTAACCATCTTCAAACAACCTCCATCTATCACCACCTTCGAATCGGCATCATAGATCCTTTAACGAACCTCCATCCAAAATCTTCACCACTCTACAATCTGCATCATTACTGAATCGCACCTTACGTCAATTTTCATCTTCTTAGACGAACCTGTAACAATTGCAACAAATTAACATCAACGTCATCTCAACGCGGTGGTTACGGATTCTGAAAAAAGATCAAGGAAATAGAAGGGGAAGAGTGAGAATCCGAAGGTCGGCGAATTTGAACACCTCAATCGAAGACTTCCACCACGCTTATTTCGTGGATCTTTACCTCCAAGCTCGGGCGAAGCGCCGGACTGACTCCGGCAGGTAAAACCTCATCCCTCAATTCGATCTTCATGCTGGTGCGCGCATTGATTTCGTGACGGTATTGTCCTTCAATTTCTTCTGAACTAAGCCGCGATGTTGATTTGAACCGGATGATGATGGTGGAATCTTTGTTGCCATCCGTCGGGGAGAGGAGCGTTGAATTCGGAGAAGTAGGAATCAAGAGATGACACTATGGTGGTTGGTTGAGTGAGTCATGGCGGTGGGGGAAATAATTTCGCCGGAGAGGAAGAGGACTTCTCGCGGTGCCGTTTTGTGGTCGTGAAGAGAGAAGCTGAAGGTCCATTTGGAAGTTCAATCGTCACAAAACAGGGTAACCCTAGTTCCCAAATCCTCTTTTTCTTTTTTACTATCAAATTGTTTTATTTTATTAAAGTCATGATAAAAAAAAAAAAAATCTGAAAACAATTGTTAACTGGATCAAAGCGCTGGGCCGAAGTCGCTGCATGCACCTCCCTGAGGGCCCAGTACCACCTTTTTTTGTGCTGTTGTTTGAAGCTGAACCAAAAAAACTGTCCTTGGGCCCCAATCTGTGTGGGCCTACGAATCAACTACTTGTTCATACCCCATGATTCCATCCACACCCCTGACTTACACCATTTCTTGTGTTAGAATTAGAGTTTTTCCTATAGTTTTTTCCAATTATTTTTAGGCTCTAAGAAACAATAAAATCCATTAAAATTTTGTTCGATTTTCAGGTGATTAAAAACGTCAATATAAAATATTAGTTTTAGGCTTATGGTTTTAGTCTCCTCTTTTGCTTGATTTAGAGTTCACTTATCTTTCATAAAATTCCTCATAAAAAAATAGTAGTTTTTTAGTTTAATTTCGCACTAGTGCTTGAATTGCTCTTATACTATTTCCATGTCATTTTTGTGTAATGTGATTTTTGTGACTTGTTTTTGGCCATATTTTTGGCCTATTTTGTTGATACCATTTTAATGCTCCTTTTAGAATCGATCCCATTATCATGATCACTTTAGATTAGACTCCCTTGTACATAAAACAACAACAACTTAGACTAGAATTTAGAATTAGTTCCCTTCTTTCATTCTTTTTCTTTTCAACTTTTAAAATACTTAATAAAAAACCCGACAAAGATCATACTGTCACACTTCTGATATATGGTGGGAAAGAAATGATTGGGGCGTAGGCCCCGATGTACGTTCTTCCCCACGTAGTAGAAAAGAAATGATTGGGGTGTAGGCCCCGATGTACGTTCTTTTCTACTAAACGGAAAAGAAATGATTGGAATGTAGATTTCGATGTATTTCTTATCCGTCATTTAGAGAATCGATTGTGGTGTAGACCTCGATGTGCATTCTCTAAATATTCAAAAAAACGAACAAAATTCTTTTGGTATGATCTAAGTCACAAATTAAATTCCCTTAAAAAAAAATACCAACCAAAAATACTTCATAAAACACTAATAAATGGTCAGATTTAAAACAAAGTAAGGAAGTGATGCGAAGCCTTGTAGTAGGTCTTCATCATCATGGAATTACCCTAAAAGACACAAACCAATCATCTCTTTTCTTCTTTCTAAGGGCACCGTTATTTCCGCTCGTACGCATCGTAGGCGATCCCTTATGCAAGAGCGTGAACGTTAACGCCGCCCAACTAAAAAACACAAAAACAAACAGAAAATCTTTAGCCGAGCTACGGTAACTCTGATTCCTGAAAAGGATACGTAGGCAGCGGGGTAGGGCCCGTGCGAGTACAATTCTTTGTTTTCCCTACATTTTGCATCCATTTCGCATGTAGACATAGACATAGATAGACACCCTTTAGATAGAAACAAACCTAGGTGGATACCATCGAGTACGATGGGCGTGAGGGGTGCTAGCACCTTCCCCTCGCGTAACCGATTCCCGTACCTTGATTCTCTGGTCGCAAGACCCTGTTCCTTCCTTTGTTAGGTTTTCTGATATTCCTTTCCCTTATGGGATAAATATATTGGTGGCGACTCTGTTCATTTTTCGCGAGCGTGCGACAGCTGGCGACTCTGCTGGGGATGTTGCTAGACCTGTTGCTGGTCCATCCTTAGCGAGTCGATCCTAGCCTGCGTTTGTTTGTTTATTTACTGGGTGTTTATTTGTTTTTATGTCTATACCTTGTATATATGTTTGCATGTTTATTCTTCTGCTTGCATATCATGTTTATTTCTGTTTGCACATCATGCATATGGATTATATTATGTGTTCCTTGGGGTCTTCTGTTCTGTTTTGCAGGTTGGGTGGGATGTTTCTATGAGGTAAAAGGCCCAATACCCAGGCCAGAGTGACACATAGGATACCTAGGATAGAGTGGATAGTCATGACGCCGATGAGATGTCAGGTCTTGTCTAGTGCGATCATGAGACCCACGCCCAGTCGAGGTCCAAATGGGGTATCATTGTTGGCATGTAGATGCAACAACATTGGTGCCTCAGGAGGACTGATAACGCTGGTTGCCATTTTGACCTACCCTGACCTAGACTACACCCGTGAGTGGGGAGGGATATACATGACAGGTACCGTTGGTGATTATTTGGTTCCGTTGGTGACTATTTGGTTACGTCGATGACTGTTTGGTTCTATGTTCCTTTGGTTCTATGATCTATGTCGGACCTTTGATCCTGTGACATTTGACTTACATCAGTTATTCAGAGGATTATAAAGTGGTTACTAAGATTATATGGATCTTGATCCCATGCTTTTGCATTGCATAACATCATTACTTCATCCACCTCATTTGTGGGGATCCTAAAGTCTATTTCCAAAAAAAAAGAGAGAGAAAAAGGAAATAGAAAAGCAAAAAAAAGAAAAAGAAAAGATATTATATACAAAATAAGGCTTTGATTCCAAAAGAAAAAAAAAACAAGAAGTGCGAAAAGACTTTAGGATCCCTTGGAAATGAAACATTGCATTCATATCATGTTGCATGTCATGGTTCCGTATCAGAAGCTAATTGGGGTCCCTTTCAATCCAGATTTCTGCTTCATCAACAAATTTGACTTCCCTACATTTGTAGCATACAAGGATTAATCAGGAAAATCATGGACCGTCTTGAACAGAATCAGGCAGAACTTCGTAAGGACATGGATACTATGGGGGAGAGGATGACCCAACTCTTGGAGACTCTCCATGCTGTTGTTCAAGGGCAAGAAGAGCTAAGACAAAATGTTGCTAAGTTGGCTAATGGTACTCCAACCACTGTTGCTAATGGGGGATCAAAACCTGTGCCCGTGGAAGTTCATAACAAGGAGGATTCACACCATGAGAACGATTCTGAACTTGAAGCTTTCAAGTTCCCGATCGAGGAAAATGAGAGAAAATTCCATCTCCTAGAAGAAAGATTGAATGCTTTAGAAGGTCAAAGCTCCTCCGGTTTAAATGCTATTGATTTGTGCCTAGTGCCCGATATCAAGATTCCTGCCAAATTCAAAGTCCCCAGTTTTGAGAAATACAAGGGTACCACTTGTCCGATTAGTCACATCAAGGCATTCTGCAACAAGATGGCTCCGTATGCAGAAAATGATAAGCTTCTAATGCACTTCTTTCAGGATAGCCTAAGTGGGGCATCCCTTGAATGGTATACACGACTTGAACGAACCCATGTCCGCACGTGGGATGAACTAGCAGAGGCTTTTCTCAAGCACTACAAATACAACAGTGACATGGCTCCTACTAGACTACAACTCCAAAGTTTAACTCAGAAGGTTGATGAGTCTTTCAAAGAGTATGCACAAAGATGGAGAGAATTAGCTTCCAGAGTCCAACCTCCTCTTTGGGAACGAGAGCTTGTAGACATGTTCATGAATACTCTGAAGGATCCTTATCTGAACATGATGATTGGATGTGCTTCCTCCGAATTCTCAAGTTTGGTTGTCGTAGGAGAACGAATTGAAAATGCTTTAAAGATGGGTAAAATCCAAGATATGGCCAATGCTTCTGAATTCACTGGAGAAGAGAAAAGTGAAACAAATGCAATTTCAGAGAATGGAGAAGAGGAACTCCCTGCTTATCCTCAGGTTCATGTTCTTAACTATCACCAGAATTACCAACAACAAGGTCCACGAAGACCGAGGAGACCACCAAGGAAGATTGACCTGATTCCTATGACTTATAGTCAACTGCTCTCCCATTTACTCAATGAATCCTTGGTCGAATTAAGGGAGTCTAAGCCCCCTCCAACACCGATTCCTCAAGGATATGACTTAAATGCAAAGTGCGAGTACCATTCTGGGACATCTGGACATTCAACCGAGGATTGTAATATTTTGAAACACAAAGTTCAAGATCTCATTGACTCCAAAGCGATATCATTCACTCCAAATGGTCTTCACATAAATTGAAGGGTTCATGGGGCTCCCGAACGAGGGATAAGCAAGACGTACTCTTATCTTGAGCATTGCATCATTCGCCTTGCTCGAATCCCTAAAGCATTACAAATTCCTGGATGACTTCGTCAGAATCTTCTTCCGTGTGATAATCAAGAGTGTTCTTCACAATGCTTCTCATTCTCAAGGTTCTACTTCATATATCAGTTGCCTTTTCTCAGGATCTCCTTCTCAGTGGCCTTGCTAGTTAACAGAGACAAATAATGTGAGAAACAAATTGATGTGATTCTATTGCCTTGTGCCCAGTTGCTTCCTCGTTTGTCAGAATTTCAATTGGTTAAGATTCGTGTTTTGGGTCTTCTTCACCACAAGTAGCTCTCTTGAGTTGATGATCATACAAGACTCTTCCCGTTTATGATGGCGATTACTACTCTAGCAGCTATGCTTGGGGCTCCCGCACGAGGGATAAGCAAGACATACTCTTATCTTGAGCATTGCATCACTCGCATTGCTCGAATCCCTAAAGTAAGGCAAAAGTTTACAACTCTTGGGTGACTTCGTCGGAGTTTTCTTTTGAAGTAATCTGAAGTGTTTGTAAGGAACTGCAGAAAGTATTCAAGATCAACAAGTCCAGACGGAGTCAAGCCTCCTCAACTATGGCAATCATCAATTCATTTTTGCATTTTCATTTGTAATTTTCCTTGTTTTGTTAAGTGTTACTTCCATGTAAAACTTGTTTGTTTTTAATAAAAATAAAAATGCACTGCATATGCTAGTTTCGAACCAATCCATTCGTGTTCACTCATATCTTTCTGTCTATCGATATCAAACTCTTGACTAAAGCAAAAAACATCAAAAGGAGAATGATGAAAAAAAAAATAAAAACGCAAAATCTCTAATTGTATGCTTTTGAATAAAACCCCGCTGAGGATGTACAGGCATTGTTTCTAATCCCCAAACACTTGAGATATAAGGGAGTTAGACCCTCGTAAACCCCTTTGAGCCTAGAAGTAGGAGTTCCTTTCTATACAAAAAAAAAACCCTCACATTTAACCCAGGGGCAGGGTAGCATTCAATTAATCTGATCGAGCAATCAAAATTCATCAGGAGTGTCCGTTCAAGGATACAACAATGGTTATCTTTCAAAAGGTTGAGGAAAGTCAATGCCACAATGGTAACCCCTCATCAACCAAAGAATGAGGCAGTCACAATCACCTCCCGCAAATCAAAGATTCAGGATCACACGACTTATCGAAAAAGTGAATGAAAAAAAAAGCCCGCTAAGTCAACAACTTGAAAACAAGTGACTTAGGCAAAAATTAGGGCATCCCGCTGGACTCCAAAATAAAATTCAAAAGAATTTGTCCAGGCAAAAGTTAGGGATACAAAAAAACAAAGCAAAAGCGAAAAGCAAGGATTATAAAATAAAGATCCTCATCAAAAGAACAAAGTCGTGTGATCAAACGCCAAAAACAAAAGAAAGTGAGTGACTGCCATGTCCGAGAAGACTTCATTGATTCCTCAATCATCTCAAACTCCTCTCGAAGGATGGGCGCTCGTATCAGGTTAAGTTGAACTTAGGACTGGAGAACATCACGAAGAATGGGTGGGTTAGGTTAGACTTTGAGCCTTAAATCCTTTCTTTCTAAAAAACCGTGAACCAGGCCACGTTACAACCCTTAAAAGACCTAATTGAAGCAGGGTTTATTTCAAAAGCAAGTTGTGTAAAACTGACTCCTAGATGTGTGCTTACCGTTTATGTTAATATCGATATGACAAATAATTCAAACACTGAATGTCACAACTTTGTTTTAATCCTGACTTCGAAGCTAGCATAAGCATTGCATTAGGATTATCATCTTCAAAACAAATATATTTTACTTGTGAACAAACACTTGACATCAAGGAAGATCAAACAATGAACGAATGCAGAAAAAGTTGGTCGATTCCATGAGCCATTCACTTCAAAGGCTGATTACTCCAAGGGGCAAGTTGAATGAAGACTCTGTCAACTGAAGCATCCATTCACTGTTGGTCAATCTGGGGCAATTGAATCGAGGTTCGACCTCTCAAATTCAGCATATCTGGGGCAATCAAGTCGAAGAATCTCTCTTGGGTTCAACCAATCTGGGGCAGTTACGTCAAGATTTGACAAATCTCTCCAAGGATCCTTTGGGGCAAATTCCCTCGTAGTTCACGAAGCTTGGGGCACAATCTTCTGAGTTGTATTGCTTCTACCCAAGCACATGAGTTTATTTCTCATGGGAGTTATTCCACTCCCCCAACCTAGTCTCCTTGTCTGAATTTCTCATCCTCAACATGGTGAATCGAGGGAATCTCCTCAAACTCACCATACCCAAGCAGTTCAAGGTGTAGGGAAAGTCAAATGAAGTCACTTCCTCCCCAACAAAGCTACATTCCAACCCTCAGTGCAGTTGCTAAGGATCTTTAGTGCTGTAGGGATTCCAACACCGATTCACATTGGTAGCTCAAGATAACAAGCAATGGACTCCAATGATCATGCTTCTCTATCACACCGATGCCTTTATTTGGCACTCTGCATATAGTTTCCATTGCGTATAGCATTGCATCCTCAAAAGCGTAGCATATCCGTCAAAGCGGATCATTACGCCATAGAAAAATTCAAACATGCATCAAAGCATAAGCCAGATAATACAAGTCAACATTCAATCAAGACGATGATACATCCCCACAGAAAAAGTTGTCCTTACAGACTCTGATTGATATCTGTTACTACATCACAAATCTCCTCAAACCATGGTGCCAATACCTGATATCCTCAATCCCCAAAAGAAATCTTATCTTCTCTCTCCCGTCTTTCTTCGTCAGAATCGTTGTCTCCGAGGTTATTTCCCGCGTGCTGCGTGCAAATTAGAGTGCGAATGAGGGTGGGCATTCAACCCATCTCATTTTTCAACCGTTTGAATAACCATACTTGGTGTGTGGCAATTCGAACGATTGCCACTCTTGATGAGTTACACCCCGCCTTTGGCCTGAGGGATTAATGTGATTCTTATGCTTCGCCAGCATCAACATCTTCGTGATTATGTCTTTTGATCGAGTCTAGTCGTGACTAGTCTCCGTGATCTCTTCCCTCGTACGGGAAAACTTTTAGATCCAACCCCTGTGTTGTGAACCCTTTGCCTTCCGTCCTGGCAAACCATTTCAAAACTAATCCCCAATTTCCAACCTCAATATTAATTCTTTCTTCCTTCGACCTCAGTGTCGATACCTTTCCTTTTTCAACCTCAGTGTTGACGCTTATCCTTTCCTTGTCCAACCTCTGTGTTGATGCCTATCACTCCTTCACCGACCTCTGTGTCGATGCCAATCGTTATTCACAACCTCAGTGTTGATGTTTATCTTTCCTCGTCCCAACCTCGGTGTTGATGTCCTCGACCTCAGTGTCGACGCCTTTCCTTTCACAACCTCAGTGTTGATGTCCCCCAACCTCAGTGTTGATATGCTCCAACCTCAGCGTTGACGTCCTCCAACCCCAGTGTTGATGTTTATCCTTTCTTTCAATTCTTATGGATCGTAGGTCCGTTGACCTTATCCTCATCTTTTTCATTTTTTGTGGATCGTAGGTCCGTTGACCTTATCCTCATCTTTTTCATTTCTTGTGGATCGTAGGTCCGTTGACCTTATCCTCATCTTTTCCATTTCTTGTGGATCGTAGGTCCGTTGACCTTATCCTCATCTTTTTCATTTTTTGTGGATCGTAGGTCCGTTGACCTTATCCTCATCTTTCCCATTTCTTGTGGATCGTAGGTCCGTTGACCTTATCCTCATCTTTTTCATTTCTTGTGGGTCGTAGGTCCGTTGACCTTACCCTAGTTTCGAGTCATGGATCGTAGGTCCGACGACCTTATCCTCGTCTTTTTCAATTCTTTTGAGTCGTGGATCTGTTGATCTCACCTTGATTTCGAGTCATTTATCTTTGTCCTTCACTTTTTTGGTCAGTAGATCCTGTCTCTCCATCAAACCCGCACTGTCCAATCATAGTTTCATACAACAAATCATTATTCTCTTTCCCCATTCAACCAAAGCATCCATAAATCATTCCACCAGAAAAATCAAAAATTCTCTCTCCCCAACAGATATCAAAACAAAACAAAACAAAACGAATTTAAAGATAACACTTACACCATCTTCTCTTTAGGACAAATTTCTGGTACTTTGATATTTAATCTTCTTCCACCTTGAAGGTTCGAAAGGCTGGCGCCAATCTCACCTTCAGGTATAAGACGATTAAATAGGGGCAGCTGTCATACCCCAAATTTGTCCTACCCTTATACTTCTAACTGGCTTAGACTTTTGCACTTCATTTGCATACCTCTATTAGGTCATCTAACACATAATGCATCATTAAATCAATAAATGTAGCATCGGGATCAAGGGTGTTGAAGAGCTAGGATTTCACTGTAACTCTGAGATTTTCGTCTTCATTCAAGGCGTTCCTGTCATGTGTTCACCAAGGCAAGATATTTTTTAGGGTTGAAGGGAAGTTAATATGGATTGAATTTAATGATTGAAGTGAAGAGTTTTAGCGCAAGATTGATTTAGTTTGATCACATGGATCCTTTGTTTGGAATTATCTAAGGAAAACTATCTAATGTCATGAACGCAAAGGGGTTCAAGCGTTCGAAGTTGGTTCATTCGGTTCTTGCAATTTGAAGTAACTAAGCATACAAGTCAAGGCTATTCAATACATACCAACCTCACGCTATCATTCTCAATATTCATTCAATCATGATCCATTCAAAATTCTAACATAAATCTAGAGTTTCTATTCAACTAAAACTCAAGAGACACAAAAAGATATACATCCATCACATTCCATCAAAATCCACTTCTTATTACAAAATCCAAATACAGTTACATCCTTATGCCATTCGAAGTCCATACAACATAAATCCAAGCTATCCATTACAAAAAATCTACATCACTTACAAATTCAAACCCAAAGATTACATTCAATATTACAAAAAAGGGGGATCTATTCATGTTTCAATCTTCGGGCCTCTTGCGTCTTCAGGTAGAACCATCACCAAGCAGCAAGCTGAACCGAATTCCTACGCACACAAACCATGAAAAATCTTGTTGCCTAATACACTTCAAGTCACCCAGAACCTTGAAAACTTGACCCTGCAGCAACACCTGTATAAGACAAAGCAAACATCACCACACAGTCATAAACTAGCCCTGTATAAACAAGAGAAAAACTCATACATACACTTTACCATTCTTGCTAACATTAATTAACAGGTTCAGTCCTAAAACTAACAGAATTTCAGTCCTTTGTTCAAACTGACCAAAATAAGCAAACCTGATTCACACTCGAAACCGTACACTAAGTAAAGACAGCCCTGCATACATTCTGTTTCAGCAATTCAGGCAGTTTACAAATCATTCAGAATTCCATACGAGAGAAATAAACGAATTTATATCATGCTGCAAATACATTGAGTCTTTCACCAGTCCAGCATTACTTGGTTTATCATGATTGAGCAAAGAAAAATTCAGAATATATACACTCCAACAAGCACATCTTTCATCCAATTCCTTGCATCTGATACAACACATTACATACAGTCTTCCCAAACCAAAAGCCAACCATTGAAAAATTCAAAGCAAAAATATAGACAACATCACATATTCAAACATCCATCGCACATTCTCATCGTGTAAACACCTTACCAGATATTGATTCATGAAACCACAAGCATTTCCATTCCATATATACTCTACATAAGCCATACCAGTGCAAGCTATCATAGCAAATTCACATTGAGATATGTTCACATTCTGTACAGACAGGCATAACTGAAAACAAAGAAAAAACCACATTCAGATTCAAGCTTTTTCAGTTCAGCCCCATTTCTAACTGAATTTTAAACCTGTCCTATAACTAACTCTCCCTCTTCTCAAGTAACGGCCAAACTCAGTTTCAAACAAACCATAACTAACTCTCCATCCCCTTTAACTAATCCCTAACAGAAAAACAGAATCAATAACTAACATTCCTAACAGTTTTAACCAGCCTAACAGAATCACTAACTCAGTTCCAACTCAGTCTAACTAACTGAGTCAACAGTCATAACTAACTGAGTCAGTTCTAACCAATTCTAACCTCTAACTATCTTTCATAACTACCAGCAACTAGTTCATAACAGAAAGAGGAGAAGAATTGGATTATCAGAAAAAGAGAAAATCAGAGTGGAACTAACCTTTCATCACAACTGACTCAACACCTACTTCAAATCTCTATATAACAGTTCATCACCACCACATCACTTCTTCCTTCTTCCACGATTCTTCACACTCTCTTCATCTTCACCATTTTTCACTCTTCAAACTTCATCTTCCACCTCCTTCACGATTTTCTTCTTCTTCTCCTTCAATCTTTTTCTCCACAACCTTCATTCAACCCTTCACTCCTCCATTTGTAGACCCTAACCATCTTCAAACAACCTCCATCTATCACCACCTTCGAATCGGCATCATAGATCCTTCAACGAACCTCCATCCAAAATCTTCACCACTCTACAATCTGCATCATTACTGAATCGCACCTTACGTCAATTTTCATCTTCTTAGACGAACCTGTAACAATTGCAACAAATTAACATCAACGTCATCTCAACGCGGTGGTTACGGATTCTGAAAAAAGATCAAGGAAATAGAAGGGGAAGAGTGAGAATCCGAAGGTCGGCGAATTTGAACACCTCAATCGAAGACTTCCACCACGCTTATTTCGTGGATCTTTACCTCCAAGCTCGGGCGAAGCGCCGGACTGACTCCGGCAGGTAAAACCTCATCCCTCAATTCGATCTTCATGCTGGTGCGCGCATTGATTTCGTGACGGTATTGTCCTTCAATTTCTTCTGAACTAAGCCGCGATGTTGATTTGAACCGGATGATGATGGTGGAATCTTTGTTGCCATCCGTCGGGGAGAGGAGCGTTGAATTCGGAGAAGTAGGAATCAAGAGATGACACTATGGTGGTTGGTTGAGTGAGTCATGGCGGTGGGGGAAATAATTTCGCCGGAGAGGAAGAGGACTTCTCGCGGTGCCGTTTTGTGGTCGTGAAGAGAGAAGCTGAAGGTCCATTTGGAAGTTCAATCGTCACAAAACAGGGTAACCCTAGTTCCCAAATCCTCTTTTTCTTTTTTACTATCAAATTGTTTTATTTTATTAAAGTCATGATAAAAAAAAAAAATCTGAAAACAATTGTTAACTGGATCAAAGCGCTGGGCCGAAGTCGCTGCATGCACCTCCCTGAGGGCCCAGTACCACCTTTTTTTGTGCTGTTGTTTGAAGCTGAACCAAAAAAACTGTCCTTGGGCCCCAATCTGTGTGGGCCTACGAATCAACTACTTGTTCATACCCCATGATTCCATCCACACCCCTGACTTACACCATTTCTTGTGTTAGAATTAGAGTTTTTCCTATAGTTTTTTCCAATTATTTTTAGGCTCTAAGAAACAATAAAATCCATTAAAATTTTGTTCGATTTTCAGGTGATTAAAAACGTCAATATAAAATATTAGTTTTAGGCTTATGGTTTTAGTCTCCTCTTTTGCTTGATTTAGAGTTCACTTATCTTTCATAAAATTCCTCATAAAAAAATAGTAGTTTTTTAGTTTAATTTCGCACTAGTGCTTGAATTGCTCTTATACTATTTCCATGTCATTTTTGTGTAATGTGATTTTTGTGACTTGTTTTTGGCCATATTTTTGGCCTATTTTGTTGATACCATTTTAATGCTCCTTTTAGAATCGATCCCATTATCATGATCACTTTAGATTAGACTCCCTTGTACATAAAACAACAACAACTTAGACTAGAATTTAGAATTAGTTCCCTTCTTTCATTCTTTTTCTTTTCAACTTTTAAAATACTTAATAAAAAACCCGACAAAGATCATACTGTCACACTTCTGATATATGGTGGGAAAGAAATGATTGGGGCGTAGGCCCCGATGTACGTTCTTCCCACGTAGTAGAAAAGAAATGATTGGGGTGTAGGCCCCGATGTACGTTCTTTTCTACTAAACGGAAAAGAAATGATTGGAATGTAGATTTCGATGTATTTCTTATCCGTCATTTAGAGAATCGATTGTGGTGTAGACCTCGATGTGCATTCTCTAAATATTCAAAAAAACGAACAAAATTCTTTTGGTATGATCTAAGTCACAAATTAAATTCCCTTAAAAAAAATACCAACCAAAAATACTTCATAAAACACTAATAAATGGTCAGATTTAAAACAAAGTAAGGAAGTGATGCGAAGCCTTGTAGTAGGTCTTCATCATCATGGAATTACCCTAAAAGACACAAACCAATCATCTCTTTTCTTCTTTCTAAGGGCACCGTTATTTCCGCTCGTACGCATCGTAGGCGATCCCTTATGCAAGAGCGTGAACGTTAACGCCGCCCAACTAAAAAACACAAAAACAAACAGAAAATCTTTAGCCGAGCTACGGTAACTCTGATTCCTGAAAAGGATACGTAGGCAGCGGGGTAGGGCCCGTGCGAGTACAATTTTTTGTTTTCCCTACATTTTGCATCCATTTCGCATGTAGACATAGACATAGATAGACACCCTTTAGATAGAAACAAACCTAGGTGGATACCATCGAGTACGATGGGCGTGAGGGGTGCTAGCACCTTCCCCTCGCGTAACCGATTCCCGTACCTTGATTCTCTGGTCGCAAGACCCTGTTCCTTCCTTTGTTAGGTTTTCTGATATTCCTTTCCCTTATGGGATAAATATATTGGTGGCGACTCTGTTCATTTTTCGCGAGCGTGCGACACACTTTCTTGTTGTACTTCCGGTGCCTTCACAATTATATCATTTGAAAGTTCTTCCGGTGCCTTCTTAATTGTATCATTTGAAGGTTCTTCCGGGGGTAAATCTAAAGGATCATCATCATCACAAACAACTATTTCCTCTTTGGAGGTGTTAGTCTCATCAAAAGATACATGCATGGATTCTTCAATAGTTAAAGTTCTTTTATTATAAATTCTATATGCTTTACTAGAAAGAGAATAACCAAGAAATATACCTTCGTCGGATTTCTCATCAAACTTACCAAGATTGTCTTTGTCATTGTTGAGAACAAAGCACTTGCATCCAAAAATGTGAAAGTGAGCAATGTTTGGCTTTCTTCCTTTGAAGAGTTCATATGGAGTCTTCTTTAAGATAGGTCTAATGATTACTCGATTTCCAACATAACATGCCGTACTAACCGCATCCGCCCAAAAATATTTAGGAAGATTTGCATCACTAAGCATTGTTCTTACAAGTTCCACTAGAAACCTATTTTTCCTTTCAACTACTCCATTTTGTTGTGGAGTTCTTGGTGCTGAAAAATTATGAGAGATACCATGTTCTTCACAAAATTCTTCAAACGATGCATTTTGAAACTCTCCACCATGATCACTTCTTATGGATACAATCTTTAATGATTTTTCATTTTGGATTTGTTTTGCATACTTCTTAAAGGCTCTAAAAGCATCACTTTTCTGCACAAGAAACAAAGTCCAAGAATATCTAGAATAATCATCAACAATAACTAAAGCGTATACATTACCTCCGAAGCTTCTTGTCCTTGATGGACCAAATAAATCCATATGCAACAATTGAAGTGGTCTTGTTGTAGTCACCACATTCTTTGGTTTGAAAGACGATTTGGTTTGCTTTCCCTTTTGACAAGCATCACATAGTTTATCTTTGACAAACTTTATCTTAGGTAAGCCAATAACAAGATCATGTTTGGTTAACTTATTTAAATGATCCATATGAATATGGGCTGCTCTTTTATGCCATAACCATGATTCATTATTGTTTACCAAAAGACATTTTACTTTCAAAGATAAATCATTTAAAGAAATCATAAAAATGTTATTAATTCTTGTACCTTTGAGTTTTACCTCATTGGTGACTTCATCGATGATCAAGCATTCTTCCTTAGTGAATTTGATCTTGAAGCCTTTGTCACAAAGTTGGCTAATGCTTAGAAGATTATGCTTTAGTCCTTCAACATAAAGAACATCTTCAATGGATGTGAAAGGTGGTGCACCAACTTTGCCTTTGCCAAGAATTCTTCCCTTATTGTTGTCTCCATAAGTGACAAAACCCTTGGCCTTTAACCTTAGATCTGAAAATTGGTTTAAGTCACCCGTCATATGCTTTGAACAACCACTATCTAGATACCATAGGTTTGAAGTGGTCTTCAAGCATACCTACAAAACAAATTAAGTTTTGTTAGGTACCCAAATGGCTTTGGGTCCATCATAGTTAGTTCCTTTCTTCACCCATACATAATGTCCACTAGGAACACTAAAGTTCCTTACATAACAAGCATTGGGTGTGTGACCAATAATACCACAATAAAAACAAGTAGGTTCAAAGTTACTTCTATATCTAGGAGGATAAGATTTCTTCTTAACAAAGTTCTTCCTTTTAGGATAATGTTGCATTACTTTAGGCTTGATCACTTTCTCTTGAATTGGTTGGTTACTAGCCTTGACAAAGATAGTCTTGTTGGATGTTGGTTTATCAAATTTAGAGAAACCAAGTCCGCTCTTATCATTGGAGTATCTTTGTGTGCTAAGAACATTTTCCAATCCAATTTGCCCTTTTTCATATCTTTCTAAAACACGTTTTAATTGGACAATTTGGAAGGAAAGTGATTCACAATTCTTGCATGCAACATTATCTTCTTGAACACTAATCATTTTTTCTTTGTCATCTTTATGTTCTACTTCAATTATCTTAACCTTCTCTTCTAATGATGATATTATTTTCTTTTGAGATGAGATAGTTTTATAGAGAATTTTGCATTCTTTTAATAATTCTTCTATTGCACCTTGTGCACCATTATCAAAAAGAGAATCATCATAACTAACCTCGCCTTCTTCATCGTCGGAGTGGTGTGATGCCATTAGTGCTAGGTTTGCACTTTCGTCACTATCGGAGTCCGATGAGGAACTTACTTCATTATCTTCCCATGCTATGTAGGCCTTTTTATTTTTGAACTCCCTTTTGCCTTTGAATACATTCTTCTTCGAAAGCTTTGGACATTCCGGCTTTATGTGTCCTTGTTTTCCACATTCATAGCATGTAACTTCTTGTGATGAAGTGGATGCTTCTTTATCTTTATGCTTTGAGAATTTCTTTCTTTTGACATAGTTAGTATTATCAATATTATTTTTATTACCAAAAAATTTGCCTAACCTTTTTACAAGAAGCAAGAAGTTTTCATCTTCATCCGAGGCATCTTTCATTTTGCTTTCTATTGAATCTACTTTTAATGCAATGCCTTTGGATTTCTTCTCTAAGTTCTCATGCTTTTCCAATCTTCCAAGTTCTGTCTCATATTCTTGAAGTTTTCCAAATAGTGTTGCGGAAGTAAGTTTTGATAAATTCTTCTTTTCGGATATCGCCGTCACTTTTGGTTGCCACTCCCTTGTCAAAGATCTGAGCACTTTAAGATTAAGTTCTTCGGTAGTAAGAGTCTTACCAAGTGCCTTCAAGTGATTTGTCAAATGTACGAATCGTTTTTGCAAATCGAGAATAGTTTCTCCGGGCTTCATTCTAAACAGTTCGTACTCTTGGCTTAAAGTATTCAACCTTGATCTTTTAACTTCGGCGGTACCTTCATGAGTTTCTACAAGAGTATCCCAAATTTCCTTTGATGTTGTACATGTTGATATTCGGAAGAATTCATCCATACTAAGAGCACCATGAAGAAGACTGATCGCCTTTTTGTCAGCAAGAACCCTTTTTCTATCATTATCATCCCATGACGCTTTAGGTTTCTCTGATCCAACACCATTAACGACCGTTGTAGGAACATGAGGACCTTGTAGGACAGCCTCCCAAACTTCTTCTCCTTGTGCTTCTAGATGAGCCTTCATTTGGATTTTCCAAAAGTCAAAATATTCACCACAAAACAATGGAGGCTTGTTGTTAGAACCACCATCTTTGAAAACCGGTCTTTGATTTGCGGAAGCCATTCTGGATCTTTAGGAACAAGTTACCTATAACTTGCTCTGATGCCAAATGTAAGTATAAGAGTGCGCCTAAGAGGGGGGGTGAATTAGGTTTTTAAAAATAATCGGTTTTATGAGAATGTTTTTACTAACTTTTTTGTTAAGTATTTGAAGGCTTTTGATGGTTTGTATCTTTATCTTGGTAATGGTGATGAAAGCGGTAAATGCGGAAAGATAAAGAACACAACGATATATACTGGTTCCCCTCACAATCCGAGAGTACTCCAGTCCCCTTTCAAACACGAAAGAGATTTCACTATAGTTAGATTTATTGTACAAGCCTATGCCTACTATCTAACCTATAGGGTGATCAAAGGTTCTTAACACCTTTAAGATCAAACAACACTAATGTGAATGAAGAACAATCCTCTTCAAACACAACACTTACTTCCAACAATCCTGGATAGTAAGGAAAAATAATTTTTGAATGATACAAGAATTTATGAAGATGAATAATATATCAATCTTGGATTGATCTTCCCTTTCAAGCATATAATTCCTTTTAATGATAAACAAGTGTTCAATGGATGTATGATATGAAACTTTGGTATTTGAGTGAAAGTTGTATGAACAAAGTTTCAAATAAAAATGAAGTATGGACACTTGATGATTTTTGTGAAAGATATGGACACTTGAATTGTTTGAATTATTTGAATGAAAGAGGTGAAAAATAAATTCTGAAAAATCTGAAATATATAGCCTCTAAGACACCTTTACAAATGGTTATTTTGTATGGAAGGATGCAAGAATAAAAGATGAAGAGGTGTCTTTTGAAGAATGAAAAGAATTCTGAATTTTTGAAAAAATTCACGTGGGAACCGGTTCCCTTAAAACAGAACCCGGGTTCCCTATATGCAACGTTTAAAAATTTGAAAAATTGAACTGGGGAACCGGTTCCCAGAATGTGGAACTCGGTTCCTGGACATGATGAGGCGCAAATATGCTGGGCAGTGGGATCTGGGAACCGGTTCCTCCAAACTGGAACTCGGTTCCCACATGCAAAAAATGCCAAAAACTCATTTTTAATAGCTTGAAAGATTTTCTAATGATTTGCAAATATTATGGAACATGTATGAATGTTTGAGAACACTTGTTTATGCATCAAGAGAGTTGTATATTATATACCTTAATATCTTTGATCAATGAAGTTTAAACTCTTTTGAAATACTTGAATCTTTATGCTTTCATATGAATTGATCCATTCCTTTTGCAATTGAGATCTTGTCTTCATCAAAACCAAATTGTAGAAAAAAAATTGTCTTCACATCCTTGAGCAAAGCTATTTCCATGATGTCAAGAATACTGCCACTTGTTCTTGACTTCACAGTGTGCATTAGCCAATGCACTTCCTTACCTAGATCAGAAATAAACTGATCCAAGTAACCACCATCAAGATTATGATGTCTTCTTCTTCTTCTTGTGCACTCCAAAGCTGAACATGTTTCTTTCCAGGAAGCCTTTTTCAGAGATCATATGCTTCTGCTGCCACTAAAGAGATAGATCTTAAAACAATTGCACTATCCTTCCTGTACATGGTCTTGAAGAAGAGATGTTCCAACATCTTTAAGAACATCAGTTATCTTGAACTTCCAAGGATAATCAATTAAATACTTGTACTTTGCACAAATAACAATTGATCTTAAATCCTTTCCCAGTTAGATTCACCCTTAGGAAAGAGAGAGATGAATCTTTCCTTACAAATGTGTCACACAACAACCAGAACCCATGTGACACCGTTCAATAGCCAACTAAACACAAGGTTGAATCAGACGTGGGGAGGTTAACCAAATCTCCCCCTTAAACAAACAATCATGGAAACTCCACACCGCTTATCCATGCATTGTACATAAAAGTCTCATTATACAACATCCCTACTAGAGGCAACTAACTCCATGGGTTATACCTATACATACTTCATACACCAGTTGAGGATACTATACTTATATATACCATGGTTAACAGAGATACCATGCAGCGGAAAACAACTAAAATTTATCCTCAATAACCATGCCTTTATGAGTGGACTTGAGAAAAAATCTCAAGTATCTTTGACACTTGTACTAAAGTTGAAAACACCCAGCTACAAATTCTGTTGAAAACCATATAGTCCTAGAGATTCCCAGAACCAGTTGTAAGCATGACATCCAAGAATTGCAGCTGAACAATCCAACAATATGCTTGCTTCTTCTTCAAGCACCACAACAAGACCTAACCAATATTCTGACCAGAAAGAAACAGATAAGCACAAAGAATACCTTATCATTAACTTCACTCCCGCATGAATCATTTTGATATCCTTGAAATCAGTAACACCATCTTCCCTTGCCAAGAGAATACACCTGTTATGGTCAGTTTGGTCCAGTCTTCCACACATAGGTCCATCCTCCACTTCTAGGGACCATTCTATATGAACATGAATGTTCAAACAATCAACTACCTCCAACAACCAGAAAGTATCTCCCATGGATCTCATCCAGAAACAGACAGGATGCCAGCTCTGATACCAATTGAAATTCTGGTAAGACAGAACCCAGATGTCATATACGATGTTGTGACATCTGGTCTGTCATCAGCTTAGCTGAGGCAGTACATACAGATCCCTTAATTATTTATTACTTCTAACATCCAGAAGTCTGGAAGTGTTGGGATCCCATATCAGTTCAGTTAACATTAACAAATCTGCTTAGCAGAGATTCTGTGTTAGCACAGTCATTAAATCACACACTGATGTCATGCACGATGTTATGACATCCAAACTGAACTTACAAATAAACAATGCAGAAACATAAACAACACAACAGAATTGTTCACCCAGTTCGGTTCAATCAACCTACTCTAGGGGCATACCAAGCCAGGGATGAAGTCCACTATTAGCAGTATCAATTCAGAGTTAAACTCCCAGTTTACAACTCCTCACTTAATCACTACCCAATGACCCCTCTACCTAGGTTCTCCCTAGATATGGAATATCTCCATTCCACTCCCAATCATAGCAATGATGTCTAGCAGTTAGCAACTCAGCCACTGCATCGACAGCTTAATCACCAACAATTTAAATATACATAATGGAGTAGTTCCAAGAATACAATCTTCACTCATTGCTTCACAGCTTCTGAGTGAATAAAGTAAACCTCTTACCTACAGGCTTCGAGGCACAAATCAGTGACCATCCCACAACCTGGGTGGTTCACTTACACAACAAACCCTAATGACTACATTATGATCGTTAGGTTTACAAGGCTACAAAGATTCCTATATATAACCTGATCCTAGTTGGACTTGGGCTTAAAATCGCAGCACTCCTTGCTGTTACAAATCACAGAAAACTTTCTGCTAAAAACAAGGTCTTCAATCATAAGTTTCCTAATTTATCTTCATAATTAGAAACTGCATAATTCTCGAATATTCTAATCTTGATTCTCTTGACCTTTAAACCTGCGCCACATAGGATTGCATAATATTCCATAGAATATTCTGCATCTTTTGAGTATTTACTGAATCTTTATATTCCAGCTCAGCAGGCGCGTGACAGCTAAATATAACAGTAACTGCTGTCACAGAGCATGTCGTAACATTCCATAGAACATCTTGATGTTGTACCTGTTCTGCATAAATTACAGCAAACAGTATTCTTCACTTCAATTCTCTGCTTCTCACATATCAGGGTGCCAAAAAGACAGCCCATGATTTGTTCTATTACTGATGTACAATCAACATAATCTTTAGTTTCCCAAAATAAAGACTGAGATAAATAAGGAAACATAATAGAAACAGAACAGAAAACGTAAGAGCTACTGCTGTCAAATACTGATGTCATGACGTCGGGCATGACATCCAACTAACACAGCATGTATTAGCTTACACAACCAGAACTTGCATAACCTTTAACACTATACACCACATATCATGACCTTAGTCAAGACAACAGAATACACATGAATGTTTTACCACAAAATGCGGCCAATCAAAACATCTACAGAACCTAAGGTATAATGCGATGCTAATGGATGCATCAAGTATGATTATGAAATAGAGGGGAATATAATGCCACTGGGAGGAACAAAAGGAATGAGCGATAGACTTGAATGAAAGTAGCGGCTGGGGAAACAAGATACTACTGGTTATCCGCCAGGGTGACAAGAAATATCCAGCAATACTTGGAAAGGGAGGGATAAAACCCAAGTTATAATTGTAGTAAGAACGTCTAAGAGTGGCATTAGACGACGAAAATCAACAGAGATATTCAAAAGTGGCATTGAATGAACTCTGGAACACAAACATATTGGGTAGAAACGTCTAAGAGCGGCATTAGACGACACCAACCATCAGAGACAATCAAGAGTGGCATTGAATGAATCTGAAAAAAGGGTCCAATCTCTGAGGAAACATCGGAGACATCCAATAGTTGCTTTGGATGGAAGGAGACCAACAAGATTCAATAGTGGCTTTGAATACAAAAGGAGACCTACAAACTCGAAGATACGGCAAAGACGTTCAACAGTAGCTTTGAACAAAAGGAATCCAAACTCTGGAAAACATCGGGAACAATCCAATAGTAGCTTCAGACAAAAATGGAAACCAAAGAGATTCAATAGTGGCTTTGAATGCAAAATGGAAACCTGAACCCGGAAATACATCAGAGACGTTCAATAGTAGCTTTGAACAAAAGGGAAACCAATTTGGAAATTTGAGCAGTCATCCAAGAGTGGCATTGGATGGAAAGGAAAACAACCTGAGAACATCCAAGAGTGGCATTGGACGAAAGGAAATTTAACCAAGCTCGAATATATTGGGGTCATCCAATAGTAGCTTTGGACGAAAAGAAACCAGAGAGATTCAATAGTGGATTTGAATACACAAAGGAAACTTGTTTGAAAAATCTGAGTAGCCATCCAGGAGTGGCAATGGATGGAAAACAAACTCAATAAACATCCAATAGTGGCATTGGACAAAAAGAATGTTATTCCAGCTCAAAGACATGAACGTCATTCAATAGTAGCTTTGAATGAGGTGAGAAACATGTTAATGGGGATTGTGACATCCAATAGTGGCTTTGGATAAAAAGTGAGAAACGACACGTCCAAGAGTAGCATTGGACGGAGAGAAAAGTTTACACATCCAAGAGTAGCATTGGACGGAAATAGAAATAAGCAGACGAACATCTACTTTGGTATGTGCCAAGTAAGTTGGACTTAGATCTCAAGGTAAAATGTTGATAACAACAGGACCTCGGAGAATGTAAATGAGCATGAATTTTGTTTCATTGCATGATGTCGAATTTTTCTATGCATGATATATGATCAATGTAATGCAATTGTTTGTTACAACTGAGGGAGACTCTTTTGTGAGGCAAGATTAAAACTCTGATTCCTCAACACGAGAACTCTACCAACTCTGCTTGGGAAGAAGATGCTTGAACATACTTCTTGTCACATTGGTAACTGTATCAGACTAGTGATCCTTTGAGAAGGGCTGATAAAACTGCTTGGGGATTGCTGAAGAATATTGCCCTTGATTGACTAATTGTTGCAAGTTAACTGATCATGGCTTCAGTTGAAATGTACTGGGGATGAACTGATCATGGCTTCAATTATTAAAATGCATGTTGGGATGGCTTGCCCTAGTATAAGTCTTGAAAGGATATTCTAATCAACAAATCTTGACTGAACATCTGAACAACAGGATCTTGAAATAACATGCCCCTGATAGGATCACTGATCAAGTTTCTCGACTGTTTGAACTTCCTGAAAGATGATTGCTTACTTCCAAATAAAATTTTCATTCAAGAATGGTAATTTTAATGCAATGCTCAAAGAATATTTTTGAAATCAAAATCATTTTTGGAATGATGTTATTGATATAAAGAAAATGGAATCACTGGTCAAAACATAGAGGTTATGACATTCAAAGTGAAATATAAAGCAAAGGCATGATATCAAACAAATGATTGGAAAATCTCATGGGAGTCAGCTTACGCAACCTTGTTGTAGTATGCTTTCAAACAAACCTTGCCTCAATTAGGTCTTTTAAAGGTTGTAACGTGGCCTGGTTCACGGTTTTAGAAACAAAGGATATAAGGCTCAAAATTTTGTAACCCACCCCATCTTCGTAATGATCTCCAGTCCTAAAACTCAGTTAATTCAGCTTATGCATTCAGGTTCCAAGAGGCTTCTGGAATTGCACCTTTGATAATGATGATAGTTCACAAGCAAAGCGAACTTTTGAGATTGTAGTCACTTCTTTCTTTTTGTTGTTACAACATTTTGTTGCTTGAGGAATTTATTGACTTCTCTTTTTTCATCTTTTTCTTTCGATATCCCTAACTTTTGCCTGAACTGTTTATTTTTGAACTTACAGTCAGCGGGATGCCTTTATTTTTGCCTAAGTCGTTTTTGGTTTTGACTTAGCAGGCTTTTTTTTTATTATATATTTTTTGATACATATATTTTTTTGAAAGATAGTGACTGCCTTGCTTAATGATTGATGAACCATCATTGGCTTTTGATTGGCATCTCCAACATTTCTTTGATGTATGCGGAGGAACGCTTGCGATTGAAACCTTTGTTGAAAGGTGTGCTGAATGATTCTCTTAAAATAGAATGCACAGCCAAATTAACTGAGAACTACCCTGCCCTAGGTTAAAATGTGGGTTTTTTCGTACAGAAAGAAACTCCAACTTCGAAGGCTCAAAGGGCTTGACAAGGGATTAACTTCCTTATTTCTCCAGTGTTTGGGAATTGAAACAATGCCTGTACATCATCAGCAAGGTTTTATTTGAAAGCATACAGTTCAACAACTTGGGTATTTCGTTGTCATCATCCTCCCTCCAATCTTTGCATAAAACACAAGTTTGATAGAGAATAGCAGATGGAAGAAAAAGTTTTGTAAAATAAGGCATAAACATAAACATAGTGGATGTTAATGAATTCAAAATATGCAATGCTCATTTCATTAAAATCACCATTCAGAAACAAACAAAGTCTAAAAGTAAACAGCACAATAAAGGAAATACGAACAGTACAGAAACAAGGCCTAGTGACTAATCAGCAACAAAGATGAGCTATCTCGTCTGAAACACTTGGCTTTAGGAAAATCGGGCTTTGACTTGTCTTCAGCCACTTTGATCTGGCAAAGGATTAGTGACAACATTAGGACCCATATCCTTGAAAGATAAAACATTTGTCCTCATCAACTCTTGAACTCTTACCTTCAGAGGGAAACATCTTTCTAAATCATGGCCTGCTGCACCTTGATGGAAAGGACAATGAAGATCAGATCTGAAACCATCAGGGAGAGGATTTCGAGGAGGCGGCATAGCTCTTGTTGTAATCAACCCTTTCTGTACCAAAGCAGGATATAGTTCAGTATAAGTCATGGGGATAGGATCAAAGTGAGTCCTATCGCGGTTCTGATCTTGTTTCTGCTTTTTGTTACCTTGAGAAGGAACAGACAATGGATGTTGATGTAGAGTCCTATGAAGCACTGATTGAGGAAAGCAAACAGGCGTTTCCTTCTCTACTTCAAAATATGAATCACATGACATAACATATGGTTTCCCCTGAGTTGGAGTAGCAACGGAAAAGGTTAAAGGAGTATTCACTTGCTTTGTGATAATCGGAGGAATGTTGCATTCTTTCTTCAACAAGACTTGCAGGATTTCCATAATTTGATTCATCTGAATTCTCAACTGGCTAACCTCTGCTCTTAGCAACTCTTGGTCTTGTTGAAGTTCTTCCATACTCTTTAGATACATGCTTCTAGTTCAATGTGTCGAGGAATCAACTTGACAGTAGATAGACGAACTCTGAAGATGGAGACAGACAAGGATAAGTTTTATGGACAACTTGGATGAATGCATGAAGTATGCAAATGATGCAAATGCAATGTTGTTTTTGTTACTGTTTGATTTTCAAAGAATTCAAGTTATTAATTTGTAAACATCAAAACATGAAGGAAGTAAATCCTATATTGGATCAAAGCTTTGATCAAGTTATCATCAAGATCAATCATCCATTTTGGTGGATTAGAGTTTTCACCCCATCAACACCCATGATCCATTGAGTTTGGTGAAAATTATGATGTTTACAAAGAAAGACCTATGATTTCCTTGGAAATCAAATGAATGCATGGATGCATGGTTTATGCATCAATCACAATCAAGATCACACATGGTCGCACAAACAGGGTTCAAAGGTTCGACGTCACGAGCATGGAGTCAAAGTTAAGAGCCACCCACAAAGGTATGTACTAGGGAATTTTGTACCTGCCGAACGGGTTCTACAAAGGTTCCCAGAGTTTTCAATCTTCTATCGGATACTACCGGCACGCACAATTGCTCATGGGCGCCAATAATATGCCTAAAAAGACCTCGTCTGAGCGTAGCATCGCATGACAACAAGCTCAAATTGGTACTTGATCTTGTTTCTGCACTACATCCTAAAAAGGCTTAGATGGGTTAAAAGGGTTCTAGGTCATTCAGCTTCTACGGACACTCACTATTGAAAGTAATAGCGTTATCACAATGGTTCGTAACAACATCTACTACCTTCCACGAGGCCTCCACTGATTGGGGTTCCACCATATGTCGCTCATGTTAAGGATTGCTCCTGACATGCGACTATTGGTCTTACCACCTCCTATCTCAAGTTACTCACCAAAGTTCGGGTTAGAACTTTATCTCATCACAGAGGAACCATCGAGCACCAAAAAGGAAAAAAGAAAATAAACACACAAAGCACACAACAATATATACAGATAAACAAAAATAGGCTTAACACACTTAAAACTGGATCCCCAGTGAAGTCGCCATTTTTCTGTAGCGGGGAAAATCTGACATCGAAGCCATGGGATTGACTCGAATCAATATTTCAGTGAAAGTCGCCACCGCGCTTTTATTATTTCCAAAGGAAAAGGGAAAAGAACGAAAAAAACCAAAGTTTGTTTTTAAAACAAAAAGAAGAGATCTTGGGTACGGGTGTTGATTATATGAGGGGAAGGTTTTAAGCACCCCTCATATCTGTGGTACTCCACAGGAACCTTTTTGAAAATCTGTGTCGTGTGTGTGCTAAAAAAGAGTTTGTTTTATTTTTTAAATAAGCTCGGCAAAGCGTTAAGCTTTGGGCCAACATACCTCCTCGGTGCAATGGAGAAGTCAGAGCTAATGTAGTTCCGCTTTTGGGAAAAAACGTTTTAAAAACGAATAAACACTTTGTTGTCGTTAGAGAGAAATACTCAGCCATTGATCTTGAGCATGAGAACAAACAAGTTCTTTGCATCGCAAATGAAAGAAGGGCACCAACTCGGATAAAATCAACGAGTATGCCACTAGCTCTCTCACGTGGAAAAGATCTCGTTATTATCAATCAATTTCAAAATCGTGGGGTATAACCACTCGTTTCGACAATTAACGGTGTCTAAACTTTTGTAGAAAAGCCACTAAGGGCAAAAGATATTTTTAAGAAAAAGGTTTTGAAAAGGTTGCAAACATAAGAATATTTTGGAAAAAGGGAGAAGATTTTGAAAATCTAAGAAGTAGGAGGAGATGAAGAGGCTAACCTAGTGCATAAAATAAAAGCTAAGGAAAGAAACGGTCTAACCAAATAAGAAGCCAACACTTGACATTAAGAGTCAATGTAGTTTTCCCATCCTTTGGATTTATCAATACCAACACATTAACACTTGGGGATCCAGATGAACTTATTGTCTTAGCACCGCTTTTCATTAAGCACATTAAGATTCTGACGAAAATCGGGCAGAGTAACGGCTGTTTTCGGGTAAAATCCTTATATCAATGCCTTGGAATTAACCATCAAGGGCTTTCAAAGAAATACCTGCACACATAAACATACAACAGAACAATGCCAGACAGACAGAACAATCACAGGGTAGTAATAGAATGAGTCTAGAGGTAATAGGTCCATAAGTCCGAATCTCCAGAATGCTAGGGATAGTAACCGATAGTCCAAAGAGAGCCTTATGTATTTTTTAGATTTTCGGTTGTTTATTAGTGTTTTAGCAAAAAAGAGTAAAGTATGGTCCAAGTGGACAAAAGAAAAATAACGGAAGCATAAACATATGTCCAAGTGGACAAAGAAAAAATGGCGGAAAGTAAATATGACGAAATGATAAAATAAAGCGATTAAGCGAGAAATATAAAGAGCGGTATAGTAAAGGTGCGGAAATTAAAGTTAGTTGTTAGATGTTAAAGATAACCATCTTGAAACTTGTCAAGTATGTTATCAAAGTTAGTAGGAAGATCTATGGTGAGTGAAGGATGTCTCGGATTTAAATTCAATGGGGTTTATCAGAAGCTTGATAAAATCATAGCGACTACACAATAAAAACCTCCACAAGTCTTAAATCAACCGCATACAATTCTATTCCATATTTGATCTTTTTTATTCGGGACACGAAATATTGCGCTATGTTAAGCAGATCGCCAAGTGATTTATGTAGAAATCACCCTACAACGAGGCCGGTCAAAACTTTATGTGCTAATGCATGCGAGAAGAACGATATGTAGATCGCCTTTCGAAAGCAATACCGCACGAAAAGAAAATAGGTAACGATCTAGTCTTTACTAAGAATCCATAAGAATTCTCAAAGTATTAAGACTTTCATCGATCAAAAGAAAAAAAGGAGAAGGAGAAGATAAAATGCATAAAGATAATCAACTCACACTATCATTAATATCATTCATCTAATATTATGGATTTGGTTCTTTCAAACCTATCAACATCCTAGATCCAATGATATTAATGAAATGGAGGAATACGAATAAAATTCACAAAAGATAATCAACTCACACTATCATTAATATCATTCATCTAATATTATGGATTAGGTCATTTCAAACCTATCAACATCCTAGATCCAATGATATTAATGAAGTGGAGGAAGTAGGAAGCCAAAACAAGCATAAAAAAGGCAAAAAACCACATTCTGCCAGCAGGAAATCGATTTACCTCTGTAGGAAATCGATTTCCTGAGTGCAGAGTTCAAATTTTGAAAAAAATAAGGTGGAAATCGATTTCCTACAGAGGGAAATCGATTTCCTGCACGCAGCATTCAAAAAATCAGCATTAGGAGGCATAAAACTTGACTTAAGCAAACATACAAACACCTTATGATCACACATCAATTGGAGCACGAATTTTCCATCAATTCACCATCAAATAGGACCAATATAGCATCAAAGATGCATCACACACAAGCACAAAAGAATCACATTATGATAGATGAAAAAGGATGAAGAAAATTACCAAATCTTGAACAAAACTTAGATCTACTTCAAGAATCACCAACACAAATCTTGATCTCTCAACAATTGAAGAAAAAAGAGTGAAATGGATGGTGGTTTAGCTCAAAGTTTGTGAGGTTCAAGATGTGACTCACAAACTTTATGAAAGAAAAAGAGCTTTGGTGAATTTGGTAAGGATGAGGAGAGAAATTGCAAGGGGTTTTTTGGCTCTCAAAGCTTGAGAAATGAGAGAGTAGTGGACTCTATTTATAGGATTGGAGCAAGAGTAGTGGCAAATTGGTCTTTTTGTGTTTGGTAATTAGCTTGTGTTTAATTGGTAATTAAATGGTATTTAAATGGTAAGAAATGGTAAAATGAGGTTTAAAAAAGGTTTATGGAAGGGGTTAATTTTGATGAGGTGGAAAATTGATAAAATGATCAAATAAAAAGGTGCCAAAATGATGTCAAGCTTTCCTCCTTATATTTTTTTGAATTTTGCGCACAGGAAATCGATTTCCCACAGGGGTAAATCGATTTCCACCTTCAATTTTCCAAAAAATGTTTTCTTGCACTATTTTGATTTTTTGCCCGATCTTTTACCTGTAAAATGTAAACAAGGGAAACAAAATGCATATTTTTGGATTTTGGTTACTATAAAACAAATTAAAGAAAATTAGGTGCTTGATAGTTCCCCTCAAAGACGAAGCGAACATAACACCGAAAAATGAAATCTCAAGATTGTGATCTTGATTAATGATTGAGATGCAAATGATGTATGATCTTAGGGTCAAAAATTGGGGTATGACACACGGGAGCTAATAACTCACAGCATTCGAATTTAGCTGCCGACTGAATTGTTGTTGATGATGTAACTCGGATGTGGCTGCAAGATCATGGTTCTGAGGTGAGATTGGATTGGCTTATGGTTAATGTACTGTGTTTGTGTATTTTTCTTGGGTTGCAATATATGTATGTATTGTTTATGTCCAGTTTTCCTCTTTCAATTTTCAATTGTTAGGACTCTGATACTTTGGGGTTTTCTTCAGTTTGTCATTGTTTTGCTGCAGAATTTGATGAAGAAAGCTGTTGAGTCCACAAGCATGTGACTGGTCAATGTTGATCGGTGATGCGCGGATGAATGAAGGACATGGATCGGGTTGCATGTTGAAGATTAAACGAAGGTGTATTGTGCTGATGAAGATGAACGAACCGGTCGCGAAGAAAACTTGAGTGTGAGATGGAATAGCATGGAAAAAGGCTTTGGTTCCCACATGTTGTGAACCTGGAACTCACCCATTTCCTTCTTTGCTTTGAATTAATTTGTGTAGGTTATGCGAAAGCTAGTTTTTTGTTAGAATGCAAACTTGTTAATTGCATGACTGTTGTTGGAAATCATTTTGAGTGGAAGTGATTTAGGTTTGTTGTATTTGGTATGGAACTCTTAGGAACTGGACTATTGAATCAATCTTGTTAGTTTTGTTTTTGGGCAGGCGTCGGTAATTGGATTAGGCCTTGATGCTTGTATTGCTAATTCAAACTTGAACTTAGCTTGTCTTTTCTTTGAATTGATATGAACCCGTATGGCTGAATTTTGTTTTGTCTTGGATGCCAATAGTTCTTTTTGTGTTAGATGTGCTTTTGAATTTGGATAACGGTGGTGGGGATGCTGTACTGGTGATGTTTGCATCTAGCTATGCAGAATGGTGGTATTTAGGTGGTGACTTGATGCAGGTCTATGATATAGCACGAGATCGCCTTGGCATTCATGGAAACCTGAAGAGAAGTCTAGGATTGATGCGTTGACTTTGGTCAACTGTTTGACCAAAAGGTCAACAGTTGACTAAAAGTCAACTTAGGTCAAAATGTGACAATTTCTTGTAATCTTTCTCTCTTTCTTTTTTGTGTAATCATGTTGACTTGTAATTGACTTTTCAAGTAATGGACTCATTTCCCTCATCTGGATTTAACTTTCCTGTTATCTTGAATGAATATCATGAATGAAATTTTCGATATGACCTTTGATTCAACCTTGAATAATAAGGGCAATATTACAATCTCAATGAAATATTGGCTTCAATCCAAACCTTTTTCGAACCACACTTGCTAACAGCATCTTTGCACCTTGACTAACATTTTGCAAATTAATCTATAAATCTTCTTTTGCCTTGACAAAGCTCCTCATTGAAGATAATATTTGAAACATAAAGGAAAACTTTGTCCTGAAGTACACATAACCATGAATCCAGACCCTACTTCCATAATTCAATGCTCTAAGGAGCACTCGATGAATCCGTGTTATTTGATATGTACACCTTAAAATCACTATGAACCCTTAATGATTCAAGATCCTTGATTCCAATGTCAATTTTATTGGTTGATGAATGCATGATGCGTTATATGACCTAATGGAGAGTATGCAGATGAAATGCAAAGCCTAAGCCAGATAAAAGTAAAGGGGTAGGACAAATTTGGGGTATGGCAATATCATGGGAAACCGTATGATAATAAGAAGAAAGTTGGTTTTGGCGGAAAGCCAAGTGGGGGAGGATCTAGTGCTCCGATTAAGTGTTTCAAATGTGGTGTTGAGGGACATCATGCTGTTGATTGTTCCAAAGTTGAGGTAACATGTTTCAAGTGTGGCAAGAGTGGTCACAAGGCAAACAAGTGTGAAGTTGGTTCGAATGTGACTTGTTACAATTGTAGGGAGCAAGGTCACATTAGCACCAAATGTGATAAGCCAAAGAAGTAACAAGCGAAGGGGAAAGTGTTTGCATTGTCTGGGGCGGAGACATTTAGCGATGATAGGATAATCCAAGGTACGTGCTTTATTAATGGTACACCTTTGATTGCTATTATTGATACCGGTGCGACATATTCTTTCATTTCTTTGGATTGTGCTAAGAGATTGAATCTTATGTTATCTGATATGCGTAGAAGTACGGTTAATGATGCACCTGCTATGGGTTCTGTTTCTACTTCTTATGTGTGTTTGAATTGTCCTTTGAGTATTTTTGGTAGAGATTTTGGGATTGATTTGGTTTGTCTTCCGTTAGAGCAACTTGATGTGATTATGGGTACGAATTGGTTGGAATTTAATCGTGTGTATATCAACTGCTTTGGTAAGAATGTTATTTTTCCTGAGATTGGTGTTAAGGAAGATTTGTTTTTATTTGCTAAGTAAGTTGATGAATCTGTGCAAGATGGAGTTGAATTATTTATGTTATTGGCAACCTTAGATGTGCATGAGAAGAGAACCATTGAGGGATTACCAATAGTTTGTGATTTTGCGGAGGTATTTCCTGAGGATGTAAGTGATTTACCGCCGGAACATGAAGTTGAGTTCTCAATTGATTTCGTTCCTGGAACTAGTCATGTATTGATGGCTCCATATAGGATGTCTGCTTCTGAGTTGAAGGAGTTGAAGAGTCAACTTGAGGATTTGTTGTAGAAGAAGTTTATTCGTCCTAGTGTGTCGCTGTGGGGTGCACCTGTTCTGTTGGTCAAGAAGAAAAAAGTTTCTATGAGGCTTTATGTTGATTATATGCAATTGAATAAAGTGACGATTAAGAACAAGTATCCACTTCCGAGGATTGATGATTTGATGGATCAGTTAGTTGGAGCTTGTTTATTTAGCAAGGTTGAATTGAGATCTGGGTATCATCAGATTCGCGTGAAGACAAAGGACACTCAGAAGACTGCTTTTAGACAAAAGATATTCAGAAGATTTTCTTTGCATGGGTACCGTACATCTGTTCGTACTTCAACCGGGGCAACCCCCTTTTCTTCGGTTTATGGCATGGAAGCAGTGCTCCCTATTGAGATTGAGATTCCATCATTGAGAATTTTAATGGAAACCAAGTTGTCTGAGGCTGAATGGTGTCAGAGCAGGTTTGATCAATTGAATTTGATAGAAGAAAAGAGAATGACGGCTTTATGCCATGGTCAGTTGTACCAGAAAAGAATGAAGAAAGCATTTGATAAGAAGGTTTGACCTCGAGTATTCAGAGAAGGCGACCTCGTGCTCAAAAGGATCTTGTCTTTTACCTCCGATTCAAGGGGCAAGTGGACTCCTAATTTTGAAGGACCATATGTTGTTAAGAAAGCCTTCTCTGGCGGTGCATTAATTCTTGCAACTATGGATGGAGAAGAGCTCCCACGTCCCGTGAATGCTGATGTAGTCAAGAAATACTTCGCCTAAATAAAAAAATAACAGCTCGCTAAGTTGAAAACCCGAAAGGGCGGCTTAGGCAAAAAAGAGCGTCTCGGTGGATTGAAAACCCGAAAGGGCGGTCCAGGCAAAAATTAGAGACATAAAACAGAATAAAATACCCGGTGGACTGAAAACCCGAAAGGGTGGTCCAGGCAAAAGTTAGGGATTCATGGCAAGTAACTACATCAGACAAGACTTGATCATCAGCAGTCATCTGTTTATCATGAAGAAGTTCAACACTTTTCAACGGAAGCCTTTGCTCAGGAATTCCCAGTTGAGAGAGAGGATGGGGTCATTACATTTCAATGTACCTTTTCCACAAAATTACCACTTTCCAAACTTTGTAATAATCCATGGGGTCTTGCCTTTTGCAGGCTACCATTCTATTAAAAAGTTTGAGCCTTTACCTTTTATTTGGCAATCCTATTTCTTTCATATCTCTCAAAATGTCATTTATTGCTGATAGTAATTTTTGAAACAAAAAGAAAATTGATTTCAACAAAATCCTTTTGAAAATTATAAAAGAAGTTTTACTTTGATCCATGAGTGCATTACAAGGAATGGATATGTTGATATATTCATATGCAAAAGAAGAAGAACGTGTTCCACTCAATGCACCTTTGGCTTGGCACAAATGTGGTTTAGAACTCAACTACTGTGTTCTCTCAGCTTCAGTGTTCCCTAGTGTTGGGCAACATATATTCTGAAGCCATCAAAAGATTGATAGCAGTTTCTGCTCTGGTGTTTAGCTTGGGACATGCTTGATTATGTCATCTTCGTACACCATCTCTTTCTACCTCCAGTGGGACGTTGGTTGTTCACCTTCAGTGGAATGTTGGTGTATTTTGTTATCTTCATCGTCAGTGGTACGTCGATGTATTTCTTTTCATATCATCAGTGGTACGGTGGTATATATCTCTTCAATACCTTCAGTGGAACGTTGGTATCTGTTATCGTTAGTGGTACGGCGATACGTCTCTTTCTACCTCCAGTGGGACGTTGGTAGTTCACCTTCAGTGGAACGTTGGTGTATTTTGTTATCTTCATCGTCAGTGGTACGTCGATGTATTTCTTTTCATATCATCAGTGGTACGGTGGTATATATCTCTTCAATACCTTCAGTGGAACGTTGGTATGTGTTATCGTTAGTGGTACGGCGATACGTCTATTTCTACCTTTAGTGGGACGTTGGTAGTTCACCTTCAGTGGAACATTGGTGTATTTTGTTATCTTCATCGTCAGTGGTACGTCGATGTATTTCTTTTCATATCATCAGTGGTACGGTGGTATATATCTCTTCAATACCTTCAATGGAACGTTGGTATGTGTTATCGTTAGTGGTACGGCGATACATCTCTTTCTACCTTCAGTGGGACGTTGGTAGTTCACCTTCAGTGGAACGTTGGTGTATTTTGTTATCTTCATCGTCAGTGGTACGTCGATGTATTTCTTTTCATATCATCAGTGGTACAGTGGTATATATCTCTTCAATACCTTCAGTGGAACGTTGGTATGTGTTATCGTTAGTGGTACGGCGATACGTCTCTTTCTACCTTCAGTGGGACGTTGGTAGTTCACCTTCAGTGGAACAGTGGTGTATTTTGTTATCTTCATCGTCAGTGGTACGTCGATGTATTTCTTTTCATATCATCAGTGGTACGGTGGTATATATCTCTTCAATACCTTCAATGGAACGTTGGTATGTGTTATCGTTAGTGATACGGCGATACGTCTCTTTCTACCTTCAGTGGGACGTTGGTAGTTCACCTTCAGTGGAACGTTGGTGTATTTTGTTATCTTCATCGTCAGTGGTACGTCGATGTATTTCTTTTCATATCATCAGTGGTACGGTGGTATATATCTCTTCAATACCTTTAGTGGAACGTTGGTATGTGTTATCGTTAGTGGTACGGCGATACGTCTCTTTCTACCTTCAGTGGGACTTTGGTAGTTCACCTTCAGTGGAACGTTGGTGTATTTTGTTATCTTCATCGTCAGTGGTACGTCGATGTATTTCTTTTCATATCATCAGTGGTACGGTGGTATATCTCTTTAATACCTTCAGTGGAACGTTGGTGTGTGTTATCGTCAGTGGTACGGCGGTACATCTCTTTCATCGTCAGTGGTACGTCGATGATTCATCTCTTTTCATATCGTCAGTGGTACGTCGATGAATTATCTCTTTTCATATCATCAGTGGTACAGTGGTATATATCTCTTCATGCCTTCAGTGGAACGTTGGTGTATTTTGTTATCTTTATCGTCAGTGGTACGTCGATGAATTATCTCTTTTCATATCATTAGTGGTACGGTGGTACATCTCTTTAATACCTTCAGTGGGACGTTGGTATGCGTCATCGTCAGTGGTACGTTGATGAATTATCTCTTTTCATATCATCAGTGGTACGGTGGTATATCTCTCTTCATACCTTCAGTGGGACGTTGGTATATGTTATCGTCAGTGGTACGGCGGTGCATCTCTTCATATTATCAGTAGGTACGATGGTGTGATTTCTGTTAATGGAAGATTGGCATTCTGATTCAGGATGCGTACTTTCTCATCCCGAGTGAAAGAGGATGATCCCCTTTTCTCATCCCCAGTGAAAGAGGATGCTATAACCTCTCTGACGCGAAGTGTTTTCCCCAGAGAAGTTTATTTCCCCACCAAAGTTCCGTCTCTCCAACAAAGTCTTGCCTTCCCCAGTGGAGTTTCTACTCGCGAGACGTTTGTTTTCCCCAGCGGAGTCATAACAAGACATTTGTTTTCCCCAGTGGAGTTCTTTTACTCCCCGGTGTTGTCATGTTTCATCATCATCATAGGCATTCATTAACATTGCATTGCATCTTAGGATCAAAAGTTGTGTTTTATATATTTAAGTCTCTTCGATCTTGTCAAAACGAAGATTCCCAATCATCGTATCTCCAAATCGAAGAAACTTAAATAGGGGCATCTGTCATACCCCAATTTTTGACCCTAAAATCCTATATCATTCATATCTAAATCACTAATCAAGAGCTTCACTTGGAAGTTTTGTTTATGGTGTTGCACTCACCTCATCAATGAGAGGGACCATCAAGCACCAATGATTGTTTATCTTGTATACATATTATACTAACCCAAATACCAAAAATATTTCTTTGTTTCTTTGTAGGCTTTTGTTTTGTAGGTACCAGGCCAAGACATGCAATAAACAAGGCATTTTTCACATTTTTGACTGATGAAATCGATTTCCCTACTGGGTAAATCGATTTCCCTGCAGCAATCTTCAACAAAATCACATTCTGGACAGCATGAAATCGATTTCCCTCCTGGGTAAATCGATTTCCCTAGTGTATTTTGCGCCAATTTCTCTTCTGGAACAGAGTGAAATCGATTTCACTCCTGGGGAAATCGATTTCCTTAAGGCGAAATTCAAAAAAATATAAGGAGGGAAGCTTGACATCATTTTGGCACCTTTTTCTTTGATCATTTTACCAATTTTCCACCTCATCAAAATTAACCCCTTTCATTAAACCCACTTAAATCTCATTTTACCATTTCTTACCATTTAAATACCACTTTAATTACCAATTAAACACATGCTAATTACCAAATGCAAAAAGACCAAATTACCACTACTCTTGCTCTCATCCTATAAATAGAGCCCACTACTCTCTCATTTCTCAAGCTTTGAGAGCCAAAAAACCCCTTGCAATTTCTCTCCTCATCCCTACCAAATTCACTAAAGCTCTTTGTTCTTTCATAAAGTTTGTGAGTCACATCTTGAACCTCACAAACTTTGAGCTAAGCCACCATCCATTTCACTCTTTTTTCTTCAATTGTTGAGAGATCAAGATTTGTGTTGGTGATTCTTGAAGTAGATCCAAGTTTTGTTCAAGATTTGGTAAATTTTCTTCATCCTTTTTGTATATCATGATGTAGATCCTTGTTGCTTGTGTGTGATGCATCTTTGATGCTATATTGGTGCTATTTGATGGTGATTTGATAGAAAATTCGTGCTCCAATTGATGTTTGATCATAAGGTGTTTGTATATTTGTTCAAGTCAAGTTTTATGCCTCTAAATGTTGTTTTTGCTGGATTTTACACTGAGGAAATCGATTTCCTTAAGGCTGAAATCGATTTCCTGCTGAATGTAACCTGTTTTTTTGAAAACTGCACTATGGAAATCGATTTCCCCCTGCATGAAATCGATTTCCTGCTGGCAGAATGTGGTTTTTTGCCTTTTTTATGCTTGTTTTGGTTTCCTACTTCCTCCACTTTATTAATATCATTGGATCTAGGATGTTGATAGGTTTGAAATGACCTAATCCATAATATTAGATGAATGATATTAATGATAGTGTGAGTTGATTATCTTTTTGTGAAGTTTATTCTTCTTCCTCCATTTCATTAATATCATTGGATCTAGGATGTTGATAGGTTTGAAAGAACCAAATTCATAATATTAGATGAATGATATTAATGATAGTGTGAGTTGATTATCTTTATGCATTTTATCTTCTTCTTCTCCTTTTTTTCTTTTGATCGATGAAAGTCTTAATACTTTGAGAATTCTTATGGATTCTTAGTAAAGACTAGATCGTTACCTATTTTCTTTTCGTGCGGTATTGCTTTCGGAAGGCGATCTGCATATCGTTCTTCTCGCATGCATTAGCACATAAAGTTTTGACAGGCCTCGTTGTAGGGTGATTTCTACATAAATCACTTGGCGATCTGCTTAACATAGCGCAATATTTCGTGTCCCGAATCAAAAAGATCAAATATGGAAGAGAATTGTATGCGGTTGATTTATGACTTATGGAAATTTGTCGTGTAGTCGCTATGATTTTATCAAGCTTCTGACAAGTTTCCATTGAATTTAAATCCGAGTACATCCTTCACTCACCATCGATCTTCATTACTAACTTTGATAACATACTTGACAAGTTTCAAGATGGTTATCTTTAACATCTAACAACTAACTTTAATTTCCGCACTTTTACTATACCGCTCTTTACATTTCTCGTTTTATCGCTTTATTTTATCATTTCATCATATTTACTTTCCGCCATTTTCTCTTTGTCCACTTGGACATATGTTTATGCTTCCGCTATTTTTCTTTTGTCCACTTGGACCATACTTTACTTTTATGCTAAAACATTAATAAACAACCAAAAATCTAAAAAATACATAAGGCTCTCTTTGGACTATTGGTTACTATCCCTAGCATTTTGGAAGATTCGGACTTATGGACTTAGTACCTCTGGACCCATTCTGTAATTACCCTGTGATTGTTCTTGAAGGATAGAAAAACACTTAGAAAGGGGGGGTTTGAATAAGTGTAGCTTTAAAAACTTGACAGATAAAAATAAATTGCACAGTTATTTTTATCCTGGTTCGTTGTTAACTAAACTACTCCAGTCCACCCCCGCAGAGATGATTTACCTCAACTGAGGATTTAATCCACTAATCGCACGGATTACAATGGTTTTCCACTTAGTCAGCAACTAAGTCTTCCAGAGTCTTCTGATCACACACTGATCACTCCAGGAACAACTGCTTAGATACCCTCTAAGACTTTCTAGAGTATTCTGATCCACACGATCACTCTAGTTACAACCTGCTTAGATAACCTCTAAGACTTCCTAGAGTATTCTGATCCACACGATCACTCTAGTTCCTTACAACTTAATGTAATCAATTCTAAGAGTATTACAATTGCTTCTTAAAAGCTATAATCACAAACTGTGATATTTCTCTTAACGTTTAAGCTTAATCTCACTAATATATTACAACAGCAATGTAGTGAGCTTTGATGAAGATGAAGATTCTGAGCTTTGATTTGAACAGCGTTTCAGCAAGTCTTTTTGAATAATTTCGTTCAGAGTTGTTAACCTTGCTTCTCATCAGAACTTCATTTTTATAGGCGTTGGAGAAGATGACCGTTGAGTGCATTTAATGCTTTGCGTGTTCCGTACAGCATCGCATTTAATGTTATACGCTTTTGTCAACTACCTCGAGCCTTGTTCACGCTGTGTCTACTGACGTTGCCTTTAATAGCTTTTAACGTTCCTTTTGTCAGTCAGCGTAGCCTGCCACTTGTACTTCCTTCTGATCTGATGTTTGTGAATACAACGTTTGAATATCATCAGAGTCAAACAGCTTGGTGCATAGCATCTTCTGATCTTCTGACCTTGAAGTGCTTCTGAGCGTGATACCATCAGAACTTCAGTGCTTCTGATCTCATGTTCTTCTGATGCTTCCATAGACCCATGTTCTGATTCTGCTTTGACCATCTTCTGATGTCTTGCCAGACCATGTTCTGATGTTGCATGCTGAACCCTTTGAGACAAAGCTTCTGAGCGCTGAATTATGCATACTCTTTATATATTTCCTGAAAAGGAAATTGCATTGGATTAGAGTACCATATTATCTTAAGCAAAATTCATATTATTGTTATCATCAAAAATAAGATAATTGATCAGAACAAATCTTGTTCTAACAATCTCCCCCTTTTTGATGATGACAAAAACATATATAAATGATATGAATTTGCGATCAGAAAGAGCAGACGGCAAAAGACAAATTACACAGCTATAGCATAAGCATATGAATATGTCTCCCCCTGAGATTAACAATCTCCCCCTGAGATAAATAATCTCCCCCTGAAATAAATACTCGAAGAACTTTAATAAAAGACTTCCCTGATTATTTCGGTAGAGACGATCACATAAGCTTCTGTCTTCAGAGAATTCATAGCTTCTGACTTCTGCTTCCATTGGACAGCTTCAGAACTAGAATTTCTTTAGATCCTTAGAACACTCACAGCTTCTGATTCCTGCTTCCATCTAGGACAGCTTCAGAACTTGAATTTCTTTGATCTTCAGAACATTCACAGCTTCTGATTTCTGCTTCCATTTAGGACAGCTTCAGAACTTGAATTTCTTTGATCTTCAGAACATTCACAGCTTCTGATTTCTGCTTCCCTCGGATAGCTTCAGAGCTTTGAATTTCTACTAACATCACTTCATGCTAGATTTGTATCAGAACATTGTTGAATGTACCAGAGCATCATCAGAGCATCTCTACATCCTGAAATGTTACAGAACAAAAACTAAACGACAAAAGTCAGCATGAACGAGTCAGAACATAAAATGTATATTAGAACACATGATATGTATCAGAGCCATATAGGCTAAAATAATGTGTCAGAGCAAATAGAATTTTGTCAGAGCAAATAGACACATATTAATCAAATTCTATTATCAGTGCTTCTGATTCATTCTTCTTTCTTGCTTCTGATTTCTGAAGCTTGACAGCACTCAGCTTGCTTCAGTTTCCATGAGCTTATTCTTTTTACAGAATAACACTTCTTATGGTTTTGCTTCTTGTGTTTGCTTTGAAGATTCTCTTCACTTCTTTATACCTGCAAAACACTTAAACCATATAGAACTTGCAGTTCTTGTTAGTAAATGTGTGGGAGCTTTACCCAGCAACTGATAGATTAATCAAATCATTTATCATTTATCTTCTCCCCCTTTTTGTCATAACATCAAAAAGAATATCTCAAAAGATTCAGATGAATAAAACGACAAATAAAAACACTGGAATGTAAAAACAAAGAAACTTTTCATTGATAATCAACAAGAAAGATTACAAAAGGTTCCTATGTTTAACAAGATGAGAAACATTCCTAGCAAATACATAAAAAGTCATCCCAGGAGGAAATGACTACAAAAATTAAAAACAAAACCCTAGCAAGACACATTCTGTGTCAACCCATCAAGAATCCCTGAGGACTTCTTGTCTTCCAGACTAGAACCTCCACTGTAGGAGAGATCCCAGAGACCAAGGAGGAAGAGAGGGACAGTTCACAGACAGAGAACTGCTGTTGCAAACGGGGCTTTCCCTTAATATAGAAGTTAAGAATATCATTCTTAACCTCTTTCCATAACTCAAGAAAGTCTTCTGTCTTTGGATGAAAGTTGATAACAACATCAAAGAAGAGGTCTGACTTGAGAGGTATTAGGAGAGCCATCCCGAGATATGCAGAGATCTGCCGCCTTTGAGTCATAGATCCAGACAGAGGATTCAAGATGATCGCTAGTTTTTTTTAAACAAACTTTGTTTGAGCAAGAGAAAAAAAATCAGGAGAGAGAGAGAAGAGAAAAAAAAAAAACTTGATGAGGAATGCAAAGAGATAGAGAAGGAAAAACGTTTGAAGAATATTTAAAAGCAAAAAAAAATGAGACAAATGATGGATAGCATTTAATGTTGCGTGACATGAGGAGAGATAATAAAGACAAATGAGGTGACTAGCACAGTTACCTATGGTCGGCGTCCCTTCAACTGCACGCGCGCTTATCCATGAATAGTAACGACAGGTTTACCATCAAGAGATAAAACGATACAGCTGTTTTGCTTTAAAAGAGGTTCTGAATCAACTTAGACAATGAAACGTTAGTAATAACCGAATCATAATTTCTAAAAGATTTCAATCAGAACTTCTGATAAAAAAATCCACATTCATTTCAGAAGATACTCATACGTAAGAACTTCTCATCTTCTCATTCTGGGCATAAATCCATACTGATGTTCTTCAGAATGAACTTAAACCTATCTTCAGCCAGGGGTTTTGTAAAGATATCAGCCCATTGATGGTCTGTATCCACAAAGTTTAAAGATATAACACCCTTCTAAACATAGTCCCTTATGAAATGATGTTTAATCTCAATGTGTTTAGCCTTTGAATGAAGAATAGGGTTCTTAGATAAACATATAGCAGAAGTATTATCACAGAATATAGGAATGTTACTCTCATATATCTGATAATCTTCTAACTGACTCTTCATCCAGAGCATCTGTGTACTGCAACCAGCAGCAGCGACATATTCTGCTTCTGTTGTTGATAGAGCAATAGTTGCTTGCTTCTTGCTATACCAGGAGATCAAATGACTTCCAAGAAATTGGCAACTTCCTGAAGTACTCTTTCTTTCAATTCTGTCTCCAGCATAGTCAGCATCGCAGAATCCTACTAAGTTGTATTCTTTAGATTTTCTGTAAACTAAGCCAACATTAGTAGTACCTTTCAGATACCTTAGAATTCTCTTAACAGCAGTTAAATGAGATTCTCTAGGATCTGATTGGAATCTAGCACACAAACAAACACTGAACAGAATGTCAGGTCTAGAAGCAGTCAAATATAGAAGAGATCCAATCATACCTCTGTATAACTTCTGATCTACCTTCTTACTTACCTCATCCTTACCTAGGATGCATGTTGGATGCATAGGAGTTTTGGCTTCTTTGCAGTCTAGAAGATTAAACTTCTTCAGAAGTTCCTTCACATACTTGGTTTGGTGAACATACGTTCCTTCTGATGTTTGATTTATTTGTATTCCAAGGAAATACTTGAGTTCTCCCATCATGCTCATTTCAAACTCAGCCTGCATAGACTCAGCAAACTCCTTTCCAAGTGTAGCATTAGATGTTCCAAAAATAATATCATCTACATATATTTGACAAATTGAAATATCCCTTTTAAAGGTTTTACAAAAGAGAGTAGTGTCCACTTTTCCTCTAGTGAAACCATTATCCAGAAGGAAAGAACTTAAGCGTTCATACCAAGCTCTGGGAGCTTGTTTCAATCCATACAATGATTTCTTTAGTTTAAAAACATGATTAGGAGACATAGAGTCTTCAAAACCAGGAGGTTGATGGACATAAACTTCTTCATCTATATAACCATTTAAGAAGGCACTCTTAACATCCATCTGATAGAGAGTGATGTTATGTTGAGTGGCAAATGAAATTAATAGACGAATAGATTCTAACCTGGCCACTGGTGCAAAGGTTTCTGTATAGTCAATCCCTTCTTGCTGACTATAACCCTGAGCCACCAGTCTGGCTTTGTTCCTTATCACTTCACCTTTCTCACTGAGCTTGTTTCTGAAGACCCATTTTGTACCGATTATATTGAATCCATCTGGTCTAGGAACAAGATCCCAAACATCATTCCTTGTAAACTGATTCAGTTCTTCTTGCATAGCAATTATCCAGTCTGGATCTTCTAGAGCATGATCAACAGAAGTTGGTTCGATCAAAGATACAAGACCTAATTGACAGTCTGCATTGTTCTTAAGGAATGCTCTTGTTCTGATTGGATCATCCTTCTTTCCAAGAATGACATCTTCTGAATGACCAGAAATGAGTCTGGATGATCTTCTGACAGATGGTTCTTCAGAAATGCTTAGATTGTCCAGAGAAGCTGATACTTGATCTTCAGATTCTTTGCTTCTGAGAAGCTCTGCTTCTGATGCGTTGCTTCTTGGCTCAACAACTTCTGATATATCAATATCACAATCTGCAAAATTATCAAACTGCTTTGGTTTTTCAGAACCAAGCTTATCATCAAACCTGATATTGATTGATTCTTCCACAATCAATGTTTCAGTATTGTATACTCTGTAGCCTTTTGAGCGTTCAGAATATCCAAGAAGGAAACATTTTTGAGCTTTGGAATCAAACTTACCAAGATGATCTTTAGTGTTCAGAATAAAGCATACACATCCAAAAGGATGGAAATATGAAATGTTAGGCTTTTTATTCTTCCACAATTCATAAGGAGTCTTATTTAGAATAGGTCTGATAGAGATTCTATTCTGAATATAGCATGCAGTGTTTATTGCTTCTGCCCAGAAATGCTTAGCCATATTGGTTTCATTGATCATGGTTCTGGCCATTTCTTGCAGAGTCCTATTCTTTCGTTCTACAACTCCATTTTGCTGTGGAGTTCTAGGACAAGAGAAATCATGGGCAATACCATTTTCTTTGAAGAATTCTTCAAAGGATCTGTTCTCAAATTCACCACCATGATCACTTCTGACCTTTATGATTTTACACTCTTTTTCAGATTGAATCTGAATGCAGAAATCAAAGAACACTGAATGAGTCTCATCCTTGTGTTTTAGGAATTTTACCCACGTCCAGCGACTATAATCATCTACGATGACCAATCCATATTTCTTCCCTCTGACAGATGCTGTTTTGACTGGGCCAAACAGATCAATGTGCAGGAGTTCTAATGGCCTTGAGGTAGAAACAACATTCTTGGACTTGAATGCAGGTTTGGAGAACTTGCCCTTCTGACATGCTTCACAAAGAGCATCTGATTTGAATTTCAGATTAGGGAGTCCTCTGACAAGATCCAGTTTGTTAATCTGAGAAATCTTTCTCAAACTAGCATGACCTAATCTTCTGTGCCAGACCCACTGCTCTTCAGAAACAGACATAAGACAAGTCACCTTCTGACTCATAAGATCTTGCAGATCTGTCTTATAAATGTTATTCTTCCTCTTGCCTGTAAATAGGATTGAGCCATCCTTCTGATTTACAGCCTTGCAAGACTTTTGATTAAAGATTATATCATAACCATTGTCACTCAATTGACTGATAGATAAGAGGTTATGTGTTAATCCTTCTACAAGAAGTACATTAGAAATGGAAGGAGAGTTACCGGACTTTATAGTTCCAGAGCCAATTATCTTGCCCTTCTGATCTCCTCCAAACTTGACTTCTCCTCCAGACTTAAGCACCAGGTCTTGGAACATAGACCTTCTTCCTGTCATGTGTCGTGAGCATCCAGAGTCCAGGTACCATGACATGTCGTGCTTTGTCCTTTTTGCAGCCAAGGATATCTGCAATAGGAATAATCTTATCCTTAGGTACCCACATTTTCTTGGGTCCTTTCTTGTTAGATTTTCTCAAGTTCTGATTGAACTTGGGTTTAACATTGTAAGCAATAGGAGGAATAGCATGATAATTTTTAATGTGAGTTTCATGATATTTCCTAGGTTGTGTCACATGCTTTTTGGTGTGTGTTATGTGAAAACTTTGAGCATGTGAAGTGTGCCTAATATCATGGGAGTGGCCATACTTGAACTGATCATACAATGGCTTGTATGTGAGTTTCATTTCATCAACAGGTTCAAGTTTGTATGGGGTTTCACCCTTAAAACCAATGCCAACTCTTTTGTTTCCAGACACAGCATATATCATAGAAGCTAGCTGACTTCTGCCAATACTTCTAGATAAGAACTTCCTGAAACTTAAATCATATTCTTTCAGAATATGGTTTAGACTAGGAGTGGATTTTTCTGAATCAGAAGGAGATCCAACATTATTGGATAATTTTAAAAGTTTTTCTTTTAATTCAGAATTCTCCAACTCAAGCTTCTTTGTTTCAAATTCAAATAGCTTTTTCAGCTCTTTGTATTTGAGACTAATCTGAGACTTGAATTCCAGAAGTTCAGTTAACCCGGAAACTAACTCATCTCTAGTAAGTTCAGAAAATACCTCTTCAGAATCTGATTCTGATGTAGATTCTGATCCGTCATCTTCTGTCGCCATCAGCGCACAGTTAGCCTGCTCATCTTCAGAGTCTGAATCATCTTCTGATTCATCCCAGGTTGCCATAAGACCTTTCTTCTTATGAAACTTCTTCTTGGGATTTTCCTTCTGAAGTTTTGGACATTCATTCTTGAAGTGTCCTGGCTCATTGCATTCATAGCACATGACCTTCTTCTTGTCAAATCTTCTGTCATCAGAAGATTCTCCACGTTCAAATTTCTTTGAACTTCTGACGCCTCTGAACTTCCTTTGCTTGTTCTTCCATAGTTGATTTAGCCTTCTGGAGATCAAGGACAGTTCATTTTCTTCTTCAGATTCTGATTCTTCAGGATCTTCTTCTCTAGCCTGAAAAGCGTTAGTGCATTTCTTGATATTGGATTTTAATGCAATAGACTTACCTTTCTTTTGAGGCTCATTTGCGTCCAGCTCTATTTCATGGCTTCTCAAGGCACTGATAAGCTCTTCCAGAGAAACTTCATTCAGATTCTTTGCAATCTTGAATGCAGTCACCATAGGACCCCATCTTCTGGGTAAGCTTCTGATGATCTTCTTTACGTGATCAGCCTTGGTGTATCCCTTGTCAAGAACTCTCAATCCAGCAGTAAGAGTTTGAAATCTTGAAAACATCTTTTCAATGTCTTCATCATCCTCCATCTTGAAGGCTTCATACTTTTGGATTTAAGCGAGAGCTTTAGTCTCCTTGACTTGAGCATTTCCTTCATGAGTCATTTTCAAAGACTCATATATGTCATAGGCCGTTTCCCTGTTAGATATCTTCTCATACTCAGCATGAGAGATAGCATTTAGCAAAACAGTTCTGCATTTATGATGATTCCTAAAAAGCTTCTTCTGATCATCACTCATTTCTTGCCTTGTCAGCTTTACGCCACTGGCATTTACTGGATGTTTGTAACCATCCATCAGAAGATCCCATAGATCACCATCTAGACCAAGAAAGTAACTTTCCAGTTTATCTTTCCAGTATTCAAAGTTTTCACCATCAAATACCGGCGGTCTTGTATAACCATTGTTACCGTTGTGTTGCTCAGCAGAGCCAGATGTAGATGTAGACTTTGCAGTTTCATCAGCCATCTTTTACTGAAGCGTTTTTCTCTTCCTGAATCTTTTCTAAACACGGTTAAGTGCTTGCACCTTAGAACCGGCGCTCTGATGCCAATTGAAGGATAGAAAAACACTTAGAAAGGGGGGGTTTGAATAAGTGTAGCTTTAAAAACTTGACAGATAAAAATAAATTGCACATTTATTTTTATCCTGGTTCGTTGTTAACTAAACTACTCCAGTCCACCCCCGCAGAGATGATTTACCTCAACTGAGGATTTAATCCACTAATCGCACGGATTACAATGGTTTTCCACTTAGTCAGCAACTAAGTCTTCCAGAGTCTTCTGATCACACACTGATCACTCCAGGAACAACTGCTTAGATACCCTCTAAGACTTTCTAGAGTATTCTGATCCACACGATCACTCTAGTTACAACCTGCTTAGATAACCTCTAAGACTTCCTAGAGTATTCTGATCCACACGATCACTCTAGTTCCTTACAACTTAATGTAATCAATTCTAAGAGTATTACAATTGCTTCTTAAAAGCTATAATCACAAACTGTGATATTTCTCTTAACGTTTAAGCTTAATCTCACTAATATATTACAACAGCAATGTAGTGAGCTTTGATGAAGATGAAGATTCTGAGCTTTGATTTGAACAGCGTTTCAGCAAGTCTTTTTGAATAATTTCGTTCAGAGTTGTTAACCTTGCTTCTCATCAGAACTTCATTTTTATAGGCGTTGGAGAAGATGACCGTTGAGTGCATTTAATGCTTTGCGTGTTCCGTACAGCATCGCATTTAATGTTATACGCTTTTGTCAACTACCTCGAGCCTTGTTCACGCTGTGTCTACTGACGTTGCCTTTAATAGCTTTTAACGTTCCTTTTGTCAGTCAGCGTAGCCTGCCACTTGTACTTCCTTCTGATCTGATGTTTGTGAATACAACGTTTGAATATCATCAGAGTCAAACAGCTTGGTGCATAGCATCTTCTGATCTTCTGACCTTGAAGTGCTTCTGAGCGTGATACCATCAGAACTTCAGTGCTTCTGATCTCATGTTCTTCTGATGCTTCCATAGACCCATGTTCTGATTCTGCTTTGACCATCTTCTGATGTCTTGCCAGACCATGTTCTGATGTTGCATGCTGAACCCTTTGAGACAAAGCTTCTGAGCGCTGAATTATGCATACTCTTTATATATTTCCTGAAAAGGAAATTGCATTGGATTAGAGTACCATATTATCTTAAGCAAAATTCATATTATTGTTATCATCAAAACTAAGATAATTGATCAGAACAAATCTTGTTCTAACAGTTCTGTCTGTCTGGCATTGTATTGTTGTCTGTTTATGTGTGCAGGTATTTCCTTGAAAGCCCTTGATGGTTAATTCCAAGGCATTGAGATAAGGATTTTACTCAAAAACAGCCGTTACTCTGCCCGATTTTCGTCAGAATTCTTAATGTGCTAAATGCAAAGTGGTGCTAAGATAATAAGTTCATCTGGATCCCCAAGTGTTAATGTGTTGGTATCGATAAATCCAAAGGATGGGAAAACTACCTTGGCTCTTAATGTCAAGTGTTGGCTTCTTATTTGGTTAGACCGTTTCTTTCCTTAGCTTTTATTTTATGCACTAGGTTAGCCTCTTCATCTCCTCCCATTCTTAAATTTTCAAAATCTTCTCCCTTTTTCCAAAATATTCTTATGTTTGCAACCTTTTCAAAACCTTTTCTTTAAAAATATCTTTCGCCCTTAGTGGCTTTTCTTCAACAGTCTAGACACCGTTAATTGTCGAAACGAGTGGTTATACCCCACGATTTTGAAATTGATTGATAATAACGAGATCTTTTCCGCGTGAGAGAGCTAGTGGCATACTCGTTGATTTTATCCGAGTTGGAGCCCTTCTTTCATTTGCGATGCAAAGAACTTGTTTGTTCTCATGCTCAAGATCAATGGCTGAGTATTTCTCTCCGACGACGATAAAGTGTTTATTCGTTTTAAAACTGTTTTCCCAAAAGCGGAACTACATTAGCTCTGACTTCTCCATTGCACCAAGGAGGTATGTAGGCACAAGGCTTAACGTCTTGCCGAGCTTATTTTAAAAATAAAACAAACCCTTTTTTAGCACACACGACACAGATTTTCAAAAAGGTTCCCGTGGAGTACCACGGATATGAGGGGTGCTTTAAACCTTCCCCTCATATAATCAACACCCGTACCTGAGATCTCTTTCTTGTTTTTTAAACAAAACTTTGGGTTTTACGTTCTTTTCCCTTTTCCTTTGAAAAAATAAAGCGCGGTGGCGATTTCAAAACGGAATGTTGATTCGAGTCAATCCCATGGCTTCGATATCAGATTTTCCCCGCTACACATATGATCAAACCAAAAATAGCCCAAGTGTATAGAGAAACTAGTTGAAATCCAATACCACCTGATCTTTTGAACCACTAATGTTATATGCCCACATGAATGAAGGAGTAAAATGAATGATGAGCAAAACTATAAGCCATATGGAAATAAGAAAAGGGGGTAAAATTTAGGGTATGACACCGTCATAGCAAATATACCAAAGAACTTTTGAAGAAGTTTAACATATCAGATTGCAAGATAGAAGACTCCAATGCGCATTACTTTTATCTTGGAGAAGGATGAGGTAAGCAATAAGGTAGAGAAAAAGGTATACATAGGTATGGTTGGTTGTCTCTTATACTTAACTGCTTCTAGGATTGACATTTTATTCATTGTGTGTTTATGTGCTCGCTTCCAATCAGATCCTAGATAGTCCCACTTAACAATTGTTAAGTAACAACTGTTAAGAGGATTTTTAGTTATTTGAAAGGTATTACTAACATTGGCTTGTGTTATAGAAAACCAAATGAGCACAAGCTAGTTGGTTATTGTGAGGCTGATGATGCGGGAGATAGACGAGAAGGAACATTGATGAATAATTGTTTTTGACAACTTTTTAAAATAATTGTTTTTGACAACTTTTTTAAAATAAAAAATAAAAAATTCAATCCAACAAATAAATAAAAAACAACATTGATGAATATTTAATATATCATTAATAGTTTTATATTTAAGTAAATAATACATTAAATATTACGTAACTATTACCTCTGATCTTTCTAACTACAGATAATTTAATTTTTTAAAATTAAATAAATAACTAATATATCTTACATATAGTTCAGATATATTAGTTATTCAAAATTTAAAAAAATATATATTATCTCGTATAGAAAAGATCAAAGTGAAATATTATATATATATATATATATATATATATATATATATATATATATATATATAATATGACAAATTAAAATTTTTTTTGTAACAAGTTACATATCAATATTGATGTTTATGTTCTTATTTATCCTCCTCTATTACTGTGACACTTATCATTTGCTTCACATCCCGCTGTGCACTGGTGGCTTGTGCATGGGTGGTGGGCTTGAACCTCCACGACACTTCTTTATTGGTTCACATGCCTTTCTGTATGGATTGGCCGGAACCGGGTTGCAACTGCCGGGATGTAATTTGCTGCAGGAGGGGTTGTCTCTTCCCATTGCGGGACCACCGATATGTTTGGTGGCATCAACATCTTGTGTAAACAGTGAGCAAATGAAAAGAGCACTGAAGAACATAACCATCATTGTCTTTGTCATTGTGATATAGTTACGTTGTAGATATATATGTAAATAATAAGAAGTTGGTGAGAAATTAATTATTCACAACTTAATTTTGCTTAGGAGTTGCATGTGTTTAAATAATACTTTTTTTATCTATAATTAGCCATTTTCGAAATTATAGCTACCTCAAATTAAATATAGAGCACAAATGTGCATAGACAACCAAACTTAAGGATGTTCACAAAGTTTTCTTGGCTATATGAAAATTACCCATAATAGTATAACTTGATGATTGTGTAGGATTTTTTTTGAAACAAAATGATTATTTTTTAAAATTAAAATAATATTTACTTATTTTATTTTATTTTTTGGAAAAACATCTTTAGGATAAATTTTTTAAGAAAAATAATTTTAAAGGTTAATCTTTTATTTAATAATATTGAAAGTGTTTGATATTAGTCTATGTTATAGTAAGCTTGGAAGAGATCACTTTCTTCTCTTTGTTCTTCTGATGATGTATCTAATAAGTAGTTCATAAAACAACTTTGTTGGGATAGCATAAGAACATCAGAACTCAATAGGAGCAGAACTTTGTCTTTTAGAAATAATGGCAGCAACCTTTCTGAAGTACGATGCAGATATTCCTAGATTAAATATGTATCTGAAGAGATAATTGATTTGATACTGGGACAACACGAGTAATAGAAGCTATAGTGTTTGAGTCCTTTCAGAATAGAACAATGCCTTCAGATAATTGTACATAAACATATTTGAGGAACACGTCTAGATATTTGAACAGGAGTCATCGACTACACTGTATTTCATATTGAATCCTTATCAACTGATCTTTGATTATGTCTTCAGAGTAATGAGCAACTGCTCTTTTGAATAACATATCTTTGACATCTAATATTGACGTGATATCTTGTATTTCATGTAGACTTTGATTCTAATATAGAGCAGCAACATCTTAGCAGACTTTGTTTCTTTTGGAGACGCTTGAGACTTCTGAAACAACAAATTGTTGAGAAGTGTTGTGGAGATCTTCTTTCTGAATCAGCATTCCATGTACCTACATAAATAAAAGAGAGTAGTCTTTCTGACAACAATATTTTTTATGATTCTTTAGACACCTATCCCAAATCACACAGAGCATTCTGATCTGCACACACAAAAAAACATTAGAAACAAAATTGTTTACATAAAAAATATATGTGTTGTTATCATCAAAACTTAGAGATGAGGTGTAGAAACAAATCTTGTTCTAACAGACACCTCTCAGACGAAAGTTTGACGGCACAAGTTGAAACCATACTTTAGCAATGGGTAGAAGATTGTTGAGACTTTCTGGTTCAAGTTGGATAAACGAGTCATGAATGGTGCTTAGTCATTCTACAAAAGAGTATTTGAACCGATATATTTCAACGGTAGTTCCAGTATGAGCACACTGTCGCGGGGAAAAATCATTGTCTTTTTTCGGGATGAGACACCTGATGCCTTCTTTGGGCTCGAGTGCTCAAAAAATGATTTTTCTTTTGTACCGACCAAACTTTTTATTATTTCCAAAGGAGGAAAAGGAAAAAAGTTGCAATAACCTAAAAGTGGGGGGAGAGATCTTTGGGTAAGAGGGTTGGTTATACGAAGGGAAGGTATTAGCACCCAACGTATCTATAGTACTCTATAGGTTTCTTTGTTTTGTTTTTCATTCCATGTCATTGAGAGGTTCTTGTGAAATAGGTGGGACCTAAGGTGTTTGTTTGATTATGCTCGCAAAGATCATCGCGATCCTCTGCATACATATCCCCTAGAGGGAATCAGAGCATCTGTAGCTCAGGGTCTACGGGTGCTAAGGTTTGAATGGTTTTTTTTGTTTTGTTTTGCTCACCAAGGATCGACCTTGTGCCTACGTATTCTCAAAGGGATGTTGAGAAAGTCAGAGCAATCGTAGTTCCCACTTATGCTAGTGGAAGCAAAGGAAAAGAGACAAATGTCATCTCAATGTTCGATGTATCTAATCTATATCATCACATACATCTGTTTGATTTTTTTTGTTTGAAAATATTTTCATTATAAGCCCTGGGCCATGCCACTTATGGCACTTAGAATGATAAAGATGTTTTTGTTTGTTTAACCAGCCTTGTGGCAAAAACTTTCAATGAAGTCAGCCTTGTGACAAAAAGTTTTGATTAATCAGCCAGCCTTGTGGCAAAAGTTTCAATGAGGTCAGCCTTGTGACAAAAACTTTGATTAATCAGCCAGTATGGTGGCAAAACGGTTTGATTGATTAGCCAGCCTTGTGGCAAAAAAAAATTTGATTGATTAGCCAGCCTTGTGGCAAAAAGAAATTTGATTGATTGATTGTTTGTGATGATATAGAAGAGATACTCCTATCATAGAGATGATAAATGTCTAATATCCTAGGGTATTTTGATTTGGATATTGGGGATGCTTATAAGAAGCCCGTGGGTCCTTGTACGAAGCCCAAGAGGAGGCTATCCGAGGGTCCTTGCATTGTAAGCCCAAGAAGAGGCTATGGGCGGGACAATCCAGGGTCCTTGCATTGTAAGCCCAAGAGGAGGCTATGGGAGGGACAAGTCGTTTGTACAAAGCCCAAGAGGAGGCATGGTATAGTTGGTTTGAGCTCTTAGAGCGATTTCACCGGGAAACCATACTCTATGTCCTAACCTAAAATAGGGAGATTCTTTGCACGAAGCCCAATAGGAGGCTATGGGGAACCTAGTGTTGTACTAAGTTGAACAAATATATATAACACAATCACAAACATGAACAAGTATGAACAAACATGAACAAATATGAACAGTTATACATATATAACAAAGTGTGTGTATATAATGGAGTTTATGAAGGAAATATACCTGTAAGCATGATCCATTTGTATACACGGGGGCTCGGGACTTATACTCGGGGAGAGTCCCATTGAATTTATTCAAAGCTATGTAAACAGGTATTTACAAAGGGGCTTGGGACTTATACCTACATGGAGGCCCATGGTATATTTTTGGGAAGATTTGAAGAAAACCTTCATTTTTGATTTGTTATTCAAAGTTAAAAAACAACTGATCGAGGTATGTACAAAAAAGTGTATGTACAATGAAATACCTAATTTCATGTACGGGAATGGGACTTATACCTATGTGGAGGCCCATGTTTTATTTTATAAAACATGGTTGATTGTTTTATTTACAGACGCGTCGTTTGTTGTTTTTGAAAACAGTTTGAAAAGTATTGTTTTTTTGAAAGAGTTTTCTGCACAAAGAAAAACTGTAAAAAAGAAAGAGGAAAGGGACTTATACTATCTAATATTCGAGAGGCCCCACATCGCTTTGAAAATCAATTGATCAATTAAAAAGATTTAATCAATAGTTTCCTTTGAAATCAAAAAGAAATGGTTTATCGTTTTTTAAAAGAATCGCGATCGCTTGTTTTTTAAAACGATTTGAATTTTGAAAGAAGTTAATTTAATCAAGATAAACAAAAAGTTTATACTTAATTAACACTTAGGTGATTAGGGTTTGCTCAAAAAATATTTACAAGTGATTAAGTTTGAAAATCAAATGAAAAACAATATTTTAAAGTATTAAAAAAACTTAAAAACATGTCATTTTAAACTCAATTAAAAATACATTAAATAAATATATTTTTGTGATTTTTTTTATATTCATAAAATACATATATTAAATGAGAAGTGTGTGAAAAATGAAGTAAAAATGAATTGATTTGAATGGTTAATTAATTAAGTGAAGTTGTTAAAAAAATGAAGAAAAATAGTTGTAAAAAAAATGGTTTGGTCCTGCCAGGGTTTGAACTCACGCCCTCTCTCTCACCAACCAAAACACTTGCCAACTGAGCCACGCTTGTGGCTTGTAATACATACGCTTCCATTTAATTATATTTTGAAATTGATATTTGAAACTTCTGAACCAAAAAACGCGCCAAGAACACAATCCCAACTGAAATTTGAAAATCTCTAAAACTGTGTTGTTTTGATCAAGTGATGGGTCTATCTCACTCGGTTTTTCACGAGGAACATGATGGTACCCTCACAATTCATTTATTTTTACTCTAAGGTGATCAATTTTGTGATGAACATGAAGAACCCTAAAACTGAAATTCAATATGAAATCGTGTATGTGCAAGTTAAGATGCAATTGATTGAGGGTTAATGATCCTCATAGGTGCAGAAACAAGATGGTATGTTCATATTTCATTTATGATGCATGATTCATAGAGTTTGAAGTTCAAGTAGCTTACCTTCAAAAACGGAAAAAGTGAGAATCGAATTCTGCAATAGAGGTGTTACAGATGCTTTGTGATGATCTGGATAGCTTCAATGATGATTATGGAAGGTGTCTGGATGCTTGGAGTGAATTGAAAACATCTGGATCAAAGTATGGAACCCGATCTGCAGTAGAACCAAGTATGAATCGAGCTTGATGATTCTGAAGTTTTTGATTGATAATGAGTGTTGGGATAGTTCATATGTGACATATATGAGGTGTTGGAAGTGTTAGTTTGGATAGAATTGAGCTTGAATGGATTTTGGCATGATAAGGTTCATTCTATGTTCATATGGAGGTGAGATGATGATTCTGAGTTTGAGGTGTTTTTGGGGTGTGTGAATGATTCAAACACATCCCAAATGATGTTTATGAGATGTTAGAACCATCACTTTGGCCATAACTTCAAGGGTTTGGAGGTTGAGTTTTCTACCTTATTTGAAAACTATGAAACTTGCAATTCAAGAAAGAAGAGAGAAAACCTATAATTGTGAGGTTTTGGTGTGATTTTGAATGGAGTTTGGACCTCTATTTATAGGCCAAGAGTTCTGAACTCAGACCTTTGCAAGTTGATCAAGAATTGGTGATTTGGCTTAAGAGATAAAAAGGAATCTTTTACATTTAATGCAAAATGGTTAAAGTGACCAAACCATGGTTAAAACTCAAGTTTCTTATCCTCTTCCATTCTGATCTCAAACCAGAAAATATCTTCCAATTATTGCATTGGTGTGTCATCACTTGAATTATAGGTCATGTAGTCTTGAAACTTAGTGAAAAATGGTGAAAATTCAAGTGAAAAGTTCACTAATGTCAAAATTCAAAACCATGGCTACACTCCATATTTTTTCATGCTCTTGGACATTTTGGAAAGCTCATGTTATGTACTTCAAAACCCTAGTTGGAAGTTTCTTCAAGACCTTTAAGGAAATGGGTGAAAAAGATCCATGAACTTTGAGAAAAATGAGATTTTAAGTGAAATTTTCAAAAGAGGCCAACTTTGAAGCTCCATATCTCTTAAATGGTTGATCTTATGGAAAAAAATTATATGTGTCAAAGTTGTTTATTGGATCAAAATCTACAACTTTCATGTTGGAAGTTTTTTTTCAGTTTGTAGGTGAAATTTTGAGAAATTCCCTTCCAAAGTTTGGAAAAAACCATTGAAAAACACTTAGAAAATTTTCTAAGTATGAAAGTCAAACTTTTGACTTTTTGATTCTTGATTGATTTTCTTGATTTTTCTTGATAAAATGACTTCATATATCATATATTGATGATTCAAAACTTCAAAAGTCATGGTTGACCAAAATTCTCCAAAAGTCAATGGTGATCTGGTACAGTTGACTTTTTCGGACGAATCGCGTTTCTGGAGATTTCAAATGAAACAGGCTATCCTCACCAAATGAATGGTATGAATGAATCATATTGAGGCATTAAAGGATATTGAGCCATGGTTTGAGTTGTGGCACCATGTCCTGATTAAAAAGTCAATTGTTCAGTGAATTAGGTCAAAAACCCTAATTGTCGACCTGATGAAATTGATGACTGTGGATCTTGAATTGAAATGTAATTTCCATTGGATATTGTCATAGGGATTATTTGAGGATGATTGAAACCTTTGATTGACTTCCTGGGGATTTTTAGGGTTTCCCAAATGTGATCCCTGATTTCAGTCCCTGATAGTTCAAAACCCTAATTCTGATGACTTGAAATTTCACTGTTGATCAATCCTTGTGTAGGAGATGCCTTGAGTCAATGGATTAGGTCAAAATGATGCACTTGGGGTCTTGAAGTCATGTCCCAAGTCATTAGGTCAAATCCTGAGCAAAAGTCAAGAGTATGCTATCTTTAGTCAAAACCCTAACTTGGTTGGTTCAGAGCCTTTGAGCTTGTTGAAATGAATCTCTGAGGACCAAATGTTGATTGTTGATGAAGATAATTCATTTGAAATGAAGGGAGAACAAAACCCTAATTGATTGTTGCTTGTACTGATGAGTGATTTCCTGATTAACCCTGCTGAGTCACAAGTAGCAAACACAAGCTATGCAATTTGTTAGAGATGCAAATGATGCATATGCTATGATATGAAGTGGTATCTTAGGTCAAAAATTGGGGTATGACACACACCCAATTGCAGCATCAATGGTTGCAGGAGTGATGATGATGGTATTACCAAAAACATTAGAGGAAACAAAGGAACCATCGAAATTCACAGACGCATACTTCCAAAAAAAATTGATTAGATTTGTATAGATAGGGCCATGCAACATTGAAATGTACCTACTAGACCATCCTTGCACAATGATACTTTGAGTCAGATAAAGCTCATCATTGCTTAAACAAGGAATATTTGGGCGTAGTTCACAGAGAACTTCAAGGAGATTTTCATCACCATGAAAGGTCTTTGAACACATTAAAGATATGGTAGATAAAGTTAAGAGGGAAATAATTGAGCAGTGATAAATTAATAGGGGCACAAATGAAGTCTTTATATATAAAAAGAAAACGTATTTAGAGAAAGAAGAGATATGGTTAAGAGATTTGAAACGACATGGAAATAAATGAAAAGATAAATGTTTACTATTTTAAAGATAGATGATTAGACACAAAATTAATTCTAGACATAAATTTTGATAAAACATGCAAGTAAAGTTTATTATCAAAGAAGTTTACCAAAAAGAATATCAAGAGTGATATAAGTGTTTCACTGACTATATAAATAAATGAGTAGCGTGACCGATTTGGGTGAATAATAAATGTTGAGAAGATTCTTTTAAAATTTCAGAGTTTTAGAAGATTTACTTACAGCATTTTGGTGGTCATTGCGCTTTCTTATCTGGTTTGTCTCTAAACACTCACAGTGCTGATATATGAGTTCGTTATGACTTTAGAAACCAAATCTTCAACCATAACTTCAGGTGGAATGAATTTGTTCTTCTTGCATAGACATGATCCACTCAAGATTAAGAGGAGTTTCTACTCAATCTGTTTGTACTTCCAAATACACTGACTAATCAGGAGTATCTTCAGAGCTTTGCATCTTGTTCTAACAAGATTTAGTATTTCTTCCAAGAATTAGATCTTCAAAAGGTGTCAGTCTTTGAACTTGGGGAACTTCAGATGAATCTAATGCATCATCTTTTCAGAAGAATTTTATCTTTTAGAAACCTTAGTTTCTTTTTCTTATTCTTCATAAGTGATTTCTAGATCTGAGAAAACATTAACCAACATTGACTTTTCTAAGTCAAGGTTATCATCAAATCTTATACCAGTTAATCTTTCCACAAAGCATGTATCTATGTTGTAATGATTACTTTGAACCCCTTAGAACATTAAAGTAACATAATACATCTCTTGTATTTCAGCATCAAATTCTTTTTGTTCTTAGAATAGATAAAAGCAGAATGTGACTTGTTACACCCTATTTTTATTAGATTTTAATTAATTAGGATTATTTAAAATTTGATAACTGTTTGTGTATCTTATTTAATTATTGTTTGAGTGATAATTATTTAATTGGGTAGTAATATGTTATTTAGCTAATTAATAAATGGTAGAATTTTATTAGAAATCAGTTAAATGGGCTTAGTTGAGTGAGAAAGAGTATTGGGTGGGTTAAGCCTAATAAAATAATGAGAATTAGGAGAGAACTTTGTGTCATAACCTAATTAGAAAGAAAAGAGGAAAAAGATAGAAAGAAGATAAGAAGAACATAGAAGAGAATGAAAAGGGGATTTGTAGATTTCTTAAAGAGGGTGGATTAAGAGCTAGAGGTAAGGGTTAGAATCCAAGTTCTTAAAGACTATATGATTGGGTAATGTATTTTGTTGTGATTACCTCTTCATCTTTGTAATTTCATACTGTTAAGTGCCAAAATGTAGTTATTTTGTGTTTGTAAATAGTGGCACTTATCGATACTTTTTGTTAATACCGTTTGAATAATTCCCCGTTTTGTGTATATTTGTATCGTTTGTGTTTTGTTACGTTTTCATGTAAATATATACCTTTTGATAGTTTTGTTGTCTTTTTGTAGGTATTTATGTGTGTTCGAAGCTTTGAGGAATAAAGTGTCGAAGACACGGCGGCGAACACGCGATTTTACCAATTCATCGGCGGACAAGGCTCAAAATAAGGATGATCAAATTCATCAATTTGGTTGCAATTTGTTCATTGTTAGATAGAGCATGGAATAAGCTTTTCAACGCTTCGAACCGGGCGCAAATCGGAGTTACGGTTCTCAAGATATGACCAAAACAAGATTTGATGTTCTGTTGATCGCGCTAAGCGAGCTTGACCGCGCTAAGCGGGGTCTGGAAGCATTTTTGACCCGTTTGGCAGAGAGTTGGGCGCTTAGCGCGGGTTTTTGGCGCTAAGCGCGGTCTGGCGGCTTAAGAACAATAAAAAACAGCCCGCTTAGCGCGGTGGGCGCGCTTAGCGCGGTCTGCGACTTTCAAACTTGTATATATGTTGTAAAAACACTTTTTTAGGGTTTTTTATCATCCATTTCCCCTATGGAGTGGCTCTGGTCCAATTTTGATAGTTTAGAGGCTTAGGAAACACCATTGGGTGCGACGTCATGTAGATTGATCATGGATCTGTCTCGATTTCATTGTACCGGTGAGATCTTTTCGGTTCATCTTCTCTCTTCCCTTTGTTTCATTCCAATGGTGGGTGTTGTATGTATGTTTCTACTCTTATTGTATGTATATTTGTGGATCTTGGGATCGTTTATATATTTGCTTTACAAATCATCATTGTTGTTGTTCTTGATCTTTTTGCTTAAATGCTCTGGATTTGTGTTGTTGCAGACATGGACACCATAGATCTTGATTAGGAATGATAACTGTTAGTTTCTGGGTTGCAGACATGGATTTAGGACTAACAATCATAGTGGGTATCGAGTCTAATGCCTCCGTGTTGTTTGTGTCGGTGGAGAAATCGCTGATGTGAATAGTACGGTTGAGCTTTCGTCGGTGTTGCAGACATGGACACCGATGTGGCATCTCGAGTGATGCCCGGTGATGTTGATGCGTATTGTGAGTGTCGAGCGATAGATCTTCAGATTTAAGTATTCGACGGGTAGAACGAAATGCAATTCCATAACTATTTCTCTTAGACTATTGAGATTGTTTATCTGCTTTTATTTACTTTTCCCGCATTTACCTTTCCGCACCCAATCATGAAACTTAGAACGCGAGATAGTCGAACGGCAGTTCTTCTCAACCAATCTCTGTGGACTACGATACGATATAACCTATATCACCGGTAATAAATAATACCTATTACTTTTTGCTTGCCGCTTTACCGCATCAACAAAATGGCGCCGTTGCCGGGGATTTGTTTTGAGATTAATCGCATTGCGATGGTTTCGTGTTTTAAGTTTCGTAAATATGTTCATATCGTATATTTTGTGCATAGACGCATACTTGTATAGTTATACTTGTTTGGTTTTGTTTGGTGAACTTACTAAACAAGAACTCGGATTAGCTCTTAAATTACATATCTTCACTTTTTAAATTGTTTAGTCAATTTCACCATTCCGTTGTAAATTTGTATTTTTACAAATACTTATATATACTTTTGCTTTTGATTCGTTTGTTAAGTGTTTGGGCAGGATGTTTTCTTTAGGTGGCGTTTGAGGCGAAAGCATTGGCGTACCGCGAGGAAGTTACTTACCATTCGCGAAACAATAAAAGGCGTCGATCTAACGACGTAAAACGAGCGCTTGTTGGGAGGCACCCCAACGGTTTTATTTTTCTGTTTTTCTGTAAATGAGATGTATAGGTGTTAAGTGGAGGAACACTGGAATTTCTGTTTTGTTGCACTGGTTTTTGTCTTTCTGGTGTAGCGCGCTTAGCGCGCTAGACCGCGCTTAGTGCGGTCTGTAGCTTTTGGCCAATGAATTCTTTTTAATGATTCATTTGGCTCGCCTTTTTCCCACTTACACCAAGGCTTTATAGTTTACAATTTTATACTTTTATTTTTAATTCTTTTGTTGTTGTTTAGACTCAAATTTTGGCTCGATTACTTGAAGTTGCATTTGGTAATTCTTCAATTTTGATTGATTCAACATGTCGGTTGTGCGGTAATGATTGTTCGAATTTGTACATAGCAAGGTACTCGTTTATCGCTTTCTATAGCATAGCATGATTAGGAGACTTTTCATTTGTACAATTTTCATATTACTCATTCTTTTTGCATAACTTGCTCATTACTTGAATCACAATTAGTTTACCCTTTTTACCATAAATGTGAGGTGGCTTTCCATTGTGTATATATGTGAGTGACTGACATTTCTTGTTTTAACTAGATATTATTATGTTTAATCTTTCGTCTGTATTGATTTTGTGAATGCACGAAAGTGATCAAGGCACTTGTTTGATTTTGAGCACAACTACCATAAGCCAAATGTCATTTTACCTTGTGAGTGTGTGACCATTAGTACCCCCTTTGAGCCTTTTTGTCATTGTCCATTTTGTTTTTGAACTTGAGACATAGTTCACCCTTTTTGATGGATTTTGATTATCTTTGTTTTCTTGACCTATAATTATGATGTTTAGATGGATTTTTACCTTGCCTTAGAAAGTAGGGAGTATTCACTTTATGTTATGGTTGAATTCAAGTTGGGGAGAAGGTGTTTGCCTCTTTATGATGTGATTGATATGAGGTAGTGGAAAGAAAAGAAAAAGAAAAAGAAAAAAAATGTGAGAAAGAAAGAAAAGAAAAAGAAAGAAAAAAAAAGTTTGAAAAAGAAAAGAACAAAAAGAGTTTGGAATAAGAGTGTGTAATAAGTATTGTTTTTTGGTGTGAAACTTGTGATGAAGAAGAAAGTTGGATTGGAATTGTATTGTTTGAAACTTTGTGGAATTAATTACTCCCTTAGGTTTAGGCAAGTTTTTGTTTCGATTAGCTTTAGGACTTATCGCTTGTTTGTTAACCGAGCCGTATTACAACCTTTAAAGCCCTTGTGATTCGTGTCGTTGCGTTTTCAATACTATTTTTGAATGAATGCATAATTTTGTCTATTGTTTGCAAGATTGTCGGGTGTGTGTCAAAGTCTTCACCTTTCGGTGTTTTTCATCTACCGATGAGTTTTTGCTAGGCGTGATTCATTATTGAGCTTGTTTTTGTTTAGAATGTTTTGTATGATTATTGTACTTAGGATTGGTTTCATTTTCATGCATCGTTGTAGGATTGTGGTAAGTTTTTACTTTGTTGGTACGTTTTTGGTTTGAACTCTGCAATTGTTTCATTTTCTAAATCGTGTTGATTCTTGATTCTTTGGATTTTTACTTTTGATTCTTTGAGTGTTTGGCCTTGTTTGAGGACAAACAAATTCAAGTTGGGGAGAGTTGTTAAGTGCCAAAATGTAGTTATTTTGTGTTTGTAAATAGTGGCACTTATCGATACTTTTTGTTAATACCGTTTGAATAATTCCCCGTTTTGTGTATATTTGTATCGTTTGTGTTTTGTTACGTTTTCATGTAAATATATACCTTTTGATAGTTTTGTTGTCTTTTTGTAGGTATTTATGTGTGTTCGAAGCTTTGAGGAATAAAGTGTCGAAGACACGGCGGCGAACACGCGATTTTACCAATTCATCGGCGGACAAGGCTCAAAATAAGGATGATCAAATTCATCAATTTGGTTGCAATTTGTTCATTGTTAGATAGAGCATGGAATAAGCTTTCCAACGCTTCGAACCGGGCGCAAATCGGAGTTACGGTTCTCAAGATATGACCAAAACAAGATTTGATGTTCTGTTGATCGCGCTAAGCGGGCTTGACCGCGCTAAGCGGGGTCTGGAAGCATTTTTGACCCGTTTGGCAGAGAGTTGGGCGCTTAGCGCGGGTTTTTGGCGCTAAGCGCGGTCTGGCGGCTTAAGAACAATAAAAAACAGCCCGCTTAGCGCGGTGGGCGCGCTTAGCGCGGTCTGCGACTTTCAAACTTGTATATATGTTGTAAAAACACTTTTTTAGGGTTTTTTATCATCCATTTCCCCTATGGAGTGGCTCTGGTCCAATTTTGATAGTTTAGAGGCTTAGGAAACACCATTGGGTGCGACGTCATGTAGATTGATCATGGATCTGTCTCGATTTCATTGTACCGGTGAGATCTTTTCGGTTCATCTTCTCTCTTCCCTTTGTTTCATTCCAATGGTGGGTGTTGTATGTATGTTTCTACTCTTATTGTATGTATATTTGTGGATCTTGGGATCGTTTATATATTTGCTTTACAAATCATCATTGTTGTTGTTCTTGATCTTTTTGCTTAAATGCTCTGGATTTGTGTTGTTGCAGACATGGACACCATAGATCTTGATTAGGAATGATAACTGTTAGTTTCTGGGTTGCAGACATGGATTTAGGACTAACAATCATAGTGGGTATCGAGTCTAATGCCTCCGTGTTGTTTGTGTCGGTGGAGAAATCGCTGATGTGAATAGTACGGTTGAGCTTTCGTCGGTGTTGCAGACATGGACACCGATGTGGCATCTCGAGTGATGCCCGGTGATGTTGATGCGTATTGTGAGTGTCGAGCGATAGATCTTCAGATTTAAGTATTCGACGGGTAGAACGAAATGCAATTCCATAACTATTTCTCTTAGACTATTGAGATTGTTTATCTGCTTTTATTTACTTTTCCCGCATTTACCTTTCCGCACCCAATCATGAAACTTAGAACGCGAGATAGTCGAACGGCAGTTCTTCTCAACCAATCTCTGTGGACTACGATACGATATAACCTATATCACCGGTAATAAATAATACCTATTACTTTTTGCTTGCCGCTTTACCGCATCAACAAAATGGCGCCGTTGCCGGGGATTTGTTTTGAGATTAATCGCATTGCGATGGTTTCGTGTTTTAAGTTTCGTAAATATGTTCATATCGTATATTTTGTGCATAGACGCATACTTGTATAGTTATACTTGTTTGGTTTTGTTTGGTGAACTTACTAAACAAGAACTCGGATTAGCTCTTAAATTACATATCTTCACTTTTTAAATTGTTTAGTCAATTTCACCATTCCGTTGTAAATTTGTATTTTTACAAATACTTATATATACTTTTGCTTTTGATTCGTTTGTTAAGTGTTTGGGCAGGATGTTTTCTTTAGGTGGCGTTTGAGGCGAAAGCATTGGCGTACCGCGAGGAAGTTACTTACCATTCGCGAAACAATAAAAGGCGTCGATCTAACGACGTAAAACGAGCGCTTGTTGGGAGGCACCCCAACGGTTTTATTTTTCTGTTTTTCTGTAAATGAGATGTATAGGTGTTAAGTGGAGGAACACTGGAATTTCTGTTTTGTTGCACTGGTTTTTGTCTTTCTGGTGTAGCGCGCTTAGCGCGCTAGACCGTGCTTAGTGCGGTCTGTAGCTTTTGGCCAATGAATTCTTTTTAATGATTCATTTGGCTCGCCTTTTTCCCACTTACACCAAGGCTTTATAGTTTACAATTTTATACTTTTATTTTTAATTCTTTTGTTGTTGTTTAGACTCAAATTTTGGCTCGATTACTTGAAGTTGCATTTGGTAATTCTTCAATTTTGATTGATTCAACATGCCGGTTGTGCGGTAATGATTGTTCGAATTTGTACATAGCAAGGTACTCGTTTATCGCTTTCTATAGCATAGCATGATTAGGAGACTTTTCATTTGTACAATTTTCATATTACTCATTCTTTTTGCATAACTTGCTCATTACTTGAATCACAATTAGTTTACCCTTTTTACCATAAATGTGAGGTGGCTTTCCATTGTGTATATATGTGAGTGACTGACATTTCTTGTTTTAACTAGATATTATTATGTTTAATCTTTCGTCTGTATTGATTTTGTGAATGCACGAAAGTGATCAAGGCACTTGTTTGATTTTGAGCACAACTACCATAAGCCAAATGTCATTTTACCTTGTGAGTGTGTGACCATTAGTACCCCCTTTGAGCCTTTTTGTCATTGTCCATTTTGTTTTTGAACTTGAGACATAGTTCACCCTTTTTGATGGATTTTGATTATCTTTGTTTTCTTGACCTATAATTATGATGTTTAGATGGATTTTTACCTTGCCTTAGAAAGTAGGGAGTATTCACTTTATGTTATGGTTGAATTCAAGTTGGGGAGAAGGTGTTTGCCTCTTTATGATGTGGTTGATATGAGGTAGTGGAAAGAAAAGAAAAAGAAAAAGAAAAAAAATGTGAGAAAGAAAGAAAAGAAAAAGAAAGAAAAAAAAAGTTTGAAAAAGAAAAGAACAAAAAGAGTTTGGAATAAGAGTGTGTAATAAGTATTGTTTTTTGGTGTGAAACTTGTGATGAAGAAGAAAGTTGGATTGGAATTGTATTGTTTGAAACTTTGTGGAATTAATTACTCCCTTAGGTTTAGGCAAGTTTTTGTTTCGATTAGCTTTAGGACTTATCGCTTGTTTGTTAACCGAGCCGTATTACAACCTTTAAAGCCCTTGTGATTCGTGTCGTTGCGTTTTCAATACTATTTTTGAATGAATGCATAATTTTGTCTATTGTTTGCAAGATTGTCGGGTGTGTGTCAAAGTCTTCACCTTTCGGTGTTTTTCATCTACCGATGAGTTTTTGCTAGGCGTGATTCATTATTGAGCTTGTTTTTGTTTAGAATGTTTTGTATGATTATTGTACTTAGGATTGGTTTCATTTTCATGCATCGTTGTAGGATTGTGGTAAGTTTTTACTTTGTTGGTACGTTTTTGGTTTGAACTCTGCAATTGTTTCATTTTCTAAATCGTGTTGATTCTTGATTCTTTGGATTTTTACTTTTGATTCTTTGAGTGTTTGGCCTTGTTTGAGGACAAACAAATTCAATTTGGGGAGAGTTGTTAAGTGCCAAAATGTAGTTATTTTGTGTTTGTAAATAGTGGCACTTATCGATACTTTTTGTTAATACCGTTTGAATAATTCCCCGTTTTGTGTATATTTGTATCGTTTGTGTTTTGTTACGTTTTCATGTAAATATATACCTTTTGATAGTTTTGTTGTCTTTTTGTAGGTATTTATGTGTGTTCGAAGCTTTGAGGAATAAAGTGTCGAAGACACGGCGGCGAACACGCGATTTTACCAATTCATCGGCGGACAAGGCTCAAAATAAGGATGATCAAATTCATCAATTTGGTTGCAATTTGTTCATTGTTAGATAGAGCATGGAATAAGCTTTCCAACGCTTCGAACCGGGCGCAAATCGGAGTTACGGTTCTCAAGATATGACCAAAACAAGATTTGATGTTCTGTTGATCGCGCTAAGCGGGCTTGACCGCGCTAAGCGGGGTCTGGAAGCATTTTTGACCCGTTTGGCAGAGAGTTGGGCGCTTAGCGCGGGTTTTTGGCGCTAAGCGCGGTCTGGCGGCTTAAGAACAATAAAAAACAGCCCGCTTAGCGCGGTGGGCGCGCTTAGCGCGGTCTGCGACTTTCAAACTTGTATATATGTTGTAAAAACACTTTTTTAGGGTTTTTTATCATCCATTTCCCCTATGGAGTGGCTCTGGTCCAATTTTGATAGTTTAGAGGCTTAGGAAACACCATTGGGTGCGACGTCATGTAGATTGATCATGGATCTGTCTCGATTTCATTGTACCGGTGAGATCTTTTCGGTTCATCTTCTCTCTTCCCTTTGTTTCATTCCAATGGTGGGTGTTGTATGTATGTTTCTACTCTTATTGTATGTATATTTGTGGATCTTGGGATCGTTTATATATTTGCTTTACAAATCATCATTGTTGTTGTTCTTGATCTTTTTGCTTAAATGCTCTGGATTTGTGTTGTTGCAGACATGGACACCATAGATCTTGATTAGGAATGATAACTGTTAGTTTCTGGGTTGCAGACATGGATTTAGGACTAACAATCATAGTGGGTATCGAGTCTAATGCCTCCGTGTTGTTTGTGTCGGTGGAGAAATCGCTGATGTGAATAGTACGGTTGAGCTTTCGTCGGTGTTGCAGACATGGACACCGATGTGGCATCTCGAGTGATGCCCGGTGATGTTGATGCGTATTGTGAGTGTCGAGCGATAGATCTTCAGATTTAAGTATTCGACGGGTAGAACGAAATGCAATTCCATAACTATTTCTCTTAGACTATTGAGATTGTTTATCTGCTTTTATTTACTTTTCCCGCATTTACCTTTCCGCACCCAATCATGAAACTTAGAACGCGAGATAGTCGAACGGCAGTTCTTCTCAACCAATCTCTGTGGACTACGATACGATATAACCTATATCACCGGTAATAAATAATACCTATTACTTTTTGCTTGCCGCTTTACCGCATCAACAAAATGGCGCCGTTGCCGGGGATTTGTTTTGAGATTAATCGCATTGCGATGGTTTCGTGTTTTAAGTTTCGTAAATATGTTCATATCGTATATTTTGTGCATAGACGCATACTTGTATAGTTATACTTGTTTGGTTTTGTTTGGTGAACTTACTAAACAAGAACTCGGATTAGCTCTTAAATTACATATCTTCACTTTTTAAATTGTTTAGTCAATTTCACCATTCCGTTGTAAATTTGTATTTTTACAAATACTTATATATACTTTTGCTTTTGATTCGTTTGTTAAGTGTTTGGGCAGGATGTTTTCTTTAGGTGGCGTTTGAGGCGAAAGCATTGGCGTACCGCGAGGAAGTTACTTACCATTCGCGAAACAATAAAAGGCGTCGATCTAACGACGTAAAACGAGCGCTTGTTGGGAGGCACCCCAACGGTTTTATTTTTCTGTTTTTCTGTAAATGAGATGTATAGGTGTTAAGTGGAGGAACACTGGAATTTCTGTTTTGTTGCACTGGTTTTTGTCTTTCTGGTGTAGCGCGCTTAGCGCGCTAGACCGCGCTTAGTGCGGTCTGTAGCTTTTGGCCAATGAATTCTTTTTAATGATTCATTTGGCTCGCCTTTTTCCCACTTACACCAAGGCTTTATAGTTTACAATTTTATACTTTTATTTTTAATTCTTTTGTTGTTGTTTAGACTCAAATTTTGGCTCGATTACTTGAAGTTGCATTTGGTAATTCTTCAATTTTGATTGATTCAACATGCCGGTTGTGCGGTAATGATTGTTCGAATTTGTACATAGCAAGGTACTCGTTTATCGCTTTCTATAGCATAGCATGATTAGGAGACTTTTCATTTGTACAATTTTCATATTACTCATTCTTTTTGCATAACTTGCTCATTACTTGAATCACAATTAGTTTACCCTTTTTACCATAAATGTGAGGTGGCTTTCCATTGTGTATATATGTGAGTGACTGACATTTCTTGTTTTAACTAGATATTATTATGTTTAATCTTTCGTCTGTATTGATTTTGTGAATGCACGAAAGTGATCAAGGCACTTGTTTGATTTTGAGCACAACTACCATAAGCCAAATGTCATTTTACCTTGTGAGTGTGTGACCATTAGTACCCCCTTTGAGCCTTTTTGTCATTGTCCATTTTGTTTTTGAACTTGAGACATAGTTCACCCTTTTTGATGGATTTTGATTATCTTTGTTTTCTTGACCTATAATTATGATGTTTAGATGGATTTTTACCTTGCCTTAGAAAGTAGGGAGTATTCACTTTATGTTATGGTTGAATTCAAGTTGGGGAGAAGGTGTTTGCCTCTTTATGATGTGATTGATATGAGGTAGTGGAAAGAAAAGAAAAAGAAAAAGAAAAAAAATGTGAGAAAGAAAGAAAAGAAAAAGAAAGAAAAAAAAAGTTTGAAAAAGAAAAGAACAAAAAGAGTTTGGAATAAGAGTGTGTAATAAGTATTGTTTTTTGGTGTGAAACTTGTGATGAAGAAGAAAGTTGGATTGGAATTGTATTGTTTGAAACTTTGTGGAATTAATTACTCCCTTAGGTTTAGGCAAGTTTTTGTTTCGATTAGCTTTAGGACTTATCGCTTGTTTGTTAACCGAGCCGTATTACAACCTTTAAAGCCCTTGTGATTCGTGTCGTTGCGTTTTCAATACTATTTTTGAATGAATGCATAATTTTGTCTATTGTTTGCAAGATTGTCGGGTGTGTGTCAAAGTCTTCACCTTTCGGTGTTTTTCATCTACCGATGAGTTTTTGCTAGGCGTGATTCATTATTGAGCTTGTTTTTGTTTAGAATGTTTTGTATGATTATTGTACTTAGGATTGGTTTCATTTTCATGCATCGTTGTAGGATTGTGGTAAGTTTTTACTTTGTTGGTACGTTTTTGGTTTGAACTCTGCAATTGTTTCATTTTCTAAATCGTGTTGATTCTTGATTCTTTGGATTTTTACTTTTGATTCTTTGAGTGTTTGGCCTTGTTTGAGGACAAACAAATTCAAGTTGGGGAGAGTTGTTAAGTGCCAAAATGTAGTTATTTTGTGTTTGTAAATAGTGGCACTTATCGATACTTTTTGTTAATACCGTTTGAATAATTCCCCGTTTTGTGTATATTTGTATCGTTTGTGTTTTGTTACGTTTTCATGTAAATATATACCTTTTGATAGTTTTGTTGTCTTTTTGTAGGTATTTATGTGTGTTCGAAGCTTTGAGGAATAAAGTGTCGAAGACACGGCGGCGAACACGCGATTTTACCAATTCATCGGCGGACAAGGCTCAAAATAAGGATGATCAAATTCATCAATTTGGTTGCAATTTGTTCATTGTTATATAGAGCATGGAATAAGCTTTCCAACGCTTCGAACCGGGCGCAAATCGGAGTTACGGTTCTCAAGGTATGACCAAAACAAGATTTGATGTTCTGTTGATCGCGCTAAGCGGGCTTGACCGCGCTAAGCGGGGTCTGGAAGCATTTTTGACCCGTTTGGCAGAGAGTTGGGCGCTTAGCGCGGGTTTTTGGCGCTAAGCGCGGTCTGGCGGCTTAAGAACAATAAAAAACAGCCCGCTTAGCGCGGTGGGCGCGCTTAGCGCGGTCTGCGACTTTCAAACTTGTATATATGTTGTAAAAACACTTTTTTAGGGTTTTTTATCATCCATTTCCCCTATGGAGTGGCTCTGGTCCAATTTTGATAGTTTAGAGGCTTAGGAAACACCATTGGGTGCGACGTCATGTAGATTGATCATGGATCTGTCTCGATTTCATTGTACCGGTGAGATCTTTTCGGTTCATCTTCTCTCTTCCCTTTGTTTCATTCCAATGGTGGGTGTTGTATGTATATTTCTACTCTTATTGTATGTATATTTGTGGATCTTGGGATCGTTTATATATTTGCTTTACAAATCATCATTGTTGTTGTTCTTGATCTTTTTGCTTAAATGCTCTGGATTTGTGTTGTTGCAGACATGGACACCATAGATCTTGATTAGGAATGATAACTGTTAGTTTCTGGGTTGCAGACATGGATTTAGGACTAACAATCATAGTGGGTATCGAGTCTAATGCCTCCGTGTTGTTTGTGTCGGTGGAGAAATCGCTGATGTGAATAGTACGGTTGAGCTTTCGTCGGTGTTGCAGACATGGACACCGATGTGGCATCTCGAGTGATGCCCGGTGATGTTGATGCGTATTGTGAGTGTCGAGCGATAGATCTTCAGATTTAAGTATTCGACGGGTAGAACGAAATGCAATTCCATAACTATTTCTCTTAGACTATTGAGATTGTTTAGCTGCTTTTATTTACTTTTCCCGCATTTACCTTTCCGCACCCAATCATGAAACTTAGAACGCGAGATAGTCGAACGGCAGTTCTTCTCAACCAATCTCTGTGGACTACGATACGATATAACCTATATCACCGGTAATAAATAATACCTATTACTTTTTGCTTGCCGCTTTACCGCATCAACACATACAAACCTAGAAATGTAGGATTTGTGGCAATTTCTATGGATTTATGTGATAAAAATGATTTTAATGATACATGTGGTTCAATAATGATTAATACTGATTGTATTTGATGTTTATTTGATGTTTGGAAGTGATGTGGAGTAGTTGGATGAAGTTTTCGCAGTTCTGTGTTTTGCTGTTTTTTTCTGAAAATCGCAGGGCCCGCTAAGCGGAGTTACAAAAATGGAAAGTTACTGCCTAGTCCCGCAGGTGGGCCGCTGAGAAGACCCTGTTTTACAAAACTTTTTCCAAACTTTGAAATGTCATAACTTTTGATCTGTAACTCCTTTTTAGGTGCCGTTTGAAGCATATTGAAGCTTAAATAATTGTCTATATGATAGAGTAGGATTAGTTGGCAATTGTTTAATTTAACTATGATGTTAATTGGGAATAACATGTAATTATGAATGTATGTTATGGATAAGTTGTTTATGATCAATGTTCATGGATGTATTATGTGGATGATAATCATGAATGATGTGATTGATTTACTAAATGCTAATGGATGATTGATATTGGATTGATTGTCATGTTGTGTAATGTTGTGCAAAGTCGTAAACATGTAATTGTGTAGTTTAAGAGATAGAGGGAACGTCTTAAATGCATGAGTCTTATTTTATTGCACACGTACACAAGCATGAGTCTTTGAAAGTGGCAATGTTGGGTAATCTCGTGAAGGTTATTTACTTGTTCCAAACCTAACGAGTATGGGGCTTAAAAGGTTAACGGGTATGGGGCTTTGAGGTGGTTATCTAGTCTAGAGAGAATGACAAACGGCCTGATCGGAAATGATAACGGAGGGATCCACCTGCATATTCCATAGAGTCACACTTGAGTCGCACGTATCGGTGTGAAATTTAATTATGTGTGATTATGTGATATGAAAGTGTGGATGTGAATTTGATTGATACGCATGTTTTATGAAGAGTGATGAATTGTTAAATATATGCTTGTTTATGTTGCATTTCCCATTATTATATTTTCTATGATAATTTGAATTCTCACCCTTCTTTTTGAATGTTGCCCTTCGTTGGTAACGTACAGGTTCAAACGAGTAGTAGCTTGTTCGAGGACTTAGCCGCGGAGCTCCCGAGTTTGTTATTTGATTAGGTAGTGAGTCGATGCTTTAGTCATGTAACACTGGGATATGATTAGTGCGTTGAACTCATGTTTGATTTGGATTTGTATTTTGATACTATTTTATGTTTGTTATGATGTTTATTGTGTTGTGGAAGGCCTTAGTGCCAAGTATTTTGGATACGATAATTGAGTTTTGTATTGGATATTATTGTGATATGATCATGGTATTGGACATGGATCATTATGAAATTCATGAGAATTTGTTATTTCTGCTGTGTATGCATATTCTTAATGAATTATGTTAATTAAAATGTGTTATATTAAGGACCAGATGAATTGTATGTTTGTGGATGTATGAATGTTGGTTTTTAAAAGCTTTTAGTTTTTGAAAACGTCGTTGTGACGCCCCTTGTTTATATTTATGCTTACTCTGAGTATTTGTTTATTATTACTATTATTTTGGGGTATTAGAAATGGGTGTTACATTAATGGTATCAGAGCATGGTCGACCAGTTGGTCTAGAGTCGTTATTATTTTCTAATCCTGTTGTATTAGATTTGTGTATCTGACATGATCAATACTGTATTGTCTGTTTTTTATTGTTGGTTGTCGTAGGACGATGGTAGCTGGAAGGAATGATGATGCCATTGCTGATGCATTGAGGATGTTGGCTGGATCTCTTGGTCAAATTCCTCAAGCTAATGCTGGAAATCGGAATGGTGATGATGATTAGTATCGTGCTTAGGGGAAGTTCCAGAGGAAAAATCCTCCTACCTTTGATGGAGAGCATGAACCGGATAAGGCTCAAGCTTGGTTGAAAGCGATTGAGAAGATCTTTCGAGTCATGAACTGCACCGATGCTCAGAGAGTGTAGTTTGGTACTCACATGTTGGAGAAAGAAGGTGAGGATTGGTGGGGGAATACTGCTTAGAGGTTTGATGAGGAAGGTATTCAGGTTACTTGGGATCTTTTTCGTGATGCCTTTCTGGAAAACTATTTTCCAGAAGATTGTCGTGGAAAGAAGGAAGTGGAGTTTCTTGAATTGAAGCAAGGAAATGGAATGATGGCGAGTATTCTGCAAAGTTTCAAGAGTTGATCAAGTATTGTCCTCACTAAAATACCATGAATGTGGAACGATCTAAGTGTTTGAAGTTTGTGAATGGTTTGAGGCATGATATCAAGAAGGCGATTGGTTATCAACAAATTACTTGATCTGCGGAGTTGGTTAAAAAGTGTCGGATTTACGATGAGGATAATAGAGAGAGTGCTTCTCACTACAAGGCTACGAATGAGAAGAAGGGTCAATATCTGTCGCACGCTCGCGAAAAATGAACAGAGTCGCCACCAATATATTTATCCCATAAGGGAAAGGAATATCAGAAAACCTAACAAAGGAAGGAACAGGGTCTTGCGACCAGAGAATCTAGGTACGGGAGTCGGTTACGCAAGGGGAAGGTATTAGCACCCCTCGCGCCCATCGTTCTCGATGGTATCCACCTATGTTTGTTTCTATCTACAGGGTGTGTACTATTGTCATACCCCAAATTTGTCCGACCCTCATTTATCTGGCTTGCCACGCATAAACATACATCCATTTAGGTCATACCATTGCATGCATCCATATCATTGGTCCTTGATCAGAAGAAGAGACTTGAAGCCTAATATGAGGTGTCATCATACCATTTCATGTTGACTATGTGGATGTGTTTATTTGACTGGATTTGACTGGAGAAGATTTAATCAAGAGTTTCATCAATAATCAGAAAAATCAATACAGTTGACTTTTGGGTCAAAATCAGAAGAATTATTCAAATATTGACTTTTGATGGAAATTTAATCAAGAAAAGTCAAAGAATGGATAAAATCAGGAGTTTGACAAAAGGTTGCCATAAATAGAAAAATGATAAAAGGGGAAGTTTTATACTTAGAAAAATTTTTGGTCCTTAAAAAGTCTAATGGACAGCTCACTTCATCACCAGTTTACACGTGGGAAATTGCATTTTTGGGAGAAATTTACAACATCAAAGTTGTTCCTCTCATGGAGGAGAACAACTTTGTAGTTGGACACTTTTTTATCTGAAGCATGGTTGAAGAGTTATTAATGTTTGAAGTGGGAGATTTTCGTCTGAATCAAGTCATGAAGCTGGGCACATTTCTGGTCATACGTGATGCATTTCATCGAGCACGTGGCGTGCCAACTTTGAAGCCAATTATATGGAAATTCAGGGATACTACAAATTCCAACATAGCATGAATCCATTCCTTGCTACGCCCTTTACACAATAAAACAAGAATTGAGTACATTGGGTGGATATTGAATCAATGGTGGATGCTCAAAGTCATGCCCTCACACTGGCCAGAATGCAGCATCAGGCAGGCCAAGATCCAGGTCACGCGCAAGGCGTTTCTACAAACACATGGTGGGCTGAATTCAAGTCTAATTTTCTCCCTCCACAAATCCCCATTTTGAACAATCTTGGTATCAAACTCCTCCTTGCCACATCCTCTTTCCAATGAGCCATGGATCACGCCAATTGGTCAAGTGATGAGCAAGTTATTAGGTCCCAAAGCCATGCCTCGACCAAGTCACGTCATTGCCAAAAGAATGGACCACAATCCAGGTCACGAGTGTGCAGGCCCAGCAATCGAGACATTGTGTTTTCATTGCAAGTTATGAGTGACCCCTAGCCTCTATTTCAAGAGATCATCAACATGAAACCTCTTCTACCCCACACCCTCTTCATGTTGAGCCCAAAATCAAGTCAAATGGAGGCCTATGGTTTGAGATATATATGCTTAAAGGTGGACTCCTGAACATGGCAGCAGCATGCGTGAGGTCATGTAGACATTCCCATAATTGTCATGTAAAACTGGGCACGTGAAAGCACGCAAAGGACTTGCTACAAATGATAATTCTTGTTCATTAAGTTTGGAAGTGAAAAAGCTACAATACAACATGTATACCATAACTCTCATGCAACCTCATGCACCACTATATAACTCAAAACTCCTCACAAATCACACACTTCTTCATTTTTTTTAGATTCACGATTCACTTTCTTCTCTCTCCCGTTTTTTCCTCACTCTTCGTTCTCTTCATTCTCTCTTCATCCCTTCTCTGCAAAAGTTTGTTACGATTTGTAACTAACTTCAAAAACCATTCTCCACCACCATTCTTCACCAACCTCCACCGTAACTGAACAACAACCCTCATCATCAGTCTCCTCCATCAACCTCGCCGCTGACCTTCGTTCTTGCATCATCATCGTTATACTCAATTCACAATCGTCACCGTCAATGGAATCCGCGAAGAACAGTCTCCAAGATCCTCTATCAAACTGAGCGCATCTCTCCACCGAAGATCGACAGCGAAGAATTAATATCAAGCATCAGTAGCACTATTGGAAGAAGCTCAGATCGCGGAGTCTTCTTCAAACTTTGAATCAAGAACCATCCAGGTAAACCTTTGGAACTTCTCAGCATCGTAGCCAAATACCTTAAGGTCATACGCATTCAGAATAGATCTGTTGTTTGTATTGGCTTGAAATCCTGGTTCCTTGATCTTGCTTACGTTTTACATGAAGTAATTGATTAGTGTATGAGAGCTCCGCAAGTAGCCTTGGTTTTATGAAGTTTAGATTATGTTAAGGTTTAGAAATGCTTTCGGTTATGAGGTTAGAAAAGGAATCAAGAAAAGATAACGTTAGATTCGAGTTCAGTGCAAGATTCCGAGTGGAATGATGGTAGAACTTGGATTTTCTGGACGTGTAGAGGTGGTCGATGGCGGAACCAGCTGGAGAAGACGACCGGAGCCCTAGCTCCGGCGTCTGTTGTTGTTTTCTGGTTGTAACTCAGTTCGCATATGTGGCACTATCTCATTGGTGCATGTCCCCAGTATGTAGCAATTGTTATTTCATTCAAATGATTAGAACGTGAGGTGGCTGGGCGTGATTGGTTTCCAGCTCATTTTTGTCTTATTATACTTAAAACTCCACTGCACCAATTGATACATGTGCATTTTATTCTCTTTGCATGTCACGTAGTACCATAATAATCACATGAAAAATAATAAATGCTGTACAATAAGGAGGAATAAAACGAAAGGAAAAATAGAGTGGATAGTGTAGTTGGGCTACAACGAGACTGGGCCTGGAACCTCTTCTGAATTATACCCCTGTTTCACTAATACACACGCCTCCTTCTTGAACATGGGCCTGAGCGCACTGCTCTTCCCACCCCCTGTTTGGGCCCAGCTCGTCTCTTAACATAGATTTTAGTTCATAATGCTAATTGCTGTTACACCCCCTGTTAATAGATTTTATAAATAATAAAAATTGATTTTCTTTTTTCTTTTTTGCCTATTAATTGAATCTTTCTTAAATAAAATGAACAAGATGGAAATGGGCCACGAGCTGGCTCTTTATCATGGGCCTGTGCCCAGAATGCTATCTCCACCCCCTATTTTTTCTGGCCCAGTCGACTCTAATGGTTTTTAGTTCAGATACTGGTTACTTTTGCACCCCTATTCTGTTAATAAAAAAAACAAATAAAAATTGATTTTCCTTTTATTTTCTTTTGCTTGTTAATTGAATTTTTTCTTAAATAAAAATCAATAAAAAATAGTTACTTGACCAATTAGATTTTTAGGACTATTGTTTTCTTTTAATTGAATTTTAATTGATTGATTTCTTTGATTTGTGATTGGTTGATAAAGATAAAAATAATAGTAGTTTTAGTTTAATTCTTGAAAATAGTTTTTGAACATGAATAAAAAATGCCATTGCTTGTGAATAATTTTCATGATTAGTTTAGGTTCTATTTCTTTTTTCTTTTTGTGAATATTTTCAATATATTGTGGAATGCTTAAATAGACTTTCCTCCCTTTCTTTTAGGCTTATAGTAACATAGATGTAGAAATTAGGAATAGTTCCCTTTTTTCATTCTTTTTCTTTTACAACATAAAACATCTAAAAATATTCAAATAAAATCCCCTTAAAAAATACAAAGAAAATACTAAAAAACATTAATAAAAAGTGAAAATCATTAAAAAGGGAATGTAAGCTTGAATCTCCCTTGCTTTAGGGAATCATTCGAGTGCTTGGATCTCCCTTGCTTTAGGGAACCATTCGGGCGTAAGTTCCCAAATTCTTAAAGACACAAACCAAAGAGTAACTCGAGTTTCCCTTGCCTTAGGGATTTCCTCGAAACACTCAAACTCTCTCTCTTCTCTCCTTTCTTAAGGGCATTGTTATCTCCGCTCTATTGCATCCTAGGCTGTCCCCTTATGCAAGAGCGCGAGCGTTAACTCCGCCCAACTAAAAAACACAAAAACAAACAAAACTATGGAGCCGAACTACGGTGCTCTGATTCCTGAAAAGGATACGTAGGCATCAAGTCGCGGGGCTTGAACGAGCACACTTGTAAATATTTCCTTCTTTTCCCCGTATTTCTTTTTGCATGCATTCATATAGACATAGACATAGTACACACCCTTTAGATAGAAACAAACATAGGTGGATACCATCGAGTACGATGGGCGCGAGGGGTGCTAATACCTTCCCCTTGCGTAACCGACTCCCGTACCTTGATTCTCTGGTCGCGAGACCTTGTTCCTTCCTTTGCTAGGTTTTCTGATATTCCTTTCCCTTATGGGATAAATATATTGGTGGCGACTCTGTTCATTTTTCGCGAGCGTGCGACAACTATGTCTATGTCTAAATGCGAATGAATGCAAAATGTAGGGAAAAGAAAGAATTGTACTCGCATGGGCCCTACCCCGCTGCCTACATATCTTTTTTCAGGAATCAGAGTTACCGTAGCTCAAATCAAGATTTTTTTTTGTTTTGTGTTTTTTAGTTGGGTGGAGTTAACGTTCACGCTCTTGCATAAGGGACTACCTATGATGCGATTGAGCGGAAATAACAGTGCCCTTAGGTGCCAACGAGGCAAAGGAAAAAGAAATGATTGGTTTGTGTCTTTTAGGGTAATTCCATGATGACAAAACCCACTACAAGGCTTCGCATCACTTCCTTACTTTGCTTTAAGTCTGACCATTTATTAGTTTTTTTTAGTGTGTTTGATTGGTGTTTTTTAAGGGAGTTTATTTGTGACTTAGATCATACAAAAAAGAGTTTTTTGAATATTTAGAGAACGCACATCAAGGCCTACACCTCAATCGTTTCTCTAAATAGCGGTTAAGAAATACACCGAGGCCTACACCTCAATAATTTCTCTCCCCTAAGTAGAAAAGAACATACATCGGGGCCTACGCCCCAATCATTTCTTTCCCACTATGAAAAAAAGAGTAGCAGTATGATCTTCATCGGTATTTATTAAGTTTGTTAAGGTTGAAAAAGAAAAAGGAAATGAGAAACGGAACTAGCCTATTTTCTAATCTATGTTGTGATTCTAATCTAAGTCTAATGCTAACATGGTGACTAAATTCTAAAAGGAGCATTAAAGTGGTATTAACAAAATAGGCCAAAAATATGGCCAAAAACAAGTAACAAAATCACACAACAATTATACAAAATATAGCGTGGAAATGGTAAAAAAACATGAAGAAAACGGTTCAAGTATTAGCGCAAAATTAACCTAAAAAGCTATTATTCATGAGTTTTTAATGGGGATTCTAATTCAAGCCTAAATTGTACTAAAAACTTAATTTCTAATAAGCCTAAACTAGTAATCTTTATTGTTTTTCTATGTCATTTCTATTACCCTAAAAATATGAAGCACTAAGTAAAAACCTAAGATCTATCTAAAAGAAAAGGTAAATTATGGGGGTGAATGTTAAAAATGATGGTCTAAAGAGAGTAAGATGGCGCAGGCCCAGGGATTGAGGCCCAGATCTGTTAGTATTTTTTGTTCAATTTTTATCAACAACAGTGGTGGTACACGACTGGGCCAAGGGGTGTGAACCGTAACAATTCAGCATCAGGCCCAGAGCTGATTGAATGTTTTTGTTTGCAAAAAAGAAAGTATACGGGCTTAGGGGAGATAAAAATTTGTTGGCCCATCGCTATTGTCCGCCATCATATTTTTTTGAGATGCCAAAAACAATGTGAATTCAATTAATCCAAATTCTTAATACTCCCAACCTAATCACATACTTTAAACACAATTAACCCTAGTTAATCCTAATTAAACTAATTAAAACCATTATTAAGAAAAGAATGAATTAAAAAGGAATTAGGTTAAGAAATGTGACCATTCGTCTCTCCAACGTATCTCCTTCCTCTCTGTGCGAACGGCGACGACGCTCCCTCCATGATCTTCTCCGATCAATCTCGCTGGCGAGCTTCCATCGTTATTGTGGACAGACTTTTGTCTCTTCTGACCCTCTCGATTCAGACTCTCACTCGATTCTCCTATCAGATCGCTCGTCTCTCACTCTCACTCAATCCATTCTCCTCTCTGTCCGCGATGAAGGTCGTTTTAGAAGGTGATGTTGCATATTGGATCGTGAATCGTGATGATGATTGGTGCAGTGAAGATGTGATCATAGATGCGAGTTCTGGAGTCTCAAGATCGACGATGGTGATATTCGTTGAGGACTGATTGAATCTTGTTGCTGTAGTGTTGTTGCTTCAGTCGCGACAAGAGATGGAGATGATGATTCACGGTTGTTATGAAGCTGAGATGAAGAACAAGGTTCTTGCAGATCGAAGCGTGAAGTACGATGATGAAATTTCAGAGTGAAGTTTGAAGGCGATTAGAGGTGAGTTCTCTTCTTCTGATTTTCTGTTACGATTTTCTCTTTTCTCTTTTTCTGTTATGTTGTTGTGTGAGTTTTTGTTGTGTTTTCTGTTGAATGAATCAGAGAGATTGATAGAGGAAGAATGATGAAGGTTGAGGAGAGAGTCAGGCCTGAATAAAGGAGAGAGAGGATAAGATTGAAGAGAGAATGGTGACTGAAAAAGAAGGTTGAAGAAGGGAGCAAGATGAGGGTTAAAATATGAAGGTGGAAGGAAATGGCGGGTGTGAATGGTTGAGTGAACGTGAAGTGTTAAAAAAAAGTGGTGAAGATGAATGAAGGGGAAGACCCTGAAGAATGAAGAAGACCTCTGTTATATAGAGATGAGAGGGCTGAGAATTCTGTTATGGATTAGAGATGAGAGTGAAGATTGAGAGGTTAGTTACAACTCTGTTTTTGTTAAGATTTCAGTTGAATTCTGTTATAGGTAGTTGGAAGGTGTTAAAGGTAGTTAGGTGGTTATACCAGGTTGTTAGAGGTTGGTTAGAAATTGCAGGGAGTTTGGTAACGTGGTTATGGTTTGTAACTGAATTGGTTATTATGGGTTTCTGTTTTGATAGTTGGAAACTGTTAGTAGTTTTTTGTGGGATTCTATTAGCATAGCTCCTCAAACTTGAAAATGCTAATTCTCTCCTTTATGTGGTTTTCTGTTTTTTTGTTGAGCCGATAGGTCCACGGGAGCTAATAACTCACAGCATTCGAATTTAGCTGCCGACTGAATTGTTGTTGATGATGTAACTCGGATGTGGCTGCAAGCTCATGGTTCTGAGGTGAGATTGGATTGGCTTATGGTTAATGTACTGTGTTTGTGTATTTTTCTTGGGTTGCAATATATGTATGTATTGTTTATGTCCAGTTTTCCTCTTTCAATTTTCAATTGTTAGGACTCTGATACTTTGGGGTTTTCTTCAGTTTGTCATTGTTTTGCTGCAGAATTTGATGAAGAAAGCTGTTGAGTCCACAAGCATGTGACTGGTCAATGTTGATCGGTGATGCGCGGATGAATGAAGGACATGGATCCGGTTGCATGTTGAAGATTAAACGAAGGTGTATTGTGTTGATGAAGATGAACGAACCGGTCGCGAAGAAAACTTGAGTGTGAGATGGAATAGCATGGAAAAAGGCTTTGGTTCCCACATGTTGTGAACCTGGAACTCACCCATTTCCTTCTTTGCTTTGAATTAATTTGTGTAGGTTATGCGAAAGCTAGTTTTTTGTTAGAATGCAAACTTGTTAATTGCATGACTGCTGTTGGAAATCATTTTGAGTGGAAGTGATTTAGGTTTGTTGTATTTGGTATGGAACTGTTAGGAACTGGACTATTGAATCAATCTTGTTAGTTTTGTTTTTGGGCAGGCGTCGGTAATTGGATTAGGCCTTGATGCTTGTATTGCTAATTCAAACTTGAACTTATCTTGTCTTTTCTTTGAATTGATATGAACCCGTATGGCTGAATTTTGTTTTGTCTTGGATGCCAATAGTTCTTTTTGTGTTAGATGTGCTTTTGAATTTGGATAACGGTGGTGGGGATGCTGTACTGGTGATGTTTATATCTAGCTATGCAGAATGGTGGTATTTAGGTGGTGACTTGATGCAGGTCTATGATATAGCACGAGATCGCCTTGGCATTCATGGAAACCTGAAGAGAAGTCTAGGATTGATGCGTTGACTTTGGTCAACTGTTTGACCAAAAGGTCAACAGTTAACTAAAAGTCAACTTAGGTCAAAATGTGACAATTTCTTGTAATCTTTCTCTCTTTCTTTTTTGTGTAATCATGTTGACTTGTAATTGACTTTTCAAGTAATGGACTCATTTCCCTCATCTGGATTTAACTTTCCTGTTATCTTGAATGAATATCATGAATGAAATTTTCGATATGACCTTTGATTCAACCTTGAATAATAAGGGCAATATTACAATCTCAATGAAATATTGGCTTCAATCCAAACCTTTTTCGAACCACACTTGCTAACCGCATCTTTGCACCTTGACTAACATTTTGCAAATTAATCTATAAATCTTCTTTTGCCTTGACAAAGCTCCTCACTGAAGATAATATTTGAAACATAAAGGAAAACTTTGTCCTGAAGTACACATAACCATGAATCCAGACCCTACTTCCATAATTCAATGCTCTAAAGAGCACTCGATGAATCTGTGTTATTTGATATGTACACCTTAAAATCACTATGAACCCTTAATGATTCAAGATCCTTGATTCTAATGTCAATTTTATTGGTTGATGAATGCATGATGCGTTATATGACCTAATGGAGAGTATGCAGATGAAATGCAAAGCCTAAGCCAGATAAAAGTAAAGGGGTAGGACAAATTTGGGGTATGACAATATCATGGGAAACCGTATGATAATAAGAAGAAAGTTGGTTTTGGCGGAAAGCCAAGTGGGGGAGGATCTAGTGCTCCGATTAAGTGTTTCAAATGTGGTGTTGAGGGACATCATGCTGTTGATTGTTCCAAAGTTGAGGTAACATGTTTCAAGTGTGGCAAGAGTGGTCACAAGGCAAACAAGTGTGAAGTTGGTTCGAATGTGACTTGTTACAATTGTAGGGAGCAAGGTCACATTAGCACCAAATGTGATAAGCCAAAGAAGTAACAAGCGAAGGGGAAAGTGTTTGCATTGTCTGGGGCGGAGACTTTTAGCGATGATAGGATAATCCAAGGTACGTGCTTTATTAATGGTACACCTTTGATTGCTATTATTGATACCGGTGCGACATATTCTTTCATTTCTTTGGATTGTGCTAAGAGATTGAATCTTATGTTATCTGATATGCGTAGAAGTATGGTTATTGATGCACCTGCTATGGGTTCTGTTTCTACTTCTTATGTGTGTTTTAATTGTCCTTTGAGTATTTTTGGTAGAGATTTTGGGATTGATTTGGTTTGTCTTCCGTTAGAGAAACTTGATGTGATTATGGGTACGAATTGGTTGGAATTTAATCGTGTGTATATCAACTGCTTTGGTAAGACTGTTATTTTTCCTGAGATTGGTGTTAAGGAAGATTTGTTTTTATTTGCTAAGTAAGTTGATGAATCTGTGCAAGATGGAGTTGAATTATTTATGTTATTGGCAACCTTAGATGTGCATGAGAAGAGAACCATTGAGGGATTACCAATAGTTTGTGATTTTGCGGAGGTATTTCCTGAGGATGTAAGTGATTTACCGCTGGAACATGAAGTTGAGTTCTCGATTGATTTAGTTCCTGGAACTAGTCATGTATTGATGGCTCCATATAGGATGTCTGCTTCTGAGTTGAAGGAGTTGAAGAGTCAACTTGAGGATTTGTTGTAGAAGAAGTTTATTCGTCCTAGTGTGTCGCTGTGGGGTGCACCTGTTCTGTTGGTCAAGAAGAAAGAAGTTTCTATGAGGCTTTATGTTGATTATATGCAATTGAATAAAGTGACGATTAAGAACAAGTATCCACTTCCGAGGATTGATGATTTGATGGATCAGTTAGTTGGAGCTTGTTTATTTAGCAAGGTTGAATTGAGATCTGGGTATCATCAGATTCGCGTGAAGACAAAGGATATTCAGAAGACTGCTTTTAGAACGAGGTATGGTCACTATGAGTATTCTGTTATGCCGTTTGTTGTGACTAATGCACCTGGTGTATTCATGGAGTATATGAATAAGATTTTTCATGATTATTTGGATAAGTTGATGGTTGTGTTCATTGATGATATTTTGATTTATTCTAAGAGTGAAGATGATCATGTTGAGCATTTGAGAAATGTGTTGTCGGTGTTGAAAGAGAAGAAGTTGTTTGCTAAGCTTTCTAACTGTGAATTTTGGTTGAGTGAAGTTAGTTTCCTTGGCCATGTGATTTCAAGTGGAGGTATTTTAGTTGATTCGTTGAAGATTGACGCTGCATCTTGTTATACCCCAAAATTTGCCCGCATATTTTTTCAAGAAAACTTCAATCTAAGAATTAAGAGTTTCATATAATCTTGGATTTTTATATCCTGATTTATGAATACTTGGTTTTTAGAATTTTTCTTATACGGTATTTTGGCTCGCTGTTGAATTTATTCTTACGCAAACGCCAATTACTGTTTATTACTTCACACACGCTATTTATTTGATATTTATTTACAAGATAAATAGTACTGACGCAATTGGTACAAAGTTAAATCTTTTGCAGGCGCATAGTCCGGGGATTCAGACTGTACTGGTAACAAGTAAATTATAATTTTTTGTTTCCCACTAATTTTTGTACTATATTCCATTATTTTCAAAATCTTTTCCTTTCTTTTCAAATCTCTTCTTTCAAAATCAAATCCTAACTTTATTCTATACATCTTTCTTTTTTTCCAACACTATCATACACTTTCTTTCAAATCCTACTTCCACTCAAATTTTTCTTTTGTACATAATCACTTCATTCCCCAACGTCTCTATCCTTCTTTTCATTCTATAAATACTTCTCATTTTTTCCATAAAATATCACATCAAATTCTAACTCATCTCTCAAATTTCTACTTCATATTCATTCTCTCTTCTTCCCCCGCCAAAAATGGCGAAGCGGATAGAGACGTGTTTTCTTATGATCATCACCGTCGTGGTGGTAATCATGTCCTTCTTCTGTCTGCATAGCCCTGATAAATGTGGACCTGGGATGTTGACATTCCCAATAATCTACATGTTATTGTTTGTAGCATGGGTTATTAATCGTCATTCTTAAAGTTTGCCGTATCTCTTATTTCCTAATGTATCGTTCACTCGTCGTACTGTTCATTATAGTATGTAATATTTGTAGTGTCAGTATTAAATGTCGTACTATTTGTCGTACTGTTGTTTAATTATCCGGATAATATTTTGTGTGTTTTCTGCTAGTTAAATATTTATTTTTCTGTGCATTAAATGATTTTCAGGGTCATTATCGGTAATTTTGCTCGCATACAGTATTTATTATTTATTTACTATGTCTGTGTTTTACTAAAAACTCATGTAAATAAATTTTCACCATTAACATAACAAAAAAAAACAACAAAAATATTAACTTTGACTGTTGAATTTTCACTTTAACTGCTACATGCCTGAACAGTCAATTGGCAGTCAAACCGCTGACAGTGCAATTTTCCGTGTTTTGTACCCTCAATCAAATCAATCTTTTGCATTTCAAAATTCCAAGATTTTTGTTCTAGAAGTCTTCTGAATATCACATGATTAGCAGAGACTCAGCACTGCACAAAAATCAGGTACGCTTAACTGTCTCCTACACAAACAGTCCCTAACTAGGGTTTTCTTGTTTTTTCAGGAGAACAAGTTTTTGAGACCTCAAATGGATTTCATGGACCTCCATATATCTCAAAGTACCATCATACAAATTTTCAAACTTCAATTCACTCAGACGCATAGTCAGCAGCTCAAACAGTCAACAGACGACCCGTTTGACCAAAAAAGTCAACAGACAGTCAAAAATGAATTTTTTTTGTCAAAATCCATATTTTGTCAAAGGATTCATCATTTGATCATTGGTTGATCATAATTCATCAAGGAAAGATCAAAAATCAACAAAACCCTAAGTTTTAAAACTAGGGTTTTCTCCTAAAAAGTCAACTGAACTTTGACTGGTCATAACTCTCTCATCCTTCATCCAAAAAATTCAAACCAAAGCTCATTTTGAAGAAGATTCAATTTTCTTTCAAATTCAATTGGTCCCATGGTCATTAGATTCACCATTTGAAAAATATGGACAAAGACATTACAGGTTATTTTCAAAGTCAACAAAAAATCACTTTTTTCAAAAAGGATACACAAGGAGCATGGAAAATCATTTTGACATGAGACCAAAGACATTGGTTAGAGGACTCTTTGAGGTTTCCAAAAAGTACAAGATCTCCTTCATATGATAAAAATTGAGGGATTTATGCCTTGTTGAAGTTGACCATTTTTTGGGAAAATGCATGAAATCAACATTGATAAAAAATGTGTTTTTTCCAAATGGGGCCAAGTTTTCATGATCCATACATGTTTCCCATAATGTGAAGGGCCTCCCACGACCAAGACAAAGCCCATAGCATTTTTTTCTTTTTTGGTTTAATTTTATCACATTTAAGATTAAATTAAAAAAGGAAAAATGGAAGGATAATATAGCTTGGTTTCTAAGCATGAGTCATCAAAGAATCAATCAATGCTCTGCAGCCCAGGAAGTACAGTAGGATAGGTGTGGAAAATTCAAGCTATGGTGGCTTGAATTCAAAGCTACATATATTAAAAAATTCCAAAATTCAACAAAAGCACTTAATGCTTTTAGCTTAGTTTTTAAGCACTTTAATGCTTATATAAGGGCTAGGACACTTCAGTAACAGAAGAGACACGAATTCAGAGCCCAAGTCTTACTTGTATCAACTTTGTATCAACTTGAATTTTTCAAAGAAATTTAAAATTCGAATTTTAATTTCTAGCTTGTTTCAATACAAATTAATTACTCAAACACATTCCCTGACCCTCACTAAACATAACCAGATCAATTGCAAGCCTTGAATCATCAAGAACACGTACCTATACCTCACAGTTTGCTCGAACTAAAACTTACAAAAATCTCATCACACATGCATGTTTAACAAGATGTAGACTCATATTTAAGTTTAGTTTGGGGTTCTGATCATTTTTGGAAACTTAATTGAAGTTTGGGCACCTATACGAGGAACCACCATTTTAGGGTTCTTACTTTCAAATTTAGGGCTTTACGATCCATGCAAAATTACAAGTTCTAAATGGTACCATTAAACTCGCATGAACAAAACGAACTAAACCATGGCATCGCGCCAAATTTACATCACTGTTTGCTTGTATTCGCTATTTTCAACAGGTGTAATAGGTTGGAGTTTTTACACCACCTGCAAATGAAAGGTGTAAAAGATCCATCCTGATGAAAAAGATGATGCGTGGCGTCCTCTGATTGGCTGGAGGGCGCGCGCGTTTTTTAAACTAACATTGGATTCAGTGTTTTGCAGGTGTGTCACGTGCTATGATCCCTCATGCTGGTGACCATCAGATCCATCCATCTATCAATCCAACGCATCAAAACGCGCACCCCCGTCATAGACCTCATTTAAATACCACACCTGATCATTGTTTATATATTTTCTATTTTTATTTAATTTTCTTTATAAAATTATTTTAAAATAGTTCTAAAAATCCAAAAAATACACAAAAAATATTTTTAAGTTGATAAAATAATACTTTATTTTCTGATATAAAAATATTTTATTTTTCTTCATAATTTAAATATTTTGTATAATTAATTAGATAATATGTATATATTTATCTTTTAATTATTTTAACCAATAAAAAAATCATAAAAAAATTGTTCTTTATATTAAATATAGTTTATATATTATAGGCTGATTTTGTACATATTTAGAATAATTTTATCTTTAAGTTTTAATTATTTGTGTAATTATTTGTATAATTATATGATTATTTAACTTAATAATTTCAAAATCACTTTCAAAAATTCCAAAAATTTAGTTTTGTTTTAAAATTAATTAATAAGCATTTTGAACTTATTTTAAACTTAATTTTTAGGTTTAAATTTTATTTCCATCTTTTTCTCATTTTAATTAAATTAATCATGCATTAATTCTAGTTAAAATCAATCATCAAAAAATCCAAAAATATTTCTTTTATTTTTCTTGCAATTTAAATTCCTAGATAAATGTATAGGTTGTCAAATCCATGTAAATAGCGTAGTTTACATTTCCCGCACAATCGATGTAATAGCGTAGATTTACTTTCCGCATTTTACATTTCCGCATTTAAATTCCAGCACATATAAAACTGCGTGTATGCCAAAGATTAAAATTGAATCGTTAGATCACTAACTTCAAAGATAAAATATTTGAATCCAAACACAATCACACTTGCACCTCTTAGGGTAATCCCTCTCTCACTCTTTTCAAAAATCAAAATCAAATTCAAATGCAAAATCAAACTTTTGTTTATATCCGATAAAAGGAGAATTTTCTAAAGGAAATAGGAAAAGACCTTAAACCTTAGGGTAGACCTCCTAATTTGCTTGCTCAAATCAAAACAAACAAGTCTCTCATATATCATTGTTTTTCAAAATAAAACTTTCAAAAAAGACAATACTTTGTATATATCCAAACAAGGATCATTACGAAGTTAACGTTCTTTTTTTCAAAACATCTTTCGAAAGATAAAACACTTTGTATACATCCACACAAGGATCATTACAAAGTCAATTTACAAAAGTATTTGAAACCACATACAAGCATTTCAAGGCAATAGAAAAGTGATTCAAAACAAGTGAGCTAAGCAAATTAAAGAGCCCATGGATAACCATGGATACAAAGGGTGCTAATACCTTCCCTTTGTATAACCTACCCCCTTACCCAGAATTTCTTAAAGGTCTTTTTTCTGTTTCTTTTATAAACCTTTCCTTAATTGGATAAAATAAAAGTCGGTGACGACTCTCTGATTTTCAAAAATACAAAAGCAGAAAGAAAAGAGTCAGTTCGCGTATCTCTCCGCGAGAGGTACGGTAAAAAACCGAGGGCGACAGAACTGGCGACTCTGCTGGGGACATTACTTTCTAAAAACAAAATGTTTTCAAAAGGGGTTACCTTTAGAGTATAGATCACTTCGATGTTTTCAATTGCTTGACTTGATTGCTCTATTTTCCAAAGGTTTGTTTGGGTATTTTTCTTGTGTGAAAGATTCTAACCCGAATCTCGAGATACCTTAAGTATGTGACAATAGACCAAGGAAACTGTACGGCATGTACTGATACGGTTGATCTGGTAGTCACCGTTAGTGCGATACTTTGGTTTATACTGATGTCCCTTGAAAACGATCAAGGAGTATATTAGGCTTCCGAAATGTCATTAAACACTAATTTGTCTTAGAACCTTTTAGTTGAACTTGACTTATGGCCTATTAAGTGGCTAGCTTTGAAATTGATCGAAGTTAGTTATCCTCGAGGAATATTTTTGATCGGCCGTCCGAGCGCCGTATTGAGATGTTGTCTCCAAGGATCATAGAACCCGAATACTATTCTAGGACAGGTTTTAACCAACTCAACTTCAGTGGGGAGGGTATCACCTATGAACTTCATGCAAGCCTTTAAACCTAAGGCTATTGTTTGATTTGTTTGTGTTTGCCATTTGACATCATAACATCATAAGCATCATAAGCATATCATTTTCTCACTAATCATTTCAAGGATCGAAGAGTTTACCTTTGTTCTGTTATTGCAGGTAATGGCTCCTGCCACGAGAGATTACATCCGAATCAACATCTCAACGGTGCCATCTGAACTAAAATACTTAGTATCAGAATTTCCCAGGAATGCTAAATTCACCGAAAAGCACGGTCACCTACTCCATTTGGTTACCTCAAAATTTGAAGAAGACATGATATGGGTCCTATTCCAGTTCTTTGATCCCGGACATCATTGCTTTACCTTTCCTGATTACCAATTAGTACCCACCTTGGAAGAGTTTTCTGAACTAATTGGATTACCTGTTCGAGATCAATTACCTTTCACTGGTTTAGAAAGGATTCCAAAACCTGAAATCACTGTTGCTGCCTTACATTTGCGAAAGTCAGAAATCGAGTCCAATTGGGAAACAAAGAGTGGAATCCAGGGTTTGCTTGCTAAATTCTTAATGGAAAAGGCTCGATTACTACTAAAAAACAAAAGTTACCCAGCTTTTGAGGAGGTTGTTGTAACATCCAAAAATTTCTTATTTAATTAATTTAATTAAGTTTTAAATTAATTAATTTGAATTAGCATTTTATTGGAATTATGTGGGAAGAAATAATAAAATGTAGTGCTGGGCCATTGGTGGAGTTAGTAATGTGGGGGTGTTAGTGTGAAGAAGCCCATTACTAAATTATGTTATGTTTTCATAAAACAAGAAAATAAGAGGAAATTGAGAAATAGAGGAAGAAAATCTAAGAGGGAGAGAAGAAGAACTCATGGGCAAAAGCTATTTTCGCAACTCTTTGGCAGCATTCACAAAATGGGTCATAACTTCTTGCTCGTAACTCCAAATCAGGTAATTCTCGAAGATTCAGATTCTACACAAAATTTCTTTTGATTTGATATATTAATTCGTGTCAGGAAGGTTCTCGATGAGGGAGATAAGCGAGTTTGAAGATTGGGAATTCTTGCTGAAAATGAAGAAAAGAGGCTTACGGGTTTGATGGAGAAGAAGGGGAAAAGTCCAGATTCTTTGCTAAGGTAAGGGGGGACTCTTCCGATTAACATCTATTAACGGGTTATGGATAATAGGACTGATATAGATATATTATTTCTTGTCAATTGAGTCGTATGATAGAGTTGGGATTTTGGGGATGTTTGTTGATAATTATCTATTTTTGATGAATTCCATGAATTTGGTGTTGTATGATGTTCGATGATGCATAATATATGTTATATGTGTGTATGATATATGTTGTGTGGCTGTTTTGTGGTGTTTGATCAACTTGAATCGATTTGGTCGAGGTTGAGGGATTTGGGATTCAGGTTCGTATGCTGTCAATTGCGATTGAGATCTCTGAATTTTGCCAGTTCGCGCCGCGAAGGTAGGTTGGCGCCGCGAAGGCGTAGTTCTTTTCTCGTTTCGCGCCGCATCCTTTGTTTGCGCCGCGAAGGCGTCGTTTCCCTGGCAGCGCGTCGCGAACATTGTGTGGCGCCGCGTGCTGCTAGTAATCTTTGAAAAGTTTAAAGATGCATAACTTTCGAACCGTTGGCCTGTTTTAAGTGCCGTCTCGAGCAGGATGAAGTTTACGAAATATTCTTTGTGTTATAATAATAAAATGAGCAGCATCTTGAATTTATTTTATCAACATTTGCTTGTTTTGATGTATGATGTGTTGTGGATATATATGATAAGATGTAACGATACAAGCTATGTTTAAAACATGATTCATGTGATGATTTGTTTGTTGGTATGATGAATCTTATGAGATAGTTTTGTGATGATGTGAGTATGATGTGAATATCTTGTTTGTTGGATGGATGATGTATTGTTGACATATATGATGAAATGTGACAATATAAGATGTTGTTTTGAAAAACATTATGATGTGATGATTTGTTGAGAATTATATGATGATGATTGCTTTGTTTGGAATGATGTGGATACATGTATGTTGTTTCTTATTAATGATGATGATTGATGTGGACACATGTATGTTCTTTAATGATGATAATGATGATTGATTGTATTTGAATGATGCTAATGTATATAAACATACTTTGATTATGATGATGACGACGATGATGATGATGAAATGAGTATTTGAAGATGTTACTCATTAGACTTGACGATGGTATAAGTATGTTCATGTATGTTTGCATTCATTCATATTCATTGATGATGCTGTATCCATGATGATGTGTTGGATCAGTGAAGGGCATGATTCCCATTGTGTGGAATCTGTGCTGGCAGGGCCGTATCTTGATGATGTTGGATCGGTCATGGGTTATTCCCATTTGATGATGTTGGTACCACATGCATAGTGTCAGTTGCATTCATATGCATGACTTTTATAACATGATTGGATGTATTCCAGTGTTATAAATATTGATGATGTGTTGGTTGATTGTTTTGTGATGATGAAACTTGTCTGGATATCTGTTTATGAAACAATTGGGTGAATGATGTAACTATGATGTGTTATTATTTATGATTCAATAACATTTATTAATTTGAATGAGACTCACCCTTACTGTTGACATTTTCAGATTGGCGAGTAGCGGCTTTTGGCTTTGGTGAGGATAACTCATAGGCCAGTTTGTTTAAGTATAGCGTCGGTGTCATGCTCTGATATTGTAACACTGGGGAACGCTAGTTTAGAGTATATGATGTTACTCTATTATGTTGTTATTGTATTAATTTTGTGGGATATTGCATAGATGATGTTATGCTTATCCGTATGATGAATATTCCGTTGTGTAAAAACATGATTTTGTTAAATTGATGATTCGTTCCTAAGTGAAGCATGACAATTGATTTATGATAGATTGTTTTAAATTGAATTGTGGCACCCTTATTTTCATGTTTTACTCTGAATTGTTTTATTAATTTCCGCGGGGTTTAGAAGGGTGTTACAATAGTGGTATCAGAGCAGGTCGGTCCGTCCGGCCAATTGTCAAGTCAGTTGAGTTGCACGACAGTTGAATACCGTCGGCATATTATCCCTTGGTACGCGACATGTGAGTGAATCACTGTCGGTACTTGGTTGCTTGTTGCGGAAGTTGGTTTGAAACAAGTGGGGGAGAAGCTTCGCTTCTCGGTTATGTTTCAGTTGTGAGATGATTGATTCAGTAGGCTGTTGTTGGCAACAGTGCAAGCGTTGTTGGAATTGTTATTTTCCGAATTGAAGGTGACTTGAAATTAAGACTTGACTGGTAATTGAGTTGGAACATCTTGAAGGAAGATGATTAGAAGTGATTGATGATTAGTTATAGGAGAGGGAAATTAGGAAGTTGCAATTCATCAGCTCTGCTGAGAGGCTGCGAAGTTGTCAGTTGAGTAGCCTTGCGTTTCGGAAGAGGTTCAGCTGCAAGTTGCAAAGAGGGTTGCGGTCGTAATGTTTCAGAAATCGCACTTCAGCGATGGGATGTGTTGCTCAAGTTATAAGAATGTTTGGAAGTGAATAGATACGATAAGGGGCTGTTTGGAATGTAATCGAGTTGAAGAGAATGATTTTTGGAGTGAGATTTTCGTAAGAAAAACGCAGGAAAATTGCTGAATAGCTGCAGAACTTCGAAAATTCATAACTGGAGTTCTGGACATCCGATTTGAGTTCCGTTTGAAGCGTCGGAAAGCTAACGAGATGAACTTTATTATAAAAATGGTTGCAGCAGCTTTAACATATTTAATTGTGACAGGATGATGTTGGAAAGACGTGAAGTTGCGGTTACGCTTGCTCTTAGAACTAGACTTGTTGGTTAGTATTGAACGAGACGTCAGTGTCAGAGTTGAGCGGATGGAAGGAATAATTTAAATGTTTGTTGAGAAGCAATTTTAGGAATTAAAGGTATCAATTGAGGAGTTTTGGACACATCGTATAGAGTGTCGCTGCATGATGTCGGTGTTGGATTTTCGGACAACGATTGGAAAATTCATATCTTGAGTTCCGAGTGTCGGATTAACGTGCCGTTTGAACCTATGAAGAGGAGAGATTATGTTCTAAATTATGGGAAAGTTATAAGTACAGTAGATTGATCCTATGAGGAGATATTCTGAAGACGGTTAAGGAAGCATGAAACTTGTTGAATAAGAATGCCTACTACCGCGATTGTTTGAAACGAAGTTGAGTAGAACATGTTGTTGATGAGATGTTTGGTCATAAAGATGATTTGAGTACCGATGGATTTTAGTGAGAAGTGAATTAGTAGTAAATGTGGAATAAACTTTAGAACGGTTGAAGTCGTGTTTGTGATGCCAAAGTAACGACAAGTATAAAAGAAGAATTGTAGAGAATTTCTAACACCTATTGATAAGAGGGAGACTTTGTTGAGATTCCGAGTGAAATAATATTGGTATGCGAAAGACGTCATGAGATTGGGAGTGAAACCACGAGTTATGGATGTTATCGCGGTCTTTTGCTAAGATGGGGATTTTGATTTGGAACGAGATGAATAGTAATGTACGAGTATATTAGTGATTATGAAGTTTGGAAGTACTTAACAAGTGTGTGATGCTAAGTGACTATGAAGCGAATTGTGTAAAATGTTTAGACGTTGGTGTCTCACCGACAAGATCCACTGAAAGGGAAGTGTGCAAGTTGTAAAGGCTCAAGGTGAATTATTGGGCTATGACGATGTTAATAAGTTCGAGTGCAAACTCGGAAAGGACACTATTATGTAGTAACAACAGTTTATGCTTAAGTATGGTTGCCGACTATCTATTGACAAATTGAGGACTTGATCACCCTTAATCTCTTGTTGGTAGTAAACGGAAATCATATAGATGGGATGAACTTGTTTTGTTACCTTAATGGTTTAAAAAGTGATGAATACTAAGCCGTGAGAATAATCACTCACTATGCTGTGTGAACTTATAAAGAAGTGAATATGGAAGAGTGCAACATGATGGGCAAAGGACTTAAGATGAGTAATCAGAGTCACGCAGCGAAAGTGTGATGTGGAGTAGTGTCATGAGTACTACTCATGGGAAATGAGGGATTAATATGTCAGGAGCTTACATAGAGAATATGTATTGATCTATATGTTGGATTTAGAATCTAGTGGATGTAAGGATGTCGTGTCGAAGAATTATAACTCTTTTGAATAATTACCGAGATGATGAATATGTTATTATGGTTGTACGTAGTTAACGAGTATGTATTCGGCGAAGTTAAGACGATGAGTTGATACCATATGATGCTATAATAATTTTATGTTGTTGTAAAATGTTATTGTAGATTCTAGATATAATAAGGGATTATACTCTAAGAAGGATGAGGTTGATTTAATTCTTAGAGAAGAGCTAAACTCAATTTGAGTTATTTTGTAAGAAATAGTGTATTGAGGCTGACGAGTGTGATTATAATTACTTGTGTGTACTTGTTATGATGGTTAGGATGTTTAAATAGAGGAAGTAAATCAAGAATTGGGTTTTGTTGGATGCGAGTAAGGATTGCTGAGTAGTGAATTAGTACCATGGATGGTAAGAATGATTCTTGAAAAAACAAGTAAAGAAGGCCAGAGTTGGGTATAACTCAAAAATCAAATTGGTAATGATGGTTGTAATGGGTAATCAGAGTAGTGCGGCAAAAGCGGAATGTAACGTGTTGGATAGTTGCTGGTGTGACTTAAGAGGATTCAGATAGTTGAAATCCAATGATACATGAATATTATTATTGAGTTTCTTAATGGAAGCGGTTGGTGAAAAGTGTAAGTATTACCTTATCGCGCAAATGGGAAAGTGTATTTCAGGTTGGTACATTCGTATATGGAATGCATTGCTGCAGTGTTGATCAGGTGTGATCATACCACGGGTTGTGTAGTTATATTATTCAGTTATTGGACGTATTGTATGGGTTGTACCTCAATATTCTATTGTTGTTAACCTTTTGGACGTATAACGAGTAGTACACCTTTGGGTAGTCAAATGCGACGCAAGAGCCGAGAATTGAATGCGTGAGATGTGTTTCCTGTTGGTGATGTCAGATGGATTTTTAGGATCGACTGATGGAAATGTTACATGGGAACTGGAGAGTCAGATGAAAGGCTCTATCTGAAACTTTTCACTGGAAGTATGTTTTCGAGGACGAAAACTCTTTTAGTGGGGGAGAGTTGTAACATCCAAAAATTTCTTATTTAATTAATTTAATTAAGTTTTAAATTAATTAATTTGAATTAGCATTTTATTGGAATTATGTGGGAAGAAATAATAAAATGTAGTGTTGGGCCATTGGTGGAGTTAGTAATGTGGGGGTGTTAGTGTGAAGAAGCCCATTACTAAATTATGTTATGTTTTCATAAAACAAGAAAATAAGAGGAAATTGAGAAATAGAGGAAGAAAATCTAAGAGGGAGAGAAGAAGAACTCATGGGCAAAAGCTATTTTCGCAACTCTTTGGCAGCATTCACAAAATGGGTCATAACTTCTTGCTCGTAACTCCAAATCAGGTAATTCTCGAAGATTCAGATTCTACACAAAATTTCCTTTGATTTGATATATTAATTCGTGTCAGGAAGGTTCTCGATGAGGGAGATAAGCGAGTTTGAAGATTGGGAATTCTTGCTGAAAATGAAGAAAAGAGGCTTACGGGTTTGATGGAGAAGAAGGGGAAAAGTCCAGATTCTTTGCTAAGGTAAGGGGGGACTCTTCCGATTAACATCTATTATCGGGTTATGGATAATAGGACTGATATAGATATATTATTTCTTGTCAATTGAGTCGTATGATAGAGTTGGGATTTTGGGGATGTTTGTTGATAATTATCTATTTTTGATGAATTCCATGAATTTGGTGTTGTATGATGTTCGATGATGCATAATATATGTTATATGTGTGTATGATATATGTTGTGTGGCTGTTTTGTGGTGTTTGATCAACTTGAATCGATTTGGTCGAGGTTGAGGGATTTGGGATTCAGGTTCGTATGCTGTCAATTGCGATAGAGATCTCTGAATTTTGCCAGTTCGCGCCGCGAAGGTAGGTTGGCGCCGCGAAGGCGTAGTTCTTTTCTCGTTTCGTGCCGCATCCTTTGTTTGCGCCGCGAAGGCGTCGTTTCCCTGGCAGCGCGTCGCGAACATTGTGTGGCGCCGCGTGCTGCTAGTAATCTTTGAAAAGTTTAAAGATGCATAACTTTCGAACCGTTGGCCTGTTTTAAGTGCCGTCTCGAGCAGGATGAAGTTTACGAAATATTCTTTGTGTTATAATAATAAAATGAGCAGCATCTTGAATTTATTTTATCAACATTTGCTTGTTTTGATGTATGATGTGTTGTGGATATATATGATAAGATGTAACGATACAAGCTATGTTTAAAACATGATTCATGTGATGATTTGTTTGTTGGTATGATGAATCTTATGAGATAGTTTTGTGATGATGTGAGTATGATGTGAATATCTTGTTTGTTGGATGGATGATGTATTGTTGACATATATGATGAAATGTGACAATATAAGATGTTGTTTTGAAAAACATTATGATGTGATGATTTGTTGAGAATTATATGATGATGATTGCTTTGTTTGGAATGATGTGGATACATGTATGTTGTTTCTTATTAATGATGATGATTGATGTGGACACATGTATGTTCTTTAATGATGATAATGATGATTGATTGTATTTGAATGATGCTAATGTATATAAACATACTTTGATTATGATGATGACGACGATGATGATGATGAAATGAGTATTTGAAGATGTTACTCATTAGACTTGACGATGGTATAAGTATGTTCATGTATGTTTGCATTCATTCATATTCATTGATGATGCTGTATCCATGATGATGTGTTGGATCAGTGAAGGGCATGATTCCCATTGTGTGGAATCTGTGCTGGCAGGGCCGTATCTTGATGATGTTGGATCGATCATGGGTTATTCCCATTTGATGATGTTGGTACCACATGCATAGTGTCAGTTGCATTCATATGCATGACTTTTATAACATGATTGGATGTATTCCAGTGTTATAAATATTGATGATGTGTTGGTTGATTGTTTTGTGATGATGAAACTTGTCTGGATATCTGTTTATGAAACAATTGGGTGAATGATGTAACTATGATTTGTTATTATTTATGATTCAATAACATTTATTAATTTGAATGAGACTCACCCTTACTGTTGACATTTTCAGATTGGCGAGTAGCGGCTTTTGGCTTTGGTGAGGATAGCTCATAGGCCAGTTTGTTTAAGTATAGCGTCGGTGTCATGCTCTGATATTGTAACACTGGGGAACGCTAGTTTAGAGTATATGATGTTACTCTATTATGTTGTTATTGTATTAATTTTGTGGGATATTGCATAGATGATGTTATGCTTATCCGTATGATGAATATTCCGTTGTGTAAAAACATGATTTTGTTAAATTGATGATTCGTTCCTAAGTGAAGCATGACAATTGATTTATGATAGATTGTTTTAAATTGAATTGTGGCACCCTTATTTTCATGTTTTACTCTGAATTGTTTTATTAATTTCCGCGGGGTTTAGAAGGGTGTTACAGTTGTGGCTCTTTTGATCTATGGGTTGGTTTTATTCCCTAATCCCGACCAGTTCATAAGTGTGCACATTATCAACCTTTTCTTAACCCTTAACCCGGTACCAACCTTGCTGGGAGACATTCTACATTCTCTACACACTCATACCATGAAGAAATGAGGAACTCTTATGTGCTGTATACCACTACTGGCTAGATGGTTTACATTTCATCTTCCCCGATCAGTGTTGAGAAATGAACAAAGAATGCAATTGTCTCGCAGGATTATGTCCTTGTCTCATTCAGATATCTGGTGGAACAACTTCTTTCAGAGAGACATTACTATCATTGACCATTGTGGATAGTACCCTAATGTGCCACTCCTCGGCATCAAGGGAGACATCACTTACAACCCCTCTTTAGCTTTACGCCAATTTGGATATGAACGGAGAAACGGTCCTCATGACATGATTATCCATGGCATTGTGTTTGATTACGAGGATGATTCCCACAAACATCGACGAAGGTTTATACATGCGTGGGGCAGTGTCTATAGAATAGAAAGCAAAACTTTAGGGCAATGGAATTCTATTCCTATGGAACCTTACCTCAGATGGGTGCGTACTCATGCTCAGAAGTTCATCATGCCATATCCCGCTATTCTACCTGTGACTATTGAGCCAAAAGTCGAAGGAGACGAACCTCAAGTTATTCTACGTCCGGATATGCCAACTGACCTGGAAGAGTTGCAGAAATCTTGGGTTCAACTAAAAGAGGAAAGAGACACCTTCAAAGCACACTGTCAAGACTATGAGAGGAAAGTATTGGAGCTCACCGGACAACTCCAAGAAGAACAGCAGATCAACACATTCCTGGGTGCGAAGAGAAAGCGTCCATGGGAGACCTGAGGGTTCCTTCATTTTCTTTATTTTTGTTTTGTAAGCCCGAATGAGGAAAAGAAAAAAAAAGAAAAAGAAAAAAGAAATAAATTGTTTAACTAATAAATGTTTGTTTCTCCTTTGTTATAACAAATCTAAATTCTAAGATCCTTGAAAACATTGCATATGCATTTCATTCATACACATTGCATAACAGGTTCACATGACGGGTTTCTAATCTCCTCGCTATTTATTTCAGTCAGAAGAGATGGAATCTGAAATAAGCATCAAGAATCTCGAAGCACAGAACGCCCAAGTTCAAGTAGCAATTCTGGAATTGGCAAAGGGGTAACAAGAACTGAAGGCCCTGATGATCAAGAAGAAAAAGAAGCCCAAAGGATCTGTAGGCTTGAGTCACCTCAAAAGGAAGATCAACATCCCAGTCAAAAGGTCCAAAAAGTCATCGATCCCTGAAATAGTCGGTGATGATGAACAAGGAGACAATCACAACAACCAGAGTTCTGCCAAACCCTCTCTCTCTTCCAATGAAGATTATCTTCAAATAGGCTCTTCCTCTGGTACTACAAAAAGTCCCATCAGTGGGAGAAGTGAAGTTAATATGATGCATAGTCAGAAGGGTCGCAGAAATGAGCATCACCAATCTGTAGGGGCAGTTCTGATCTCCGCATCTGCCCCTCAAAAAGATCAACCGCCAAAATATACGCGTCGACCAGATGCGCCAAGAAGAAATTTCACCAGAATCAATATGCCAATCTCTCAAGCATTGCAGCATTTGTTAAAAGCAGATCTGATCACATTGAAAGACCCTCCAAAGAATGTCAACACTTCCTCTCCGAGTTATCGCCCTGATGCAACATGTGCGTATCACTCCAACTGTCCAGGACATGACGCAGATCACTTTTGGGCCCTGAAAAATAAAATACAAGACATGATAGATGCTGGGGAAATTGAGTTCGATCCTCCAGAGACTCCAAATGTCATCACTGCACCTATGCCGAAGCACGACAAGACCGTCAATGCTATCATAGACACTGTTTACATCTATGATGTGAGGGAATTGTCAACTCCGCTCCTTGAAGTCAAAGGAAAGCTAATCCAAGCTGGTTACTTTCCAGGTTGTGACCCTGATTGCTTTTATTGCACACACCTACCCAATGGTTGTGAAAATCTGAGAATGGGGATTCAAAAGTGGATGGATCGCCGTATCATTATGTTTGAGAGGCTACCTTCCATGGATGTTTTATGCGAAGTCTTTGCAAACGGGATGAGAATAGAGGATGTCTCAGTGGTTTCCAACATACCATTGAAAATCCCTACCAAAGCTCCTTTCAAAATTTCCGCTACACCCAAAGTGGCATCGGTAATCATTACCAGTCCGACTCCATTTCCATACTCCTCAGACAAGGCTGTCCCGTGGAGTTATGACACTAATGTTTATGTCCATGGAGTTAGACAGGATACCTTGACCGAAGAGGCCCTGAATTTTACTACTCCAACTGTTGATAATATTGTGGGTACTAGTAAGATTACGAGAAGTGGAAGGATCTTTTCACCAGAAATTTCTCCAAATGTGGCTACTAATCCAGTCCAGGTCCCAGTTCCTAATCAAGATATCAACGCTCGAGGCAAAGAGCCACAAGTTGAACCAGTTCAAATACCGGTGGAAGTCACTGTTGAGGATCCATCAAAGCAAGAAATGGAGGAAATATTAAAAATCATCTGCAAGAGTGATTACAATATTGTCGAACAACTGGGGCACACTGCTTCAAAAATCTCAATGCTGTCTCTGCTAAAGTATTCAGAAGCTCATGCCAAAGCACTGATGAAGTTCCTGAAAGCTGCACATGTACCACAAGAGATTTCAGTCGATCAATTTGAAAATTGTGTTGCCAATCTAACAGTGAATAATGGCCTCGGTTTCTCTGATTTTGATCTAACCCCTGCTGGAAAGAATCATAATAAAGCCCTACACATCTCCATTGAATGTAATGGCACCACTCTATCTCATGTGCTGGTAGATAACGGTTCTTCTTTGAACGTGTTACCAAAAACAGTACTGGAAAAGCTTGACTTCGAAGGAATTGTGTTACAACCAAGTGATGTTGTGGTAAGAGCCTTCGACGGGTCAACAAGAACAGTGTACGGAAAGGTGAATCTCCCAATCAGAGTGGGCTCTCAGATCTTTGATTCTACCTTTTACGTAATGGAAATTCACCCAGCATATTCCTGTTTACTAGGACACCCTTGGATACATGGGGCAAATGCTGTAACTTCTACCCTGCATCAGAAGTTGAGGTATCCAGTAAAAGGAAAGATTGTCACAGTTTATGGCGAAGAGGAATATGTGGTTAGTCACCTGAGCAATTCCAAGTATGTTGAGTTGGATGACGAATTCATCGAAACTCCCTGCCAATCTTTTGAGGTGGTTTCTCCAGATGTCTCTACTACCAAGCATATTTCTGCTACTCCAACTACAACTATGGCTTCTCTCAAAGATGCCAAAGCTGTTATCGAAGAAGGTGATGGCACAGTATGGGGACAGCTCCTCGATATACCTTACAAGTCTGATAGGCTAGGCCTGGGATATGCTAATGGAAATCAAAAGAACGATCAAAGTCCTTGTTCTGGAGGATTAATGTCACATTTCATCAGCCAAGGAGTAAACGCTATTGAAGATGATGGAGTGTTCTTGAACCATATCATTCAGCCATACCCAAATGAAGTTCCACCCCTTCCTATGGGAGTTTGGGATAGTTTGGGAGAACCAAGCGGCGGATATAATTTTCAGTATACCGCACTGTCATAACCCAATTTTTGACCTAAGATACCACTTCATATCATAGCATATGCATCATTTGCATCTCTAACAAATTGCATAGCTTGTGTTTGCTACTTGTGACTCAGCAGGGTTTAATCAAGAAATCACTCATCAGTACAAGCAACAATCAATTAGGGTTTTGTTCCCCCTTCATTTCAAATGAATCATTTTCATCAACAATCAAAATTTGGTCCTTGGAGATTCATTTCAACAAGCTCAAAGGCTCTGAACCAACCAGATTAGGGTTTTGACTGAAGATAGCATACTCCTGACTTTTGCTCAGGATTTGACCTAATGACTTAGGACATGACCTCAAGACCCCAAGTGCATCATTTTGACCTAATCCGTTGGCTCAAGACATCTCCTACACAAGGATTGATCAACAGTGAAATTTCAAATCATCAGATTAGGGTTTTGAACTATCAGGGACTAAAATCAGGGATCACATTTGGGAAACCCTAAAAATCCCCAGGAAGTCAATAAAATGTTTCAATCATCCTCAAATAATCCCTATGAAAACATCCAATGGAAATTGCATCTCAATTCAAGATCCACAGTCATCAGTTTCATCAGGTCGACAATTAGGGTTTTTGACCTAATTCACTGAACAACTGACTTTTTAATCAGGACATGGTGCCACAACTCAAACCATGGCTCAATATCCTCTAATGCTTCAATGTGATCCATTCATACCATTCATTTGGTGAGGATAGCCTGTTTCATTTGAAATCTCCAGAAACGCGATTCGTCTGAAAAAGTCAACTGTACAAGATCACCATTGACTTTTGGAGAATTTTGGTCAACCATGACTTTTGAAGTTTTGAATCATCAATATATGATATATGAAGTCATTTGATCAAGAAAAATCAAGAAAATCAATCAAGAATCAAAAAGTCAAAGTTTGACTTTTATACTTAGAAAAATTTTCTAAGTGTTTTTCAATGGTTTTTCCAAACCTTTGGAAGGGAATAACTCAAAATTTCACCTACAAACTGAAAAAAACTTCCAACATGAAAATTGTAGATTTTGATCCAATAAACAACTTTGACACATATAATTTTTTTGGCTAAATTACCTCCTGGGTCCTTTAAGTTATTTAATTGTAACAAGTTAGTCCTTTATGTTTTAATTGTAACAAGTTAGTCTTTTTTCGCTACATGTTAGTCCTTTATGTTAATTAACATTTGCACCATTAACGTTTTTCTCAAAATCCTTTCCAAAAAAGCTGAAGAAACATTAATGGTACTGATATATCACATAACATAGGTGATAGAGCATCATTGGATCATATAATAAAATTTTCATAATTTTTTAGTGCATAAAAGTATTTTTAAACTAATTAAAATGCATGCAAAAGAAAAAATTAAAGAAAAATAGTAAAACAAAAAATAAAATTCTCATAAAATTACATGAAGTGTAAAATGAGAAGCAGTATTTTTAGAAATTTTTTCACAATTTTTGGACCAAAAACGAATTTAATATGAAATTTAAAAGTTAAAATAAATGTAATAGAACAAAATAAAGTAGAAATAGGTCAACGGTGCATGTGTTAATTAACATAAAGGACCCACATGTAACGTAAAAAACATAATGGACCGAATTGTTACGATTAAATAACTTAAAGGACCCTGGAGGTAATTTAGCCAATTTTTTTCCATAAGATCAACCATTTAAGAGATATGGAGCTTCAAAGTTGGCATCGTTTGAAAAATGCACTTAAAATCTCACTTTCTTCAAAGTTCATGGATATTTTTCACCCACTTCCTTAAAGATCTTGAAGAAACTTTCAACTAGGGTTTTGAAGTGTGTAATATGAGCTTTCCAAAATGTCCAAGAGCATGAAAAAATATGGAGTGTAGCCATGGTTTTGAATTTTGACATTAGTGAACTTTTTCACTTGAATTTTCACCATTTTTCACTAAGTTTCAAGACTACATGACCTATAATCCAAGCAATGATGCATAGAAGCAATAATTGAGATATATTTTCTGATTAGAAGATCAGAGTGGAAGAGGATAAGAAGCTATAGAAATAACCATGGTTAAGTCACTTTAACCATTTTGCATTAAATGTAAAGATTCCATTTTATCTCCAAATGCCAAATCACCATTCCTTGATCAACTTGCAAGAGCTCTGCATTCAGAACTCATGGCCTATAAATAGAGGTGCAAATCACTCTTCAAATCACACCAAAACCTCACAATTATAGGTTTTCTCTCTTCTTTCTTAGAATGCAAGTTTCTTAAGTTTCTAAGAGGTAGAAAACTCAACCTCCAAACCCTTGAAGTTATGGCCAAAATGATGGTTCTAGCAACTCATAAACATCAAATGTGATGTGTTTGAACCACTCACACACCCCAAAAACACCTAAATCTCAGAATCACTCTTCAACCACCATGTTTGCATAAAATGAGCCTTAACATATCAATTCTCATACCAGGCCATATCTGTCCATGTTAATCATCCAAACACACTCCATATACTTCATATGAACTGTTCCAACCATCATCCATGATCTGAAACATCAAAATCAACTAGCTTGATCCTCACTTGAGCTAAACTGCAGATCGGGTACCACAAGGTGATCAAGAGGTTTTCAATTCACTCCAAGCATCCAGACATGTTCTATAAGGTCCATTGAAGCTGTCCAGATTGAGCAACAACATCTGTAACACCTCCAGGCTCAAATTCGATTTCCAGCTTTGCCGTTTTTGAGGTAAGTGCTCATGAACTTCAAACTCTATCATACATGCATCATAAATGAAAAACTGAGTTACCATCTTGTTTCTGCACCATCACTGAATAATAACCCTCAATCAATTGCATCATATCATGATCATACACAATTTCACAATGATTTGTCATATTAGGGTTCTTCGTGTTCATCAGAAAATTAATCATCTTAGAGCGAAAATAAATGAAATTAAATGGTACCATCATGTTCCTTGTTAAAATTCGAGTGAGTTAGACTATCCACTTGATCAAAACAATCCAGTTTCAAGAATTTTCAAAATCAAATGGGGATGGTGTTCTTGGCGCCATTTTCTGTTCAGAAATTTCAAATATTAGTTTTCAAATATAATTAAATGAGTGTGTGTCATTAACAAGCTGCGCGCGCAGCTCAGTTGGTTGTTGTTTTGAGTGGTGAACCTTAGGGCGTGGGTTCAAACCCTGGCAGGGCCAAAATCATTTTTTTTAACACTTTTTTCCTTCATTTTCTTCACAATCTTCATTTAATTAATTAATTAACCAAACTAATTCATTTTTTCTTCATTTTTTAAACACTATTCATTTAATCTATATATTTTATGAATATCAAAAAAAATCACAAAAATATATTTATTTAATGTATTTTATCAAACAACTTCTGTAACACCTCCAAGCAAGAATTCGATTCTCAGGTGTGCCGTTTTTAAGGTAAGTGCTCATGAACTTCAAACTCATACTTGCACGCATCATAAATGAAATGTGAGCATACCATCTTGTTTCTGCACCTATGAGGATCATTAACCCTCAATCAATTGCTATTTATCTTGCACATACACGATTTCATGATCAATCTCAGAATTAGGGTTCTTCGTGTTCATCAGAAAATTGACCCCCTTGGAGTGAAAATAAATGAATTATGAGTGCACCATCATGTTCCTCGTGAAAAAACGAGTGAGATAGATCCTTTGATTGATCAAAACAACACAGTTTTGAAGAATTTTGAAAATCAGTTGAAGGTGTGTTCTTGGCGCCAGTTTTGGTTTGGAAAATTCAAATCCTTGTTTTAAAATATAATCAGTTGAACGCGTATCATAAACAAGCTGCACGCACAGCTCAGTTGGTTGTTGTTTTGAGTGGTGAACCTTAGGGCGTGGGTTCAAACCCTGGCAGGACCAAACCTTATTTTTTGACACTATTTTTCTTCATTTTCTTCACAACTTCATCATTTAATTTAACCAATCAAATCAACTTATTTTTTCTTCATTTTTTAAACACTTCTTATTTAATATACATATTTTGACAATATCAAAAAAAATCACAAAAAAAAGATTTATTTAATATGTTTTAATTAGGTTTAAAATGATGCATTTTAAGTGTTTTTAAATACTTTAAATATTGTTTTTCATTTAATTTTCAAACCTAATCACTTGTAAATATTTTTGTGATCAAACCCTAAATCACTTAGGTCTTAATTAAGCATTAAAATTTGATTTAAACTTAATTAAGTTGACTTTTGTCAAATTCAAATCATTTTAAAACAAGCGATCGCGATTCTTTTCAAAAACGATAAACCATTTCTTTTTGATTTTCAAACGAAACTATTGATTAAATCTTTTTAATTGATCAATTGATTTTCAAAACGATGTGGGGCCTCTCGAATATTAGAGAGTATAAGACCCACTCCTTTTTCCTTTTATACAGTTTTTTTCTTTAAACAATAAACTTCTTTCAAAACAAAAACTTTCAAACAGTTTTTCAAACCTCGCGTTTTATTTTCAAAACAATCAACCATGTTTTATAAAATAAAACATGGGCCTCCACATAGGTATAAGTCCCATTCCCGTACGTGAAGTTAGGTATTTCATTGTACACATTTTTGTACATACACTTTTTTGTACATACCCCGATCAGTTTGTTTTTTAACTTCGAATAACAAATCAAAAATGAAGGTTTTCTTTAAATCTTCCCAAAAATACCATGGGCCTCCATGTAGGTATAAGTCCCAAGCCCCATTGTAAATACCTGTTTACATAGCTTTTGAATAAACTCAATAGGGCCTCTCCCCGAGTATGAGTCCCGAGCCCCCGTGTATACAAATGGATCATGCTTATAGGTATATTTCCTTCATAAACTCCACTATATACATGCACCTTGTCATATATATATATATATATATAACTGTTCATATTTGTTCATGTACTTGTTCATGTTTGTTCGTACTTGTTCATACTTGTTCATACTTGTGATTGTGTTATATATGCTTGTTCAACTTAGTACAACACTAGGTTCCCCATAGCCTCCTATTGGAATTCGTGCAAAGAATCTCCCCTAGTTTAGGTTAGGACATAGAGTATGGTTTCCCGGTGAAATCGCTCTAAGAGCTCAAACCAACTATACCATGCCTCCCCTTGGGCTTTGTACAAACGAGTGACCCTCCCATAGCCTCCTCTTGGGCTTACAATGCAAGGACCCTGGATTGTCCCTCCCATAGCCTCCTCTTGGGCTTACAATGCAAGGACCCTCGGATAGCCTCCTCTTGGGCTTCGTACAAGGACCCACGGGCTTCTTATAAGCATCCCCAATATCCAAATCAAATACCCTAGGAGATTAGACATTTATCATCTCTATGATAGGAGTATCTCTTCTATATCATCACAAACAATCAATCAATCAAACTTTTTTTTGCCACAAGGCTGGCTAATCAATCAAACCTCTTTTTGCCACAAGGCTGGCTAATCAATCAAACCTCTTTTTGCCACAAGGCTGGCTAATCAATCGTACTGGCTGATTAATCAAAGTTTTTGTCACAAGGCTGACTTCATTGAAACTTTTGCCACGAGGCTGGCTGATTAATCAAAACTTTTTGTCACAAGGCTGGCTTCATTGAAAGTTTTTGCCACAAGGCTGGTTAAACAAACAAAAACATCTTTATCATTCTAAGCGCCATAAGTGGCACAGCCCAGGGCTTATAATGAAAAGATTTTAAAACCAAAAAATCAAACAGATGTATGTGATGATATAGATTAGATACATCGAACATTGAGATGACATTTGTCTCTTATCCTTTGCTTCCACTGGCATAAGTGGGAACTACGATTGCTCTGACTTTCTCAACATCCCTTTGAGAATACGTAGGCACAAGGTCGTATCTTTGGCGAGCAAAACAAAACAAAAAAAACCATTCAAGCCTTAGCACCCGTAGACCCCGAGCTACAGATGCTCTGATTCCCTCTAAGGGATATGTATGCAGAGGATCGCGATGATCTTTGCGAGCATAATCAAACAAACACCTTAGGTCCCACCTATTTCACAAGAACCTCTCAATAACATGGAATGAAAAACAAAACAAAGAAACCTATAGAGTACTATAGATACGTTGGGTGCTAATACCTTCCCTTCGTATAACCAACCCTCTTACCCAAAGATCTCTCCCCCCACTTTTAGGTTATTGCAGCTTTTTTCCTTTTCCTCCTTTGGAAATAATAAAAAGTTTGGTCGGTACAAAAGAAAAATCATTTTTTGAGCACTCGAGCCCAAAGAAGGCATCAGGTGTCTCATCCCGAAAAAAGAATACGATTTTTCCCCGCGACAGAAAAATGGCGACTTCACTGGGGACCATCTTTTTATTGTTTCCAAAGAAAGGGTTATTTCTATTTTTTTTGTTTTTATTTTGTTCTTGTTTGGTTCTGGTTCTGTTACTTGTGTGGTTCTGTTACAAGTGATACATTATGGACAAATCCTAACCCGGATTAAGTACACATAAGAATTAGGTGGAGGGTATAGTCATATGCAGGCACACGTGAGAATCCTTCCGCTCAGTGGAGGTTCCTTGTTTGTAATACATGTTTAGCAAGTTTAGTTGCGAAGACATTATTGCTTTCATTGAACTGTAGAAGCTGAGTTGTAGAACCCCAACCCATCCTGGCCTTATTAGGTTGTGGTGCAGAAACTATTCAGGTGAAGACTTGGATTAGTTGTCATGCGGAGAACCACACACAGACGAGTTTTTCTTGAGAATATTGCTGGCTCATGAGTTTAATTGTGGAAAGCCAGTAATATCCGAAAGAAAGATGTAGACTCTGACGTATCAGTAGAACATGTTTTGCAGGTGATTAACTAGAACTATCCCATGTTTGGTTCTCTGACCTCATGCTCGTGACGCTGGACTTTTGAACCTGTGTGTACCATGTTTGTGTTACCATGTTTGCGTTACCATGTTTACAGTACCATGTTTGCGTTACCATGTTCGCTTTACCATGTTTGAATATGTGGCATCCATGCATCCATGCATTCATACATCCATAAAAAAAATAAAAAAAAATCTTTTTCCATAAAAACATGATTTTTTCCAAACAATTAGAGAATTTTTTTTGCAAACACTATAGGATTAGGTTATGGAGTGGGTAAAAAGGCATACCAAGAGGTACGGTTTCAAAGAGCCTAATGTGGAAAGACTGAAAGAGTTAGCGTCTTTTGTACAAGATCCTTCTGATTTTAGGAAAAGCCATGGAAAGCTTTTGCCTATCTTGAACACTCATATTGATGAAGGACTTCTCAAAACTCTGGTTCAGTTTTATGATCCCGTCTACCGGTGTTTTACCTTTCCAGACTATCAGTTGGTACCAACCTTGGAAGAATATGCCAATCTTTTGGGTATTCCTGTGTCTGACAAAATACCTTTCAATGGTTTGGAAGCCACTCCTAAGTCACCAGTCATTGCAACAGGTACCCACTTGAAGAAATTTGAAATAGAGAGTAATTGGACTACCAAAGGAAACCTTCCAGGTTTGCCTTCACAGTTTCTAATAAAGAAAGCCTTTGATTTCATCGAGACTGGTAGCATGATAGCTTTTGAAGCTGTACTAGCCTTGATCATCTATGGGTTGGTTCTGTTTCCCAATATCGACGACTTTGTTGATATCAATGCCATAAAGGTCTTTTTGAATGGAAATCCCGTTCCGACTCTGCTTGGTGACATGTATTTCTCTGTCCATCATAGGAATCACCAAGGTGGTGGAATTATTGTATGTTGTGCACCTCTGTTGTTTAAATGGATTGTTTCACACTTACCTAAGTCTCCCATTTTCACGGAAAACCGAGAAGGTTTACGTTGGTCTCAAAGACTTATGTCTCTTACTAATAATGATATTCAGTGGTATACCTTGGCTCGCTGCGGTACAGAAACCATTGAAAGTTGTGGAGAATTCGCCAACGTACCGCTCATTGGTACACAAGGAGGAATTAACTACAATCCGGTCCTAGCCCGACGACAACTCGGGTATGCAAATTCAACTAAACCCATTGGCCCTACAGTGGAAAGCTACTTCTATCAGGAAGGAAATGATCCTCAAGGGTTGAAAACAAAAATGGTGAAAGCCTGGTACGACATCCGATGGAAAGAAAAAGGTGAGATAAGGAACTGTATCGCTACGAACGCCTACATCTGTTGGGTAAAGAAAAGAGCAAAGGAGTTTCAAATGCCTTATGATTATGAAAAACCCATGTTCCCTGTGGTATCTCAACGACCCAACATTCCCGCTATGGAGGAATACCAAGACACTTTGGCCAAGATGAGGATAGAAAAAGACGCTTGGGAAGAAAAGTTTCGAAGAACTGATGTGGAAAATAGAAAGTTGAAGAAAAGAGTGAAAGAACATGAAGAAACTCTCTATTATCAGGATGGATGGCTCATGAACAAAGATGAGAAGATCCGTCGGAAAGATGCCGCAATCAGAAGATACATCAAAGAAAGCAAGAAAAAGCTTGAAGGCTCAACAAGCAACGCTCCGATACCTGACAATTGGAAGAATGTGGTTGACAAGCTGAGAGCTGAAAAGGCCGAGTTGAAAGCTTACTATGGGAAAGAAATCACGAAGCTCAAGATGCACAATGCATTTGGTTCTTCGTCTGATGAAGATGTTTAGGATTTGTTTAGATTTTCATGTATCATTTGATTTTGTAAGGAGCTACGCTCCAATGTTGTAACATTTCCCATTATTTCAATAAAAGAATTGTTTGTGTTCAAATGTATGCAAGGAAATAATCTTTAAAATATTTGGAAAAATCATAAATTTATTTTTTCATACATCATTCTGCATATCGAGTCTGTTGTATAGAGTCTCATCTTTTGGATCTTTCTCCAATAGATCGTTAAGCTGTCGCGTCTCAAAGTTTCTCGACCGCGCTCGCAATCAGATCACAGATACAATACTCGTTCGAATAAAAGAAGAGTAATGGAACACTCTGAACAAGAGAATATTGAGCTCCGTGGTACAGTGACCACCCTTCAGGAAAAGTTGGAAAGTCTCACTACTCTGGTTGACTCCTTGATGGCCGCACAGAATCAGCCGCCACCACCCAACAGTCAAGCAGCGGTAACATCTGAAGTCACTACTCTAGTTTCTATAGTTGCATTCGGTATTCCATCTTTCTCCATGCCAGAAGGTTGGGGCACGCCTTTTAGCTTTGGTACAGGTTTCCGCCATAATTTCTCTGGGGTTCAAACAACTACAACTGAAGCACCTGCTGCACAAGGTTCGGCATTTATTCCGCATTCAGGGGTAACTTTATCCCAAATCACTATGGCACTTTCTCAACCCACTATGACAGTTCCGACCCCTACGGTTCACACTGTTCCTTATGATGGCAATGAGATTTATCATGATCAAGGTGATAGCACAAATCAGCGTAATCTTGTGGAAGATCTCCAAGAACAGTTCAACAAGATGCAGCTAGAAGTCAAGGCTATCCGTGGAAAAGATTTGTTTGGAAAGAATGCCCAGGAGCTATGCTTAGTTCCCAGTGTACAAATACTAGCTAAATTCAAGGTCCCTGACTTTGAAAAGTACAAAGGAAGTTCTTGTCCACAAAGTCATCTCGTGATGTATGCCAGAAAGATGTCTACTTATGCAGATAATCATCGGTTGCTCATCCATTACTTTCAAGACAGTTTGACTGGTGCCGCACTGAAGTGGTATACAGGTTTGGATAGCACCAATATTCGGACTTTCAATGACCTAGGCGAGGCCTTTATCCGACAATACAAATACAACTCGGATATGGCTCCCGATAGAGATCAGCTTCGATCCATGGCTCAGAAGGATCATGAAGCTTTCAAAGAGTATGCCCAACGATGGAGAGAAACTGCTGCTCAGATTAATCCACCGTTGAAAGAGAAAGAGATGACAAAGATCTTCTTGAATACTCTCGGTCCGTTTTATTACGAACGCATGATTGCTAGTGCTCCAAGTGATTTCACCGAAATGGTAAACATGGGGATGCGTCTAGAAGAAGGAGTCCGAACCGGACGTCTGACTAAAGAAGGTGGATCTTCAAGTGGAACCAAAAAGTTCGGAAGTGGTTTCCCAAAGAAGAAAGAACAAAGTGTTGACATGGTGTCCCAAGGGAAGCCAAGAGCAAATGTCAATCGTCAACAACAGATTTCTGCTATTGCGCCAGTCGTTAATACAACACCGAATCCGGGATTTACCCCGCAGTTTCAACAACAATAGCCTCGACAACAGGCTCAACAACTTAACAACAATCAGAATCGTGTGCAAAGGGCTCCGCAGTTCGATCCGATTCCGATGACCTACACAGAATTGTACCCTGCACTGATTGAAAGAGGCCTTATTCAAACTAAAGCACCACCACCAGTACCTGAGAGACTCCCATGGTGGTACAAAGCTGAGGTTTCGTGCCCTTATCATCAAGGAGCACCTGGCCATGATCTTGAACATTGCATAGCTTTGAAATATGAAGTTCAGAGGTTGGTAAGATCTAATCTCCTCTCTTTCAGAAATTTGAATCCGAATGTGCAAGCAAATCCGCTGCCCAATCATGGAGGGCATGTTGTAAACATGGTATATGGATGTCCTGGCCAATACCGAGTCTATAATATCAATTTCTCAAGAGCAAATTTGGTACAATTGCACGCCACTCTCTGTCGAGGGCCGAGTTTTCGCCAGCATCACTACGGTTCCTGCAGCATATGTTGTGTAGATCCTCATGGATGTTCCATTGTGAGAAGAGATCTCCAAGTTTTGCTGGATAATGGTACTATTCACATCTACAGAAATAGGAATGAAGATGAAGTTAACATGATAGGATGTTATCCGCATGAGCTTTTAGTCTCAGATATCAACTCGGAAATGCCTAAAGTTAACGTCATCGTTCCTCATTTCAACATGCCTGAGCGCATAGAAGTTACCTACAACAAGCCGAAGGTTCCTATTGCTCCTTTGATCATTTGTCTGCCTGGACCTGTTCCTTATGACTCTGACAAGGAAATTCCATACAACTACAATGCAACAATGATAAAGAATGGACAAGAAGTTCCTTTACCTACTCTTTCCTCTGTTGAAAATATCGCTGATGTGAGTCGAGTAACAAGAAGTGGACGTGTGTATACTCCACTACCTCCAAAGCAGCCTGTTGCTCCTGTAACTGAGCAAAATCCTATCAATACACCAGTGGGGAATCCTGTGGAAATTCCTGTCAGTAATACAAGCATTGATGTTGGCCAATCCAGTGGAACCAATGCCAATCCGGACTTTGATGAAATTTTGAAGCTTATCAAAAGAAGTGAATACAAGATTGTGGATCAGCTTATGCAGACTCCTTCAAAAATCCCAATACTTTCATTGCTTTTGAACTCTGAAGCCCACAGGGAAGCCCTGATGAGAGTCTTGGATCAAGCTTTTGTAGATCATGATGTGACTGTTGACCACTTTGATGGGATAATAGCTAACATAACAGCTTGCAACAATTTAAGCTTCTGTGATGAAGAACTCCCCGAGGAGGGTAGAAATCACAATCTTGCTTTGCACATTTCTATGAACTGCCAGTTAGACTCTTTGTCCAATGTGCTGGTAGACACCGGATCTTCCTTGAATGTGATGCCAAAGACGACTCTTGCTCGGTTATCTTACCAAGGAATGCCTATGAAGTTCAATGGTGTCGTTGTCAAAGCATTTGATGGATCGCGAAAATCTGTTATCGGTGAAGTCAACCTTCCCATGACGATTGGTCCACAAATATTTCAAATCACCTTCCAGGTCATGGACATTCAAGCTGCTTATAGCTGTCTGTTAGGACGACCATGGATTCATGAAGCAGGGGCAGTAACTTCTACGCTCCATCAAAAGTTAAAATTTGTAACAAACGGCAAATTGGTAACAATAAGTGGAGAACAAGCCTTAATGGTGAGCCATTTGTCCAATTTCTCTTTTATCAGTGCTGATGATGTGGAAGGAACGCAATTCCAAGGTCTCTCTTTAGAAGACGAATCTTCCAAAAAGAAAGCATCAATCTCTTCTTACAAAGAGGCAGTGAAAGTAGTAAAAGATGGAACTACCAATGGCTGGGGGCAAGTTGTGATCCCTACCAAGAATGAAACCAGAGCAGGTCTCGGATGTTCACCAACATTCTCAAACTGCACCAAGAAGGATGAAACCCTTCGTCCGATCAAAGAAACATTCATTAGTGGAGGATTCCTTAACCCAATTCCTCAAGAGGTTAATGTCCTTATCGAAGAATGCATTGAAGAAGGTCTACCTGATCCTGAAGAAGAATGGAAATTTTATCTCAATGACTCGGGATATATATCTCAGGAAGAACCATATCCTCCTTCGGAGAAACCCAAAGGCAAAGAAACTGAGCCTGTTCCTGCAGAGATCTGGGACACCTTGGGACAACCAAGTGGAAAATTTGATTATATGGTGAAATACACTGCACCTGAAAGTTCAAAGATTGCGATTGAAGATATCCAACCAACTGGATGGGGAGATTCCTTTGAATATAATAGTCAACCAGAAGAGGCTTATCAGCCCTGTCAATTTTCTCAGCAGCCTGAAATTATTGAAGATTTCGGATTTAATGCATCTACCAAGGTTTATAATCCTGAAGATGGTTATTATCACATAAATGCCATTTTTGAAGATGAAGGGGAAGATGGCCCCGCAACTGACTCAGAAAGTGTCGCTGACAATGAGTCTCTTCATCCTGAAGACTGGGAAGAACACCCTGAAAATTCTGAAGATTGTGATTCGTCTTATGCTCTTCAAGAAGTAGAAGAAGACCGTTTCAACTCTACAAAGAACAAGGTTGACAAACCAGGACCTTCAAATCCTGCTCGACCAGCGGTCAATGTCAATACTGAAGATCACTCTGGGGAGAATTTTCCTGAATACATAATACACAGAGGAGTTCGTTGCTACTGGAAAGCTGTCGACGTTCTGAATGTTGTTCGCCGCTCAAAGTAATCACTTCGCTGTTATTTTGAACTCCTGCCTTGCCCAAAGCAGAGAGATGTTTTATAGGGCTTTGCTTTTAAATGTTCCGCCCAAATAACTTTGTGTATAGGGCTTTGTTTTAAAAGTTTCCCTCTTTGTCCTGCCCAAGACAAATGAGTTTGTGTTTAGGGCTTTGTTTCAAAAATGAATCATAAATAAAGTGTCATTTTGAATTCCCTACATTATATGTTTTATTCTTGCTTTTTTCTGGAAATGGTAATCCTAAAAAACCAAATTAAAATAAAAAAAACTTTTTCAAAAAAATCTGCATACACTCCTGCATTCATAAATTTTCTGAAATAGATATAAATCACATGTGCATATTAACTATTGATAAACCCATTGAATGCAATAACCCTATGCCCTCTCCCAACTTTGAGTTTCCTGTGTTCGAAGCCGAAGAAGAGGAAGAAGAGGAGATCCCGGACGAGATCTCTCGATTACTTAAGCACGAGGAAAGAGCCATTCTGCCTCACAAAGAGCCTTTAGAAAAGATCAACTTGGGTTCTGAAGAAGACAAAAAAGAAGTGACCATTGGATCGGTGCTTGATGCTGATGTCAAGAGTAAGTTGACAGACCTTCTCAAAGAATATGTTGACGTGTTTGCCTGGTCCTACCAAGACATGCCTGGGTTGGATACCAATATTGTTCAGCATTACTTGCCATTGAAGCCAGAATGTCCGCCGGTTAAGCAGAAATTGCGAAGGACTCACCCTGATATGGCTAACAAGATCAAAGTGGAAGTTCAAAAGCAGCTCGACGCAGGTTTTCTTGTCACCTCAGAGTATCCTTAATGGTTGGCTAACATAGTGTCAGTTCCGAAGAAAGATGGAAAGGTCAGAATGTGTGTTGACTACCGTGACTTGAACAAAGCCAGTCCAAAAGATGACTTTCCATTACCACATATCGACATGCTGGTTGATAACACTGCTAAGTTCAACGTCTTTTCCTTCATGGACGGATTTTCCGGTTGTAATCAGATTAAGATGGCTCCTGAAGACATGGAGAAGACATCTTTCATCACCCCATGGGGTACCTTTTGCTACAAAGTGATGCCGTTTGGATTAAAGAATGCAGGCGCAACTTACCAAAGGGCAATGACTACTCTCTTTCATGACATGATGCATAAAGAAATTGAAGTTTATGTGGACGACATGATAGCCAAGTCCAGCACAGAAGAAGAACATATTGAATACCTTTTGAAGTTGTTTCAACGACTAAGGAAATATCAGCTTCGCTTGAACCCTAACAAATGTACTTTTGGGGTTAGATCTGGAAAACTCTTGGGTTTCATTGTCAGCCAAAGAGGTATTGAAGTAGATCCCGACAAAGTCAGAGCTATTCAAGAGATGCCTGCACCAAAGACTGAAAAGCAAGTAAGAGGATTTCTCGGACGATTGAACTATATCTCCAGATTTATCTCTCAGATGACTGCTACTTGTGGGCCAATTTTCAAGCTTCTCCGCAAAGATCAAGGGGTTGTATGGACTGAAGATTGCCAGAAAGCGTTCGACAGTATCAAAGAGTACCTGTTAGAACCACCAATATTGATTCCTCCAGTTGAAGGAAGACCATTAATCATGTACCTTACTGTGTTGGAAGAATCCATGGGTTGTATGCTTGGACAACAAGATGAAACCGGTAAGAAGGAACATGCCATCTATTACTTGAGTAAGAAATTCACAGACTGTGAGTCTCGTTACTCCATGCTCGAAAAAACATGTTGTGCTTTGGCTTGGGCTTCAAAACGTCTCCGCCAGTACATGATCAACAGTACTACTTGGTTAATCTCCAGAATGGATCCGATCAAGTACGTCTTTGAAAAGCCTGCCTTAACAGGAAGGATTGCCCGATGGCAAATGCTGTTATCCGAATATGACATTGAATACCGTGCTCAAAAAGCGGTCAAAGGAAGCATTCTCGCCGATCATTTGGCGCATCAACCAATTAGTGAATATCAATCTCTCAAGTTTGACTTTCCTGACGAAGATGTCATGTACTTAAAGATGAAAGATTGTGACGAACCATTACCCGAAGAAGGTCCTGAACCTGGATCAAGATGGGGCCTAATTTTCGATGGAGCAGTAAACGCTTTTGGCAATGGAATTGGGGCAATCATCATCACTCCCAAAGGTACTCATATCCCGTTCTCCGCCAGATTGCTATTTGATTGCACCAACAACATCGCAGAATATGAAGCTTGTATCATGGGTCTCGAAGAAGCCATTGATTTAAGGATCAAGATCCTAGACATATATGGAGACTCAGCCCTCGTGATCAACCAAATCAAAGACAAATGGGAAACTTACCACCCTGGCTTGATTCCCTACAGAGATTATGCAAGACGTCTGTTGACTTTCTTCAACAAGGTGGAATTGCATCATATACCTCGAGATCAGAATCGAATGGCAGACGCCCTGGCTACTTTATCTTCCATGTTCAAAGTCAGTCATTGGAACGATATGCCCAAAGTCAGAATTACACGCCTTGAAAGGCCTGCCTATGTGTTTGCAACTGAAGCAGTCATCGATGATAAACCGTGGTTCCACGATATCAAACGCTTCCTTCAAACTCAAGAGTACCCGCTTGGGGCATCAAACAAAGATAAGAAAACTCTAAGGAGACTTTCTGGCAGTTTCTTCCTGAACGGAGATGTGCTATACAAAAGAAATTTCGACATGGTTTTGCTCAGATGCGTGGACAGACACGAATCAGACATGTTAATGCATGAAGTGCATGAAGGGTTCTTTGGAACTCATTCAAACGGGCATGCAATGTCCAAGAAAATCTTAAGAGCAGGATACTATTGGTTGACAATGGAATCTGATTGTTATAAACACGTGAAGAGATGTCACAAGTGCCAGATCTACGCAGATAAGATCCATGTGTCACCGACTCTACTCAACGTTCTCTCATCTCCGTGGCCTTTCTCCATGTGGGGTATCGACATGATTGGAATGATCGAACCGAAAGCTTCAAACGGTCATCGTTTCATCTTGGTAGCAATTGATTACTTCACCAAATGGGTCGAAGCAGCATCTTACACCAATGTTACAAGACAAGTGGTTGTGAGGTTTATCAAGAATAACATCATTTGCCGATATGGTGTTCCCAGCAAGATCATTACTGACAATGGTTCAAACTTGAACAACAAAATGATGAAAGAATTATGTGAGGAATTCAAGATTGATCATCATAACTCTTCTCCTTACAGACCAAAAATGAATGGCGCCGTTGAAGCTGCTAACAAGAACATTAAGAAGATCGTCCAGAAAATGGTCGTCACTTACAAAGACTGGCATGAAATGCTGCCATTTGCTTTACATGGGTACCGTACTTCAGTGCGTACTTCAACAGGGGCAACTCCCTTTTCTCTAGTATACGGCATGGAAGCTGTGCTCCCCGTAGAAGTGGAAATCCCATCAATGAGAGTCCTCATGGAGACTAAGTTATCAGAGGCTGAATGGTGTCAAAGCAATTACGATCAATTGAATTTAATCGAAGAAAAACCTATGACTGCTCTATGCCATGTGTGGTGTCGTTTTCTTTACCTCCCCGTTTCACTTGGGAGGACGGTGTCATACCCTAAAATTTGCCTTCCATATTCCATTCACAATGATTCAAAGTTCAAGATTCAAATCCAAAGCTTTGCTCCCTCAATGATTCAGGTAACCCACAGTCAGCTGGTTTGACCTAAAAAGTCAACCAGGATCAAGGCACAGTAAAAAATTCTCAATTTTGGGTCAACATAAAGTGAATAAGAGTATAACCATCATTTGATCAAAGAATGATCATGATTCCATTAATAGAAACTCAGAGATGAACAAATACAAAAAGGTTCAAATTAGGGTTTCTTAGGAGAAAGTCAACCCAACTTTGACTGGGCATAACTTTCACATGGAACATCAAAAAGTCCCCACTCAAAGCCTATTTTGAAGGAAATTGGGTTCTCTACAACTTTGTCTCTCACAAGCCAAGGCTAGAAATGCTTCATTTGAGAGGTATGGTGCAAAAGATTATAGGTCATTTTCAGGCATCCTTCAAAAGAAGTTTTTTGGCAAAGAGGATATGATCAAGATGAAAGCTCCAAATGGAAAATATGTTCCAAAGTGGCTTATAGAGGACATCCTGAGGTTTCCAAAAAGTCCTAGAACTCCCTCATAGCTTAAAAATTGAGTGAGATATGCTTGATCAGAGTTGGGTTATTTTTGGAGGCAAAATGTGAAGGAAATAAGGTTCAAAATGGATATCTTTACAAATGGGCCTGACTTTTTACAATCAAACATGCTTATTAGGTCACCAAGAATGCCCAAGACCAATCCCATAATTATGTGATTTTTATTATATTTTTTTTAGTGAATTTTGTTCATTTAAAATATCATTTAAATCAAATAGTCAAAGGAAAGCACAAAAAGATTTGTATGGTTTTGTTTGCCAATCAATTATAATCATCCAAACACCATATTTATGAGTTAATTTCGTGGTAATAGAGATTAAGGAGAAAAAATCAAAATTTTACCAACTTAGGAAAGATTTCATGATTTTCAATCAAATTCCCAATCAAATATTTCTTAGCATAAAGAAGCAAGATTTAAATGGATTGTGGGCAAGGTTGTTGACCTAATAGAAGGTCTATAAGTATCCAAGCTGAGTCAGAGGCAAGGGGTGGAGAATTCGGCCTCCAAAAACCGTAAAAACTCAAGGAAAAAAATAAAACTGAATTCAAGATTAGGGGCCAAGTCAAGGAGTCTTAGTGATCCAAACGCGTCTCTAGCACAGGATAGAAGGATTTTCGTTGATCCTCCAAGGCTGCAGCATCAAAAATCACGTCGAAACTGGCCACGGTTTGCTCATACAAAATTTACGTTCGTTTCCTTAGATTTAGCATGCCTAAACGCTGTTTGATTTGATATTATTGATTGGTACAAGGTTTAGATCGTTTCTGGGTTGGTAATTGGTTCTTTGTGTGCTTATATGACAATCCGCCATTATTGAGTTTTAGGGTTTTATTTTGGGGTTTTCTAATACAGGATATATTGGACAAAGATGAGGACATGGTTGGAATCGTGATGATGATACGAATCTAGCCATGGTCTTCTTTTTAATTTTCATGCTCGTTTGAGGATTTTATGTTAGTCACAGGTGTTATATCTATTGCTTTTTACGACTAATCCTTTGCAAGCGCTGTAAAAGGTCCATATCCAGGTTGCAAGCAAGAAGATGACTCGGTGGCACCAGTTTATTGGCCTAATTCAAAAGCGTCCCTCAGCGCGCGTTTTCTCCCACGTTCCAATTCTATTTTCGCTTATCTTGATTTTGTATGCATTACATATTAACTGTTGACACCCAGCACAGGTGGTAAGTGTAACACGCACCTTACATGGAAGTAGGGGGTTCGATCCCCACCCAGACCATATATTTTTGTGAAACAACAAGCTGGTGGATCAGGTACGCGCGAGCCATACAAGTCCCACCGTACGCCCCCACGCAATCAGCCAATGGATCGTCTTCAGATTAGATCTAGCGCTTCTGAAAAGAGGTGCATACTATGGGTCTATAGAGCTGCCACACACAATAGAAGCCAGGTTTCTATACATTTTCTAATGTTTATTTAATTTATTATCAAGATATTTAGATTAAATATTGGTTAATGGTTGTATTTAATTAATTTATTGTAATTAGAATTAGAAAAAATCAAATTAGGATTAGGGTTAACATTTTCCCCGATTTTTCGACTATGTCGATTATTCGATTTAATTGATTTAATTAATTTTAATTAATAAATCACAACAACCCTAGAAGTTGATTCGTCCATTAGGGTTCGCTCAATCCCATTGGCCCTTGGCCAAATATTAGGATTTAAATTATTATTCGTTTCGACTAAATTTATTGGTCGCGATGATTAATAATCGATTAATTTAATTAATCAAATCCTATAAATTAAAATAAACTTATTTTGCTAAATGGTTTTAACCAAATCTATTGGTTACGATGATTAGCATTTCCTCCTTAAAAAATTCGTTATTATTTTTACTCAAAGCTATTGATTATGAGGGATAACGATAAATTAATAATTATATTAAAATACATTCCATTTGCTAAAAGTGATAATCGAATCAATCGATTAGAATTGCCAGCAATCCTTTACTAATCTATTAATTATGGTGATCAAACCTATTGATCATCGCGATTAATAGTACAAATTAAAATCAGGGTTGTACGCCCAAATCCTAAAACACTTCCAAATCTTTCCAAACACTAAACCACGACAATACGGATTTTTATCCGAGGCAACTCAAAATGCCTTTCAGATCAAATTCAAACTACGACAGGCTATTCAAAGCCTTCAAACCTTCAAATCAAATTTCAAACCTTAAGGGCGTACAACCCGTCCCCCGAACTACGTTGACTCTGATTCTCCATAAGGAGATACGTAGGCACTTGGCAACAAGGCGAGTCCCCCTCTTCCAAACTCTAATCATGTTCAATATAATTAGCCTTTTAACTCTATTTATTGTCTGTCATCTTTCAATTCCTTAGCCATAAACCTTTATCTTTGAATGTTAGCCTTTAGGAAAGGGTTGAGGGTGCCTAATACCTTCCCTCGACCTGAATATAGTATCTTACCCTGATCTCTATACTGCATAGGGTTTCCTATTCGCCCTTCGGAATAGGTGGCGACTCTCTAAGTTAAAATTTTAGGCAGGTTGCTACAGCTGGCGACTCTGCTGGGGAGATCTATAATGGTGAATACTATGCTCCTATAGGTTTTGGCAGGGTTTAGGTTTGACAAGTTTTTTTAGGGTTTGGCAAACTTGCCATTTTTAGGGTTTGGGGGAGGTTCATCATTTAATAAATATTAAATCATTTTTTAAATCATTTGTTTATTTTATTTGTTTTTGTTTTCCTGGAATGTTCATTTGCCTGCCTTAAAATGTTTGATTATATATTATATGCATTGCTGGTATTTTCTATGTTGTGTTAAACCCTAAGTGTGGGAGTTAACTTTGAGATCAATAGGGGAGTATGAATCGCCTACGAGTCTCATTGATAACTCCACTCGGAGTGGGTTGAATATTCGGAAATGTCCAAAACGAGGCTTGACTTTGTTGAGGGCAGGACGGGATATTTGGCTGATCTCTCCGAGAACCTACCCCAAAAATTCGAACCTCATGGATAAAATGAGTTGTTCTAAAATCCGAAGAGACAAAAAGTCTCGGAGGTTACGAACGACCCCATGAGACCTTCTAGAACCCCCCTATAAAAAGGTTGGCTCCCAAGAGCCGCTACGTCGAACCTATGAACTTATGTGATTATGTGCAATATGTATATATATGTGTTGATCATTATTTTTTTATTTATTATTCCTTTTTCCATTCATCATACATCATGGGCATTCTTGCATCATATTTTATTCAAAAAGAAAGAAAAAAGGATATCATACATATCATGCATGGCATACACATCATTTTCATGGCATTAAGAGAAGATTTCTCTTCTATCTCCAAAAACAAGGAACCATTGGGAAGGATAACCTGACATCCCGACCATCTTATCAAACAAGGTTTCAGCAAAAGAGATCAATGGATCAGCTGGAATAGAATCAAGCCGCTCTTCGTGAGGAGGTGGATCAACTGAAGGTTAGTATGGAAGAAGTTAAAGGAGGTATGACTCAGATGCTAGGATTCATGAAGGCCCTCCTGGATAAACAAGAAAAAGCAAAAGAGGTTCAGTCTGGGGATACCCTAGTTCAGGATGAGATCCCTAACGACGAAAACCCGCTGCTAGGATTTGTTTCAGGCTTTGGCCCAGCTAAGGATAAATTGTAGGATCAAGCGCTTACCACTGCGCTAAAAGCAATTGCTGTTAGTGAGGGCGCAACTTTATTTCCTTATAGTATGAGCCCTCAGGGGCTGCACCTAAAGCGAGGTTTGTAAGCTCTCTCTAGGCGCCATGGGTTGGGATGTTAAGCCCATTCGAATCCCTAAGGGTGACGCTGGATTTATTTATCCAACAATCTCCCCCCCAGTGTCAGCCGGGGGGATTCGAACCCATGACCATGCTCTGATACCACTTGTAGGATCAAGCGCTTACCACTGCGCTAAAAGCAATTGCTGTTAGTGAGGGCGCAACTTTATTTCCTTATAGTATGAGCCCTCAGGGGCTGCACCTAAAGCGAGGTTTGTAAGCTCTCTCTAGGCGCCATGGGTTGGGATGTTAAGCCCATTCGAATCCCTAAGGGTGACGCTGGATTTATTTATCCAACATAAATCTCAGGCCCGATCTGTCAGGAGAGCTATTCAGTTCCAAGAGAAAGGAGAGACCTCCCAAGAAGGATTTGTCCCCACTCCACAAACGAAAGGGACAACCCGCATAGTTCGCATTCCTGCTAGCAATGTCCCTAGGGATGATGATTACCTGGATCTACAATACGGAGTGCAAGAGGTGGACAACACAGACCAAACACCTCAGACATAACAGTCTATCCCTAACTCTGGGGAAGACTCCAAGGACAGTGAACAAATCGAGGTGGCTGGAAGAAGGATTTCTTAGATCATTAGTTTTGTTTCCATTCGCAATTTCTTTCCGTTTGTTTAAACATTAGTCTTATGACATATGCTATGTACTTTACAACAATCATTAATGCATTGCTTACGTTTGTCTTGATTCATTCCTAGTGTTCTCACTATATTTAAAACTGTGTTTTTACTCGGTTTTCTTCTTTGTGATATTCAACTCCCGATTAAATTCGTACACCTTTTGAGGAAGAATGACGAAAACGATACCACAATTTCATACACTACGCTTTCGAACAGACCGTGTTGACGATGTACAAGCATTGTTTCAATTCCCAAACAGTGGAGATATAAGGATGTTAATCCCTCGTCAACCCCTTTGAGCCTAAAGAAGTAGGAGTTTTCCTTCATATAAAATAAAACCCTTAATATATAACCTGGGGCGGGGTAGCTTCTCAGTTAACTTAATTATTCCAAACTGTTCCTTTGAACATAACCACCGATGGTTCTCCGTCATCATTAAGACCGGCAGTCAATGTCCTCAAAGAAAAAGAAAGCAATGCAAGAGCCTGCTAAGTCAAAACCTATTAAGGAGGGTTAGGCAAAATTAGGGCATCCCGCTGACTGTGGTTTTAAAACAAACAGTTCAAAAATGTTAGGGATAACAAAGTCGAAAAAGGTTACTATGTACCTTCGACAGAAGAAAAATACTACAAAAAAGGAGAATGACTGCCTTTGCAGATAAACCTTTGGTTTTTGAACCATCATAAATGTCAATGTCACAATTCCCAAATTCTTTTGGAGACTAAATGCATAGCTAACTGAGCATAGGACTGGAGAACATCGCGAAGGTTGGGATGGGTAGAAATAAACTTTGAGCCTCTATCTTTTGTTTCTTTGAACCGTGAACCAGGCCACGTTACAACCCTTAAAAGTCCTAACTGAAACATGGTTAGTTCGAAAGCATGTCGTTACTAAAGGTATCCCGACTCCTTAAGGTCTACTATAACTCTTGAGTTGATATCACTTTCTTACAAAAAAAAAACTTTGTGTTGCTCAAAAATATTTTCAAACTTTCAAGATAGACGTATGCATTTGCATTTCATTATAAGGTACACTTGTCTATATGGATTTAAATGTTAACATCAGGGAGAAGTTGCATGGGGCATGGCTAATGGCTAAGAATCCTACTAACTGACGAAGTAGTTTTTTTTAAAAAGCTTGTCAAAAGAAGAAGCATCTTTTATGAATGACTGGGATGTCCAATGTGTACATGGCACAATTCGTCATCATCCCATTTATATGGGGCAATCTAATCAAGATTCATGGAATCTCTCAAAGACGCTGAATAGCCCATGGGGCAAGCTCCTTATCAGGGGGCACGTTGCAAAGATCACTCAGTATCAGATGGTGTCAATACCACTCTCACATCCTTTCCAGGAACCTTTGTAGGATACTTCTCAATCTGTCCATATAGTCTTCTTTAAGACATGTTCAAATACTTTTTATCCTTTCCAAGAGCCTTTTTCAGACAGTCTTTTAAAGACCCACCTTCTTATCCTTTCTATTTTCAAACCCTTGCAGACAGTCTTCTCTAAGACATATTCATTTCCAAGAACCTTTCCTAGGTAGTCTTCTGTAAGACATCTCTTAACTTTTTTCAGTTAGTCTTTTAAGACATATTCAAACTTCTCTCATGCTTTCAAGAACCTTGTCAAACTTTGTTTAAAGTACAGAGTCTTTTCTAAGACAGTTCACCATCCTTTTTAGGGCGATCTTCTTCAAGATGTTTTTTCCTAAGTTTTATTCAAAACCCCACAAACAATCTTTATCCTCTATAGGAATCTTTTTGACCCTCATAAACATATCCTTTGAGACTTTGTTTAAAGCACAGTCTTATTTAAGACAATTCCCCATTTTCCTCGAGGACCTTTCCAGGTAATCTCACAAAAAATCATCATCATCTCACTCTAGGTACCCAGCAAATTACTATCCGTCAGGCGCGACCAAAACGCATGACTCAGCATCTGCTTCATATTCAAATCAACACTTAGCATCAAGGAGACGTCTAAACTGGTCTAATCAAAGACGATCATTCCTGATAAAGACCCTTAGATGGGGAAACCACGTTCAGAGGGTTTTCCTAGAACAGGGGCATACAATCAAGGACCCTATTGACTAGGGGCATATATTTCAAGAATTCAAACACTGGGGCAATGCATATCAGGCAAGACATGGTGAAATTCGAGTTCCCTCGAAAGGTCCCTCCTTCAAATCAAGGGGCACATCTCTCAAAACTTCTGATATTCAGGAAATCACACTAGCATCATACAAAGAGCATTGTTGCATATTTGATCTTCTCACGCCTGTACTATTCACATCCCGCAGTGTGGGATAGGCATACATGCATAATTCTCATTGAGAATCTCATCACATGACACATGCATCATGACATTGCATAAAACTAACACTGCCTTTTCAGGACATTCCATAATTCAAAAGGATGTTATCATCCAATTACAGTACAGATGCAATCGTATCCACGATTCAATCTCAACGCACACAGATACAATTCCAAATACCTCATTCCAAGTATTTCTTCAAAGACAATCCAGAAGCAACCAAAGAATTTCTTACCTCTCCAGGTAGTCTTGTCCAAGACAATTATATCAATCTTTCCAAGCTGTCTTGTTTAAGACATATCATCTCCCGTCTAAGAGCCTTTCTAGGTCAATCTTGTTTAAGATGTTTCATATCTTTTTAGAAGCCTTCCCAGGTCAATCTTGTTTAAGATGTTTCATATCTTTTTAGAAGCCTTTCTAGGTAATCTTGTTTAAGACATTTCATATCTTTTTAGAAGCCTTTCTAGGTAATCTTGTTTAAGACATTTCATATCTTTTTAGAAGCCTTTCTAGGTAATCTTGTTTAAGACATTTCATATCTTTTTAGAAGCCTCTCTAGGTAATCTTGTCTAAGACGTTCATACCTTTATAGGAACCTTTCTAGGTAGTTTTGTTTAAAACGTCTCACGACCTTTATAGGAACCTTTGTAGGCAGTTTTGTTTAAAACATGTTGTGCCCTCTATAGGAATCTGTCTAGATAGTTTTGTTTAAAACGTTTCATATCCTTTATAGGAACCTTTCGAGGTAGTTTTGTTTAAAACGTTTCATATCCTTTATAGGGATCTTTTTAGATAATTTTGTTAAAAACGTTTCATATCCTCTATAGGAATCTTTTTGGATAGTTTTGTTTAAAACGTTTCATGTCCTTTGTAGGAACCTTTCTAGGAAGTTTTGTTTAAAACGTATCTTACCCTTTATAGGAACCTCTCTAGGTAAATCTTGTGTAAGATATCTCGTATCCCGTCTAAAAACCTCTCCAAGTGAATCTTGTTTAAGACACATCTCAGCCTATCTAGGATAGTCTTGTTAAAGACACACCATGCCTTTCTAGGTAGCTTTCTTAAAATATTTATCCAATCTTTTCTAAGATACACCTAGTTCTTTTATAGAACTCCTCAGTTAGTCTTCTCCAAGGCATTCTTCCTAAGCATTGTTCAAAGCCTAAGCTTCTCCGTGTCAACCTTCAATACACCCTATTCAGGAATCTCTTCAGGTAGTCTTATGTAAGACATTACTCTCTCTCCTCAAGATACAATCAAATAATCCAGGGCTGAAAAGCATATGCTTTAGACAAAGTACCTTACCAGGCGAGTGGATGGCATCTATAAGCCCATCCCCTACAGAACTCATTCCCTGCGCAAGCAAATTTCAGGGCATTTCAGTGTCCAATCATCTTCTACCTCTTCAGGTTCAAGAAGATTGAACAGGGGCAGCTGTCATACCCCAAAATTTGCCTTCCATATTCCATTCACAATGATTCAAAGTTCAAGATTCAAATCCAAAGCTTTGCTCCCTCAATGATTCAGGTAACCCACAGTCAGCTGGTTTGACCTAAAAAGTCAACCAAGATCAAGGCACAGTAAAAAATTCTCAATTTTGGGTCAACATAAAGTGAATAAGAGTATAACCATCATTTGATCAAAGAATGATCATGATTCCATTAATAGAAACTCAGAGATGAACAAATACAAAAAGGTTCAAATTAGGGTTTCTTAGGAGAAAGTCAACCCAACTTTGACTGGGCATAACTTTCACATGGAACATCAAAAAGTCCCCACTCAAAGCCTATTTTGAAGGAAATTGGATTCTCTACAACTTTGTCTCTCACAAGCCAAGGCTAGAAATGCTTCATTTGAGAGGTATGGTGCAAAAGATTATAGGTCATTTTCAGGCATCCTTCAAAAGAAGTTTTTTGGCAAAGAGGATATGATCAAGATGAAAGCTCCAAATGGAAAATATGTTCCAAAGTGGCTTATAGAGGACATCCTGAGGTTTCCAAAAAGTCCTAGAACTCCCTCATAGCTTAAAAATTGAGTGAGATATGCTTGATCAGAGTTGGGTTATTTTTGGAGGCAAAATGTGAAGGAAATAAGGTTCAAAATGGATATGTTTACAAATGGGCCTGACTTTTTACAATCAAACATGCTTATGAGGTCACCAAGAATGCCCAAGACCAATCCCATAATTATGTGATTTTTATTATATTTTTTTTAGTGAATTTTGTTCATTTAAAATATCATTTAAATCAAATAGTCAAAGGAAAGCACAAAAAGATTTGTATGGTTTTGTTTGCCAATCAATTATAATCATCCAAACACCATATTTATGAGTTAATTTCGTGGTAATAGAGATTAAGGAGAAAAAATCAAAATTTTACCAACTTAGGAAAGATTTCATGATTTTCAATCAAATTCCCAATCAAATCTTTCTTAGCATAAAGAAGCAAGATTTAAATGGATTGTGGGCAAGGTTGTTGACCTAATAGAAGGTCTATAAGTATCCAAGCTGAGTCAGAGGCAAGGGGAGGAGAATTCGGCCTCCAAAAACCGTAAAAACTCAAGGAAAAAAATAAAACTGAATTCAAGATTAGGGGCCAACTCAAGGAGTCTTAGTGATCCAAACGCGTCTCTAGCACAGGATAGAAGGATTTTCGTTGATCCTCCAAGGCTGCAGCATCAAAAATCACGTCGAAACTGGCCACGGTTTGCTCATACGAAATTTACGTTCGTTTCCTTAGATTTAGCATGCCTAAACGCTGTTTGATTTGATATTATTGATTGGTACAAGGTTTAGATCGTTTCTGGGTTGGTAATTGGTTCTTTGTGTGCTTATATAACAATCCGCCATTATTGGGTTTTAGGGTTTTATTTTGGGGTTTTCTAATACAGGATAAATTGGACCAAGATGAGGACATGGTTGGAATCGTGATGATGATACGAATCTAGCCATGGTCTTCTTTTTAATTTTCATGCTCGTTTGAGGATTTTATGTTAGTCACAGGTGTTATATCTATTGCTTTTTACGGCTAATCCTTTGCAAGCGCTGTAAAAGGTCCATATCCAGGTTGCAAGCAAGAAGATGACTCGGTGGCACCAGTTTATTGGCCTAATTCAAAAGCGTCCCTCAGCGCGCGTTTTCTGCCACGTTCCAATTCTATTTTCGCTTATCTTGATTTTGTATGCATTACATATTAACTGTTGACACCCAGCACAGGTGGTAAGTGTAACACGCACCTTACATGGAAGTAGGGGGTTCGATCCCCACCCAGACCATATATTTTTGTGAAACAACAAGCTGGTGGATCAGGTACGCGCGAGCCATACAAGTCCCACCGTACGCCCCCACGCAATCAGCCAATGGATCGTCTTCAGATTAGATCTAACGCTTCTGAAAAGAGGTGCATACTATGGGTCTATAGAGCTGCCACACACAATAGAAGCCAGGTTTCTATACATTTTCTAATGTTTATTTAATTTATTATCAAGATATTTAGATTAAATATTGGTTAATGGTTGTATTTAATTAATTTATTGTAATTAGAATTAGAAAAAATCAAATTAGGATTAGGGTTAACATTTTCCCCGATTTTTCGACTATGTCGATTATTCGATTTAATTGATTTAATTAATTTTAATTAATAAATCACAACAACCCTAGAAGTTGATTCGTCCATTAGGGTTCGCTCAATCCCATTGGCCCTTGGCCCTAAAACACTTCCAAATCTTTCCAAACACTAAACCACGACAATACGGATTTTTATCCGAGGCAACTCAAAATGCCTTTCAGATCAAATTCAAACTACGACAGGCTATTCAAAGCCTTCAAACCTTCAAATCAAATTTCAAACCTTAAGGGCGTACAACCCGTCCCCCGAACTACGTTGACTCTGATTCTCCATAAGGAGATACGTAGGCACTTGGCAACAAGGCGAGTCCCCCTCTTCCAAACTCTAATCATGTTCATTATAATTAGCCTTTTAACTCTATTTATTGTCTGTCATCTTTCAATTCCTTAGCCATAAACCTTTATCTTTGAATGTTAGCCTTTAGGAAAGGGTTGAGGGTGCCTAATACCTTCCCTCGACCTGAATATAGTATCTTACCCTGATCTCTATACTGCGTAGGGTTTCCTATTCGCCCTTCAGAATAGGTGGCGACTCTCTAAGTTAAAATTTTAGGCAGGTTGCTACAGACGGCACGCTAGACCCTTCACGCAAAATTTGGAAGGAGAAAGCGCCCGTGGTGGGATGAATTTTGTTTCAGTTCTTCCTACGATATCACACGAACTTTCTTATTTGTCCTACGAGTAGGAAAGGGGAAAAAATATCTCAACTAAACCCTAGGAGTTTGCTAAGTGTGGGGCTTTCACCTAGACTAGAAATTCTGGAGTCCGGGGGGTCGGTTATACATAGGGAAGTGTTTAAACACCCTACATATCTGTAGTACTCTACAGGAACCTTCTCTGTGTCATTTGTGATTGTGTTTGCTGCTAATGATTGGGAAAGTTTCTCCTTTGTGTTAGGAGAAGGAATTGAATTGATTTAAAGAAAGACAGACAGACAGACAAACTGACTATTTTTGGTATTTTATTAGCTGGCTGAGATTCCTTGTGAACCTCATGCCTACATATCCCTAGTGGAAGTCAGAGCTTAATGTAGTTCGGGGAACTAACTAGGGAAATTACTTGTTTTTGGTGCCTTGCTTGAAGCTCAAGGTTGAAGCTTTGAATTAAATCTCCGTTTACAGTAAAGAGACATGAAAACATCTTTACAGAGAGGTATTTGTACTATTCTACCACAAACATTTTGAAAGAGTGACAGAATAACTGGATTCATTTCATTCAAGAGGGGGACCTTACTTGTGTGTGCAAGTATGCCAGTCAGATGCCTCTTAAATGAAAGAAAAATGCTCGTCCAAATTAGGGAAAGTGTACAAGTCTGGGGATGTGCCAGAGCATGTCTTTCAGAGTCCTAAATGGGAGACTTTGATTGAAATTTGAAATTGAAATGTTTGTTTGTTTGAATGTGGTAGAGTAGTAAAAATATCTCTCTATAAAGATAAGCTATGTTTATCTACTGTATAAAAGATTTGACTTTAGCTGGCTTGTATGAGGCCCAAGCTTGAGGCTTTTTTGATTGATTAATTAATATTATTGACTCTGGGAGATGACTCCATTGAGGATTAATTACAGGGGTATTTTTGTGTTCTGTACAAAGCCCAGAATTGAGGCTGACTCTATTTGGAGAGTGTTTATTTGATGAATTTTTATTTGGTGTTCTGTACAAAGCCCAGAATTGAGGCTGACTCTACTTAGGGAGACTCTATTTGTGTGCCTTGTACAAAGCCCAAGGTTGTGGCTGACTGCTGAGGATAACTGAATTTTTGAGACTATGAATGACTCTATTTTGTGTGCCTTGTACAAAGCCCAAGGTTGTGGCTGACTCTAGCTAGGGAAAACATTATTTTCTGCCTTGTACAAAGCCCAAGGTTGTGGCGGACTCTTTTAACTGAATTGAGTATGGATGACTCTTATGGGAAAAAGATCCTAGGTGTTAGGAATCTTTGACACATGACATATGGTTTATCTACCTTGTACAAAGCCCAAGGTTGTGGCTACTGAGTGATGAAGAACTCACTGGGGAGACTCTATTATCTGCCTTGTACAATGCCCAAGGTTGAGGCTGACTCTTGACAGGGGAGTTTTATTGTTTGGTGCCTTGTATGAAGCCCAAGGTTGAGGCTAACTGTTTTTGTTGATTTTGACTCTACTGAGGAGATTTTATTTATTAAAAGACTGTTTTTTGATGGAAGCTAACCCTTTCCAGGGGTTTTGACTCAGGTGGTGAATTTGTCTGTTAAAAGACTGATTTTATCATGTTTTTGGAGGCTGACCCTTTCCAGGGGTTTTGACTCTTTTGGGGAAATTATCTCCTAAGAGAAATGAATCTTTGGTTTTTTTGACATTTTTATTAATTGACTTTGGAGGCTAACCCTTTCCAGGGGTTTGTATTAATATGAAGGAATGATTTTGGAAGCTAACCCTTTCCAGGGAATTTTATTAAAATGAAGGCAGAAAGATTATCTAGTGGAGACTTCTTGTTTAAAGCCCAAGATGAAGGCTGACACATGCTGAGGAGAAATAAACATAGATCCTAGACTCTGCTAAGGAAGATTGATGAAGATAAGGGTGACAGAGACTGTCCATGTCTCTCATTCCAAAAGGTGTACTCAATGTAAAATTGAGACAAACTTAGCTTGTTTAAAGGCTGGTTTAAGTTGGAAGAAACTCACCAGGGTAGGCTAAAAGGTGACTAAAGACCTGTTCCTATGTTTATAAGAAACCTGATGGGTCCTTGTATACAAGCTCAAGAGGAAGCTGGAAATGCTTTTAAGAAGCCTGTGGGTCCTTGTACAAAGCCCAAGAGGAGGCTAATCGAGGGTCCTTGTTATAGCACAAGAGAAAGCTATGTAGTTTTGAACTTATTTTGGCTCTAAGCAAATGGGTAAGAGGTTTCACCGGGAATAATTCCTCTTTGGGTGGATGTGTCCTATTATTTGGATTCTAAGGTTTTTGTCAAGATGTTTCACCGAGAATAATTCATCTTGGTGGTTTGAACTACAGATCTCTAATTAGGAAAGAGCCTTCACCGGGAAGACATTCTCAATCCTAGGTCATATTCCTATAATATATATATAGTTTAACTGTCCTAGGGTTTATACTCAAACGTAGTTCTAAACTAATATATATGCACAGTTTATATTTGACAATAATTTAAACAAAGACTGTAAATTGAAAGCTTGTAAAGCCTAACCTGGATGGAGTGGAGGCCTTTGAAGAAGTATATACAGATCCTCAACAGTATTTTTGTTGTTTTGATAACAGTTGAATGTATGTATTATAAACAGTTAATGGTTTTTGAAAACAGAAGAAATGAAGATGGACAAAGGTCACATAGGTATCTGAAGAGTTTCACCGGGAATAATGCCCTTCAAATACCAGAAGAATGTTTTGAAAACAGAAAGAAGATTTTGAAAATACAGTTTTGAAAACAAGCTAAGAAGAGAAGGTGTTTGGGACTTACACTCTATTAGAGGCCCAGTACTTTACAGTACTGGTTACAACAGCAATTTGAAAATGATTTGAAATGATATAAGGTTTTGTTGTTTGAAAACCTTAATCATTTGATTTAATCAGAGATCGAAAACAATTTTGAAAATTGACAAAAGTCAACTTAATTAAGGTAAAGATAAAGATCTATGCCTAATTAAGACCTAAACAATTAGGGTTTTATCATAAAATTATTCACAAAAACAATTATGTTAAAACAAAGTGAATATATATATTTAAAGTATTAAAAAAACACTTAAAACACACTATTTTAAACCTAATAAAAATATATGAAGTAAATAATATTTTTATGATTTTTTTATTATTCACAAAATAGATATATTAAATGACAAGTGTGTGAAAAATGAAGTGAAAATAAATTAATTTGATAGGTTAAATAATTGGTTACAGTTGTGAAGAAATCAAATTGAAAAAAGTGGTAAAAAATAGGGTTTTGTCACCAACCAGGTTTGAACCCACGCCCTTTCTGTTACCAGCCCAAAACAACACCACTGAGCCAACGCGCGCTTGGTGATAAAAGAATGGTTCCATTGCAAATCATGTATTATTCAAGTGCATAGAAGCAAAAAAAAGAAATAAAAACAAAAGGTCTGGGGCGAGGGGGATTCGAACCCCAGACCTTGGGCACGCGCAACACACAAACACTCTTTACCACTGGGCTATCACGTTTTAGTCGTTAATGAAACAGGTATCAATCAAAATAAAATAAACTTGACCCTGAATTTGAAATTTGCGCGCCACCACCATTGTCATCTTCAACCTTAAGCTTCAGATTTTTGAATTTGCTATCTCCTTCGTTTCTCAACCAAACTTAAAGATGTAAACATGGATTTTGCTCGTTTTTGGACGAGGATTATGATGGTCTCCTTTAATTTTATTTATTCTAAGTGTAACATAAAATTCGCAAGCATGAACACTAAGAACCCTAAAACTGAAATTAAACATGAAATGCTATATATGCATGCTTTGATGCAATTGATTGAGGGCTAATGATCTATGAAGGTGCAGAAACCAACTGGTAACTTCATTTTAAATTTATCATGCGTGAATCATAGAGTTTGAAGCTTTGGAAACTTACCTGAAAAATGAAGATCTGGCTCTGATCAAAGTGTGTTGCAGTGTTGTTGCAACGATCCAGATAGCTTCAGTGATCCTCCTTGAAGGTGTTGAGATGCTTAGCTTGGACTGAAAGTACCCAGAACCTCTTGCTCGACCCCAACTGCAACAGCTCCAAGTGAGAGGTGAAGATGATGATTCCTCACTCCCAGAAGTGTTTCAGAGGTCTGGATCACCTCTAAATGACTCCCCTAATGTGTTTGAATACTTAATTCCAAAGGAAGAGCTTTGGTTTGAAGAATCCGAGTCTTCTTGCCAAAGAACCTTTGAAAACCTTAAGTATGGAGAAAGAAGAGAGAAAGCAAGAATTCTGCTGCTTTGGTGTGTTTGATTACTGAGGTATGCTCTCCTATTTATAGGCAAATGAATGCAGATCAATTGGCTGTAGTGAGCTTGCTTAACGAAAGAAGTTTGGTTTCTTAAGCATGAAGGAAGTTTGCAAATATCTCTTATGCAATGATGAGAATTTTGATTCCATTTGATCAATCCCCTAGCCCTCGATTTTGCTTGATCTTAGGGGACAATTCTGAGACAGAAATGAGCTCTAATTGGTTGGTGAGAAGATTCCTTGGGTGATTCATCAATTTGCCATAAATTCACAAATATAATCATTACATAATCACATGTTCTTGTTTTTAGAATCTTCCTCAATTCTCATGGCATGGTGAAAATGAATGCATGGCATGTTTTCAGATGTGTTATGGGTCGTGTAGCATCCATAATTGAGGTCATGTGCACAAAATTTCAAAGTTCAAAAAATGATGCATGACCTATAATTTCACTTCATGAGGCCAACTTTGAACAAGCATAACTCTTAGCTCAAAATGAATTTGGAGAAGGTTGAACACAATTTGGAAAGCCCTAAACATCTACTTCAAATAATTAGTTTGGAGTTTCTTCAAAATCCTTTGGCAAATTTGTGAAAAATGAGGCTAAAGTTGGAAGAAAACTAGGTTAAAACACTTAGAAAAATCTATAAGTGTTTATGACCTAAAACTCCAAAATTTCTAAAACTCTTAAATGATTGATCTTTTGAAAAAAAGTTCCTTTGTAAGATGTTGTTTTATTTTGCAAGATCTACAACTTTCATGTTGGAAGTTTTTTGAGTTGTGTAGGTGAAATTTTGAGTTCTCACCATGCCTTAAAAAACCCTAATTCCCGACTTTTTGCTCCTTGATGAATTTCTTTGAATTTCTTTGGTCAAATGACTTTAATATCCATATATTGATGATATTGATCCTTGAAAGTCATGGTTTGACCAAAAATCTCAAAAGTCAATGGTGATCCCACACAGTTGACTTTTTCCAAATAAGGTGAGATTTTAGACTTTTGTGTAGAATCAAGATCTTCTCCTCAAATGAATGATGTAAATGGATTATATTGAGGTAGTAGAGACTCTTGAATCAAGTCTTGAGTTTTGGATCCATGCCCTGATTAAAAAGTCAACTATCTTGGGGAATTAGGTCAAAAACCCTAATTGTCGACCAGAGGACAATGATGACTGTAGACTTTGAATTGAGGTGTAATGTCCAGTGGATCTTGTCATATGAGTTATTTGAAGATGATTGATGTCTTTGAATGATCCCCTGGGGCTTTTTAGGGTTTCCCAAAGGTGATCCCTGATTTTAGTCCTTGATAGGCTCAAAAACCCTAGTCTGGTGACCTGAGTAACTCTGTACTTAGATGACTGGGTGTCTAATCAATCATAGGTGAAATAATGAAGCTCCTGAGTCTTAGAGACTAATCCTTCTATTGATTGATCCTTTGCCTGAGTTTTCTTGTCTTTGAACACCCTTGATTGAATGTCAGACTACTCTGGGTACTTACTTTGACTTGATGAAAATCCTGAAAATATGTCATCTCAGGGGGGTCAAAAATTAGGGTATGACAGATGCCCCTATTTAAGTTTCTTTTATCTGGAGGGAGAGAGATTGAGATCTCGATCTCTCATGCGTAAAAGAGACTTAAATATCGAGGAATGCCCGAATTTTGGGCGCTCCTGAGATGTTGTAATTGATAAAATCTTTGCATGACTTGATCCCGTTTTCGCATTTGGCGGGGATGAGGAGACAAACTCCTGCAGAAACACTTGATGTGGACTCTGGCGAATGGATGGCAGTGTAGGATGCGCAATCCATCTTCTTTAACTAAGTGTTGATACTTAGAAAAAGGTAAACAACCTCCTCTCGTTTCGGATGTCCAAATCTCGAAACTAGTCTTAGTTGTGTTTGGACAATATCTCAGATAAAGAGAAAATTTCCAAAGGTTTGTTTCCTCATCAAACTTCTCATCAACACTTGGAGATGAGACGCCATTTGATGGTAGTAAAGAAACTTCAAGGGTTTGTTTCCTCGTCAAACTTCTTATCAGCGCTTGGAGATAAGATGCCATTTGACGGTAGTAAAGAAACTTCAAAGGTTTGTTTCCTCGTCAAACTTCTTATCAGCGCTTGTAGATAAGATGCCATTTGACGGTAGTAAAGAAACTTCAAAGGTTTGTTTCCTCGTCAAACTTCTTACCAGCGCTTGGAGGTAAGATGCCATTTGACGGTAGTAAAGAAACTTCAAAGGTTTGTTTCCTCGTCAAACTTCTTATCAGCGCTTGGAGATAAGATGCCATTTGACGGTAGTAAAGAAACTTCAAGGGTTGTTTCCTCGTCAAACTTCTTATCAGCGCTTGGAGGTAAGATGCCATTTGCCGGTAGTAAAGAAACTTCAAAGGTTTGTTTCCTCGTCAAACTTCTTATCAGCGCTTGGAGATAAGATGCCATTTGACGGTAGTAAAGAAACTTCAAGGGTTGTTTCCTCGTCAAACTTCTTATCAGCGCTTGGAGATAAGATGCCATTTGACGGTAGTAAAGAAACTTCAAGGGTTGTTTCCTCGTCAAACTTCTTATCAGCGCTTGGAGATAAGATGCCATTTGACGGTAGTAAAGAAACTTCAAAGGTTTGTTTCCTCGTCAAACTTCTTATCAGCGCTTGGAGATAAGATGCCATTTGACGGTAGTAAAGAAACTTCAAAGGTTTGTTTCCTCGTCAAACTTCTTACCAGCACTTGGAGGTAAGAAGCCATTTGACGGTAGTAAAGAAACTTCAAAGGTTTGTTTCCTCGTCAAACTTCTTATCAGCGCTTGGAGATAAGATGCCATTTGACGGTAGTAAAGAAACTTCAAGGGTTGTTTCCTCGTCAAACTTCTTATCAGCGCTTGGAGATAAGATGCCATTTGACGGTAGTAAAGAAACTTCAAGGGTTGTTTCCTCGTCAAACTTCTTATCAGCGCTTGGAGATAAGATGCCATTTGACGGTAGTAAAGAAACTTCAAAGGTTTGTTTCCTCGTCAAACTTCTTACCAGCGCTTGGAGGTAAGATGCCATTTGACGGTAGTAAAGAAACTTCACCATCTTCCCTTTTGACTTGGCATCTTTGAAAGATTGTCATATGGGCCCGCGCTCTTTTGAGGGGCTAATGACTTTGTTTGAAGACAGACGAACTGTTTTCGGGACGAAAAACTGCCATTCGTCGACTGGTGCCTGGGGAATCAACAAACTGTTTTCCTAAGAGGAGAACTGCCATTCATCGACTCTGTGGGGAATTAAACATCCCAGAAACAGACAAACTTTTTGAAGAAACTGCCATTTGTCGACTGCATGGGGAACAAACTGTCTTCTACTGGGAGAGACTGCCATTCGTTATTTTTGCCTGAAAAAGTGAGTGAACTGTCTTTTGCTGAAAGAGACTGCCATTCACTGACTCCGCTGGGGATTATGAACTATCTTCTGGACGAAGACTACCATTCACTGACTCCACTGGGGAATCATTTGTCGAACTGCTGGGAGATTCTGAATTATTTTCTTTGACGAGAAGTGGCACCTCTTGACCCTGCTGGGGAAATACCAAACCTGTAGGGAATTCCAAAATGCGAAGCAGACCATCTTATCTGAAGAAGACTGTCGGGTGTCGCTCTGCAGGAGAATCTCGGCGGAGGAATTCCAAAAGTGAACAAACTATCTCTTTGAGGGAGACTACCATCTGTTGACTTGCTTGGGGAGATCCTTGTGTATGAACTGTTGTCTCGAAGGAAAAAGTTTCTCCGGAACTTGCAGGGGAAACTTGAGTTCATGCCTCAATGACTTAGGCATTTACAGGATCAAAGCCTGATTCGACTATGCAATTATGATGTAATGTATGCATGAATATTATGACAAAATGTAAAGTGAATGTGAATAGAATTGTCGCGGATGTAAAATCCTATGATACGACTTGAATTCTTGTTGATCAGAAGATGTCCTCTTCTTGTAGTTCGAACTCTGTTGGGAATATCTGGTTATCAGTTGTCTGCTGTCCGAAATGAGTAATATGAATTGAAGATCCATCATCGGGAGATGTTCGCAAAGCGACCTCATGGGGAAATCTTGGTTCCCGGAGTCTCAACCGTTCTCGGAGCAACTGTTTGCATTCTTCCTATTGTTTGTAAACCTTAGAAAGAAATTTCACCTTTATTTTTGCAAGTAAATTCATTTTATTTTATGAAAACATTTGATTCAAGAAAATGACTGTTTAAATTTAAAATGTATTTCAAGAAATTGAAAAAGACTAGATTGCAAAGGAAAAGCACAAGGCTCAAATTATTATATATGGAATGGTAATCAGCCAAATGCTTGATTCCATGGAGTATTTACAAAGTTGGAAATTGGTAATTTTAGGGAAAAGGGCTACGATGAAACGTGACGACCGTTATCTTTTCCTTCCACTCTGAGTTGCGCTGTATTCGTGCTTCGTAGAAGATGACCTACTGCTGATGAACACTCCGCTATGGATTTTTGAATGATCAAGTTTGTCCTGAACACAGTTACTTGCCATATATCCCTAACTTTTGCGTAAACTACCCCTTTCGGGTTTTAAGTCTACCGGGATTGATTAATATATATATTTTTTTTATGTCTCTAACTTTTGCCTGAATCGCCCTTTCGGGTTTTCGATTCACCGAGACGCTCTTTTTTGCCTAAGTCGCTCTTTGCGAGTTTTCAACTTAGCGAGCTGTTCTTTTAATTATTTAGGCGAAGTATTTCTTGACTGCGTCGACATTCACAGGACGGGTGAATTCTTCTCCATCCATAGTCGTGAGTATTAAGGCTCCTCCTGAGAAAGCTCTCTTGACCACGTAGGGGCCGTCATAATTGGGAGTCCATTTCCCTCTCGAATCTGTGAGAAAAGATTGAATCTTTTTGAGTACAAGGTCGCCTTCTTTGATTGTGCGATGTCGAACCTTTTTGTCGAAAGCTTTCTTCATTCTTTGTTGATATAGATGTCCGTGGCATAAAGCTGTCATGCGCTTTTCTTCGATTAAGTTCAATTCATCGAATCTGCTTTGACACCACTCGGCTTCTGTTAATTTCGCCTCCATCAAGACTCTTATTGATGGGATTTCAACCTCTATTGGTAGGACTGCCTCCATGCCATACACAAGGGAGAAAGGAGTTGCTCCGGTCGAAGTACGTACTGACGTACGGTATCCATGAAGAGCATACGGGAGCATCTCATGCCAATCTTTGTAAGTGATGACCATCTTCTGAATGATTTTCTTGATGTTTTTGTTAGCTGCTTCTACAGCTCCATTCATCTTTGGTCTGTAAGGAGATGAGTTGTGATGTTCAATCTTGAATTCTTCACAAAGCTCCTTCATCATTTTGTTATTCAAATTTGACCCATTGTCAGTGATTATCTTGCTAGGAATTCCGTAGCGACAGATGATGTGATTTTTGATAAACCTGACGACAACTTGTCTTGTAACGTTTGCATATGAAGCTGCTTCAACCCATTTGGTGAAATAGTCTATAGCTACCAAGATGAAGCGATGTCCGTTGGACGCTTTAGGCTCGATCATTCCAATCATGTCGATTCCCCACATGGAGAAAGGCCAAGGGGAAGAGAGTATGTTGAGAAGAGATGGTGGCACATGAATTCTATCGGCGTAGATCTGGCATTTGTGACACCTCTTTGCGTACTGGTAGCAATCTGACTCCATCGTCAGCCAATAATATCCTGCTCTCAGTATTTTCCTTGTCATGGTATGTCCATTGGTGTGAGTACCAAAGGAACCTTCATGTATTTCTCTCATGAGTATTTCTGCTTCTTTTCTGTCAACGCATCTGAGCAGAACCATGTCGAAGTTTCTCTTGTACAGAACATCTTCATTCAGGAAGAATCTACAAGCTAACTTTCTCAAAGTCTTTCTATCTTTCTTTGACGCCCCAAGAGGGTACTCTTGCCTTTGAAGAAAGTTCTTGATGTCGTGATACCACGGTTTGGCGTCGATGATTGCTTCTACTGTGAACACATGAGCGGGCCTATCCAGGCGCATAACATCGATCCGAGGAATGTGATGAAAATCTACCCTGTCGAAGAATGGTAACAATCTTCTCGCGTAGTCTTTGTAAGGAATTAGCCCTGGTTGGCGTGTTTCCCATTCTCCTTTGATTTGATTGATGACCAAAGCAGAATCTCCATATACATCCAAGTGTTTGATTCTTAGATCCATGGCTTCTTCGAGACCCATGATGCAAGCTTCATATTCGGCCTCATTGTTTGTACACTTGAAAGTTAATCTGGCAGTAAATGGAATATGGGTACCCTGAGGTGTAACAATGATTGCCCCAATTCCTCGTCCATAAGCATTGACAGCTCCGTCAAAGGTTAAGCCCCACTGGGATCCTATCTCAGGTCCTTCGTCTGGTAGTGGCTCGTCGTAATCTTTCATCTTGAGGTACATGACGTCCTCGTCTGGAAAGTCGAAACTGGTTGATTCATGACCATTGAGTGGGTGGTGAGCCAGGTGCTCAGCTAGAATGCTTCCCTTCACGGCTTTCTGTGCGTGATACTCAATGTCATATTCTGATAACAACATCTGCCAAAGGGAAATCCTCCCGGTTAAAGCAGGCTTCTCAAAGATGTACTTGATTGGATCCATATGAGAGATCAAGTAAGTAGTATGTCGAATCATGTACTGGCGGAGACGCTTGGCAGCCCAGGCCAAAGCACAACACGTCTTCTCGAGCATGGAGTAGCGGGATTCACAGTCAATGAATTTCTTGCTCAGGTAGTAAATGGCATGCTCTTTCCTTTTTGTCTCGTCTTGCTGTCCAAGGACACAACCCATGGAATCTTCTAAGACGGTTAAGTACATTATCAAAGGTCTTCCTTCTACTGGAGGAGACAAGATGGGTGGTTCGAGCAGATATTCCTTAATGCTGTCGAACGCTTTCTGACAATCGTCTGTCCAGACGCAACTTTGATTTTTCCGTAGAAGTTTGAAATTAGGAGCGCAAGTTGCAGTCATGAGATATATGAATCTCGAGATGTAATTCAGACGCCCATGAAATCCTCTAACTTGTTTCTCGGTTCTGGGTGAAGGCATTTCTTGAATTGCCTTGACTTTGTCTGGATCTACTTCAATTCCTCGTTTGCTGACAATGAAACTGTCATACCCCAAAATTTACCCGATTTAATTTACATCTGTCAATTTACTAAGGGAGTTAAAAATTAGGAGCCATAGGGTTTAGTATACTTATTATTAAACTCGCTCTCCTATAAAATTCTCGTATAAGTTGGTTTAAAATAAAATGAGGTGCGGATAGCAAATTTGAGATCCAAATTGGTCTTAGGCCCATTTACCTCATCATTTAATAATCTTTTATTTGTCACCAAAATAGATATTATTAATTTTAAGTGTAAATATCAATTAAAATTAGTATTAGAATTTTTAGTGTTGAATAAATATTATTTGGTTTAGTTTAGAATTATTGGATAATTATGCTACTAACTTATATTAATTCAATTACTATTAGGATTAGTTTAAATATTATTATTAATTATTTTACTAACTTAAAGAAATCTGATTATTAAGAGGTTAGTCAAGTAATTATTGGATTCATTAAGATTATTAGGTTTTTTTGGATTTATTGTTGCTGGGCCGAAAAAAAACAACAAAGTGGAAGACTATGGGCCGGTTTTCTTTTCCGCATGGACCAGGGTAGTGAACCGGGTCAAACCGACCCGGCCACTATTCATCATCTTCACCATCCAAACCCTAAGCCAGCAGCGGCGCCGCTCAACCTCAAACGCCAACCCTAAATTTCTTTGCCCAAGCCCAGTGAATCTTCAAACCCAATCAAATCGTAAAGGGAATCAACCAACAAAATATAATCGAATCATAATCAAATCTGAATCAAAACTTAACAAATCAAATTTTTCATTTGAATCTGAATCAATTACAAAGAGAATAGGGGATCAATTACGTTGAATAATAACTAATTGAATCAATCTCTAATTTCCTAAATCAAATCTAACCCTAGGCTATAAAACAGAAAAGAAATTAACAGAAGAAGGGAGGATTTTCGGGAAAAAATTCTGGAAGCGCCGCGAAGACAAACCCTTAGACCTTAATCTTCGATCTCGCACCTGCAAGAAAAAGAAAGAAGAGAATTAGGAGGGAGCTCACACGTACAGAAATTGAAGACTACAAGGTAACCGAATCGAACTTAGCTTAGGGTTTTTGTTTGATCTCGTGTTTATACATCGTTTGTGTTTGAATCTGGATTCGATTATGGGTTAGATTCATAGGTTAGGGGTTTAGGGGTGAAGATGGTGATTGGGGAAGATGAAGATCTTCATCATTTCTGGGTTTCTGGGTTGAGTTGGGATGAACATATGAAGATCTCGGTTGATATTCAACCAGAGATCTGGATTTCGTGGTGGTTAAGGGCGGAGCCACCGGCGGATGCGATTTCCGACCGGTGGTGGAGGTTCGTTGCTGGGTTTTTTTTGTTGTTTATGAGAGTTGAGGGATCGGAGAGAAGGAAGTGAGGAGAGAGAAAGAAAAAAAACAAAATGAAATGGGAAGAATGGGATTTGGGGGTTAATCGCTCCCCTTAGCCGCTGGATCATTGCCACGTGGCCTCTTGATGGCCATCTGGTCAACACAATGACCTTGATCATGTGTGTGATCCTCAGCGTGTTCCCTCCACTAGCAACACATGCAGGCCTTTGATCTGCTTAGATCTAGATCCAACGCTCCAAAACCCGAGCACGCATCGTATCCCCATGAACACACCCACACACAATCCAGCGGACCAACAGCCATTGTGGGCATGGCCCTATTACTATCCCAACCCCCCAAACTAATATCCTTTAATCAAATACACCCCCCTATGAAATAAACAAAACTAACCAATAAAATTCTAAAAAATGTTTCATTGTTTTTTATAACTGATTAATTAAAATTCTAAAATGTGTTAACTGTTTTTTTTGATAAACTAATTAATCAAATTTCTAAAATTTGTTTAATTGTTTTTATTGATGACTTAATTTCTCCTCGAACCGACTAAATCCATTAGTCGTATTAGACGAGAAATAAATTGTTCCGACTGATTTATGATTTAATAATTCTAAATTAATTCTCTCCTCGACCCGACTAAATCTATTAGTCGCATTAGACGAGAGATGAAAAATACATAAAATTAAAATACATTTTAATTTGCTGCCCGCGACGATCAATCTATCGATCTGAGTAACCAGCAATGCCCTTTAATCCGTTAGCTATACTGACCAAATCTATTGGTCACTGCATCTAACAGTGCCATATCAGGGTTGTACGCCCAAATAAACACACTAAACCACGATACTACGGATTTTCATCCATTCAACTGCGATTTTCAAATCAAATTCAAAACTACGACAGGCCATTCAAAAAGCCTTCAAACCATATCAACTCTAATTCAAAGGCGTACAACCTTGTGCCCGAACTATGTTGACTCTGATTCTCCCTAAGGAGATACGTAGGCACTTGGATAACCAAGGCGAGTCCCCCTCCCTAAAATCTCATCTTTCCCCTAATTCAATATTTTAGCCATAAACCATACCTTAGATTCAAAGCCAATAGGAAAGGGTTGAGGGTGCCTAACACCTTCCCTCAACCTGATTATAATAACTTACCCTGAATCTCACATCTGCGTAGGGTTTCCTATTCGCCCTTCAGAATAGGTGGCGACTCTCTAAGTCTTAATTTTTAGGCAGGTTGCTACAGCTGGCGACTCTGCTGGGGAAAACTAAAAAATGGTGAATTATTATGCTCCTATAGGTTTTGGTAGGGTTTAGGTTTCTTGGTAAAACTTTTTAGGTTTTGGCGAACTTTTTTGGGGTTTGGCAAATTTTGCCAAAATTAGGGTTTGGTTTAGAATTTAGGTTTTCCTTAAATATTTAAATTTTTATTTATTTATTCATCTGCAATTTATTTATTTACGTTTAATTTAATTAAATATCTTTATGTTTGTTATTTTATGGTATTCTGTTGGGATATTGTAAATTGCTGTTAAGCCTAAGCGTGGGAATTATAATAATGACCAGAGGGGAATTACATCGCCTACGAGTCTTATTATAATTCCACTCAGAGTGGGTTGAATATCCGGAAAGGTCTGATACGAGGCTCGACCTTGTTGAGGGCTGGACTTGTTATTTAGCTGATCTCTCTGGGAACCTACCCCTAAAATTCGAACCTCATGGACCAATGAGTTGTTCCAAAATCCAAAGAGACAAAAAGTCTCGGCGGCTACGAACTATCCCATGAGACCTTCTAGAACATATCAATGGGAAGGGTAGGCACCCTAAGCCGTTACGTCGAACCTATGAACCTAGGGCTTATATGCTTATGTGTTTAACTGTGTGCTTTCATTATTTCTTGTATATATATATTTCATATAATTGTGGCATTCGTCATGCATCATGTGCATTCTTGCATCATGTCCTATCAAAAAAATAATACAAAAAAAAAGGGGAGTTATTATATTTTGGATACGAATAAAGCATATCATTCATGGCATGCATATCATTTTCATGACATTGAAAGAAGATCTCTCTTTTACCTTCAGAGCAAGAGGCCATTGGGAAGGATAATCTAACATCCCGGCCGTCTTATCAGACAAGATTTCAGCAAAAGAAATCAATGGAGCAGCTAGAACAGAATCAAGCCACCCTTCGTGAGGAGGTGACCCAATTGAAAGGCACTGTCGAGGATCTCAAAGGAGGAATGACCCAAATGTTGAGCCTCATGAAAGATCTCATGGATAAGCAAGAAAAGGCTAAGGAGGTTCAAGACCAGTACGAGGAGATCCCCAACGATGGAAACCCGCTGCTAGGATTTGTTTCAGGCTTTGGCCCGGCTAAGGACCGACCTCAGGTCCGATCTGTCAGGAGAGCTATCCAATTCCAAGAGAAAGGAGAGACCTCTCAAGAAGGGTTTGTCCCCACTCCACAAACAAAAGGGACAACCCGCACAGTTCGCATTCCTGCTAACAATGTCCTTAAGGATAATGATTACCTGGATCTACAATATGGAGTACAAGAGGTGGACAACACAGACCAAGCACCTCAGACACAGCAGTCTATTCCTAACTCTGGGGAAGACTCCAAGGACAATGAACAAATCAAGGCACTAGAGGAGAGACTAAAAGTGGTAGAAGGATATGATGCTTTCGATGTGGATGCCTTCGAAATGAGTTTGGTCTCAGACTTGACTATCCCACACAAATTCAAGATTCCTGAGTTCGAGAAATACAAAGGACTCACATGTCCGAGGAACCACTTGCGCATGTATGTGCGAAAGATGGCTGCCTATGCCCACGATCAAAAGCTGATGATACATTTTTTCCAAGATAGCTTAAGTGGGGCGTCAGTTGATTGGTACATGCAATTGGAGAAATCCTATATCCGAAGCTGGAATGATCTTGCTAATACCTTCTTGAAGCAGTACAAGTACAACCTGGACATGGCACCTAACCGGATGCAATTACAAAACATGTCACAAAAGAAGGATGAATCATTCAAGGAGTATGCCCAAAGGTGGAGGGAAATGGCCTCTCGAGTCCAACCTCCCTTGATGGAAAAAGAACTGGTGGACATATTTATGAGTACTTTGCAAGGACCATACTATGATAAGATGGTCGGAAGCATATCTTCAGGGTTCTCGGACTTAGTAGTCATTGGTGAAAGGATTGAAAATGGGATAAAAAATGGGAAGATACAAGGGGCACCCTCAGGTTCCTATCAAGCAAAGAAATCATATGATGGGAAGAAAGAACCCAGCACTGTAGGAGCAATCCTGGTCAGTCAGACCCCGACACTACAACAGAAGGATCAGCAAAAGCAACAGGGTGGCCAACGCCCCTGGAGATCCAAACCAAAACGATCATTCACCCCGTTGCACATGCCACTATCTCAAGCGTTGCAACATCTGCTCAGTCAAAACATGATAACTCTGCTGCCTCCATACTCGGCTCCAGCTAACCCCGCTCCTGGGTACAAGCATCATGCTAGGTGCGCTTATCATTCAGATAGTCCTGGTCATGATACAGAAGATTGTGGGCCGTTGAAGCACAAGATCCAAGATCTAATTGAAGAAGGGCTTATTGAGTTTGAACAGCCTCGCAAGTCTAATGCTACAAGTGGCTAGAAGAAGGGTTTCCTTAGATCATTAGTTTTTGCTTTCATTTGCAATTTCTTTTCAGTTTGTTTAAACATTGGTTTGCGGTATACGCTATGTACTTTACAATAATCATTAATGCATTGCTTACGTTTGTCTTGGTTTATTCCTAGTGTTTTCACTATATTCAAAACTGTGTTTTTACTTGGTTTTATTATTTGTGATATTCAACTTTTGTTCAAAGATGTGTACCTTTAGAGGGAGAATGACGAAAACGATACCACAATCTCATACAGTACGCTTTCGAACAGACCGTGTTGACGATGTACAGGCATTGTTTCAATTCCAATATAGTGGAGATATAAGGATGTTAATCCCTTGTCAACCTCGTTGAGCCTAAGAAGTAGGAGTTTTCCTTCACGTACAAAATAAAAACCCTCAAAGTATAACCTGGGGTAGGGTAGCTGTTCAGTTAACTTGATTATCTCAAATTGTTCCTTTGAACATAATCACTGATGGTTCTCCGTCATAATTAAGCCTGGCAGTCAATGTCCGCAAAGAAAAAGAAAAAACGCAAGGCCCGCCAAGTCAAAACCTATTAAGGAGACTCCGGCAAAATCGGGGCATCCCGCTGACTGTATTTTTTAATAAACAGTTCAGGTAAAATTGGATAATAAAGTAAAAAAAAAGGGGCACAATATATCCCCGACAAATGGAAAATATTACAAGAAAGAGGTTGACTGCCTTCGCAAATAAACCTTCGGTTTTTGAACCATCATGTCAATGTCATGATTCCCAAATTCTTTTGGAGACTAAAATAGTTAAACTGAGCATAGGACTGGAGAACATCACGAAGATGGGGATTGGGTTAAATAAATTTTGAGCCTTATATCTTGTTTCTTAAAACCGTGAACCAGGCCACGCTACAACCTTCAAAAGTCCTAACTGAAACATGGTTAGTTCGAAAGCATACTGTTACAAAAAGGTATCCCGACTCCTTAAGGTCTACTATAACTCTTGAGTTGATATCACATTCTTACAAAAAAAAACTTCGTTTTTACTCAAAAATGTTTTTAAACTTTCAAGGCAGACATATGCATTTGCATCTTATGAATTTCATCGTAAAGCACACTGGTCTATATAGATTCCAATGTTTTAACATCAGGGAGAAGTTGCATGGGGCATGGCTAATGGCTAAAAAAAAAATCCTGCCGACAGGCGCAATAGCTTTAAAAGCACATCAAAGAAGAAATATTTCTTACGCCTGACTCGAATGGCTGTTGTATGCACAGGGCATGGCCCGGTATTATCTTATTTATCTGGGACAATCTAATCAAGATCCATAGATCTCTCAAGGACTCTGAGTAACCCGGGGGGCAAGTCCATTACTGGGGGCACGTTGCAAAAGGTCACCCAATATCAAATGTTGTCAATACCACTCTCACGTTCTTTTCCAGGAACTTTTATAGAACATCTCTCAATCTGTCCATATGGTCTTCTTTAAGACATGTTCAAATATCTATGATCCTTTCTAGGAGCCCTTTTCAAATAGTCTTCTTTAAGACATATCCTACAAACCTTTCCAGGTGTCTCTCGTCATTTTCAAAAAAAAAATTCAGATAGTCTTCTCTAAGACATATTCCTTTCTAAAAAAACCTTTTCCAGGTAGTCTTATGTAAGACGTCTCTTAACTTTTTCAGTCTTCTTTAAGATATTCCTTTTCAGGTAATATTCTCTAAAAAAAAATCCCTTGTCCTTTCCAGGAACCTTTCTAGGTAATCTCTTTAAAGACGTCCGTCAATCTTTTCAGACATGTTCAAACTTCTCTTATGCTTCCAAAAAAAAAACTGTGTCAAACTTTGTTTAAAGTACAGTCCTTCTTTAAGACAGTCTCCTATCCTTTCTAGGGTAACCTTCTTCAAAATGTCTTTTCCTGATGTTTTTTAAAACATTACATTCCTCAAAATAGTCTTTGTCCTCTATGGGAATCTTTTGACCCTCTTTGCAAACGTGCCTCCCCGAGCTTTGTTTAAAGCACAACCTTGTTCAAGACAATCTCATATCCTTTCCAGGAATCCCTGCAGAAGACATCGTCTCATCCTGAGTATTCAGTGAACTTTTGTCCATCGGACACGACTAAGACGCATGACTAATTCTGAAAAGCATCCGCTTCATATCCAAATCAACACCTGTCATCATGGAGATTGGGTTAATCAAAGGCGATCATTGCTTACAAAGATCCCCGAACCGGGAGAATCACATCTAGGGGGTTCTCCTAAACAGGGGCAAAATAGCAACGATTGCAGGGGTATACAATCAATGGTCCTATTGATTGGGGCATATCTTTCAAGAATTCAAATACTGGGGCAATGCATATCAGGTTCATGGCATGACATGGTAATATTCGAGCTCTCTCTAAGGATATTTCCTCAAAGTCAAAATGGTGTGTCTCTCAGAATTTCTGATATTTAGGAAATCACGCCAGTATCACACAAGGAGCATTGCTGCGCAATCGGCCTTCTTACGCCTGTATTACCCACAACCCACAATGTGGAATTGTCATACATACATAATTCTCGTTTATTTCGAGAATCTCATTACATGACACATACATCATAACACTGCATAAAATCAACATTTGCCTTTTCAGGTCACTCCAAAGTCAAAAGGATATTATCATCCAAATACGGTGCAAATACAATCGTTTCGACGATTTAATCTTAACAATTTCGATGCTTCATTCCGGGCTTCTCTTCAAAGGCAATTCAGAAACAATCAAAGAATTTATTACCTCTTAAGGTAGTCTTCTCCAAAACGCTTATCAATCTTTCTTATCCTCTCTAGGAGTCTTCCTATGTCAGTCTTGTTCAAGACATATCTGGGTTAACCTTGTAATTTTGTTTAAAATATTTCGTATCCTTTCTAAGAACCTTTGTAGGTTGGTTTTGTTTAAAACATTTCATATCCTCTCAAGGAACCTCTCTAGGTTAGTCTTGTTTAAGACATGTCATCTCCGGTCTAAGAGCCTGTCCAGGTCAATCTTGTTTAAGAAGTTCGTATCTTTTTAGAAACCTGTCGAGGTTATCTTGTTTAAGAAGTTCATATCTTTTTAGAAACCTCTCTAGGTAGTCTTGTTTAAGATATCTCATAACTTTTTAGAAACCTCTCTAGGTAATCTTGTTTAAGACGTTTCATATCTTTTTGGAAGCCTCTCTAGGTAATCTTGTTCAAGATACTTCATGTCTTTTAGGAGCCTTTCTAGGTAGTCTTGTTTAAGACATGTCTCAACTTCTTTAGGTAATATTCTGCAACTATTTATCCAATCTTTTCTAAGATATATCTTGCTCTTTCAAGATGTTTCTCAGTTAGTCTTCTCTAAGACAGTTCTTCCCGAGCTTTGTTTAAAGCCTAACCTCCTTCATATCTGCCAATGATCTGCCCTGTTCAGGAAACCTCTTCAGGTAGTCTTATGTAAGACATTACTTCATCTCCTCAAATACAATCCGAACTTGGATTCGCAAACATCTCAAAAGGGTTAAACAAATTCAATGGGTGATAAGGAGATAAAACATTGGAGTTATCATAACATACGTACTCAGGTGCATACACACAGCATTTTCATGCATAAGCATTTACACATGTACATTGTACAAACTACATGATACATGTGCATCCACAAAAAACAATCTTTTACACAACTAACAGCGAGGTAAATTTAGGGGTCTTCCATTATTTAATAACTCTTCGATCCGAAAAGCGTGAGACCTGCGTATTCTCACGCCATTCAATCCAAGGTAATTAAATAGGGGCAGCTGTCATACCCCAAAATTTACCCGATTTAATTTACATCTGTCAATTTACTAAGGGAGTTAAAAATTAGGAGCCATAGGGTTTAGTATACTTATTATTAAACTCGCTCTCCTATAAAATTCTCGTATAAGTTGGTTTAAAATAAAATGAGGTGCGGATAGCAAATTTGAGATCCAAATTGGTCTTAGGCCCATTTACCTCATCATTTAATAATCTTTTATTTGTCACCAAAATAGATATTATTAATTTTAAGTGTAAATATCAATTAAAATTAGTATTAGAATTTTTAGTGTTGAATAAATATTATTTGGTTTAGTTTAGAATTATTGGATAATTATGCTACTAACTTATATTAATTCAATTACTATTAGGATTAGTTTAAATATTATTATTAATTATTTTACTAACTTAAAGAAATCTGATTATTAAGAGGTTAGTCAAGTAATTATTGGATTCATTAAGATTATTAGGTTTTTTTGGATTTATTGTTGCTGGGCCGAAAAAAAACAACAAAGTGGAAGACTATGGGCCGGTTTTCTTTTCCGCATGGACCAGGGTAGTGAACCGGGTCAAACCGACCCGGCCACTATTCATCATCTTCACCATCCAAACCCTAAGCCAGCAGCGGCGCCGCTCAACCTCAAACGCCAACCCTAAATTTCTTTGCCCAAGCCCAGTGAATCTTCAAACCCAATCAAATCGTAAAGGGAATCAACCAACAAAATATAATCGAATCATAATCAAATCTGAATCAAAACTTAACAAATCAAATTTTTCATTTGAATCTGAATCAATTACAAAGAGAATAGGGGATCAATTACGTTGAATAATAACTAATTGAATCAATCTCTAATTTCCTAAATCAAATCTAACCCTAGGCTATAAAACAGAAAAGAAATTAACAGAAGAAGGGAGGATTTTCGGGAAAAAATTCTGGAAGCGCCGCGAAGACAAACCCTTAGACCTTAATCTTCGATCTCGCACCTGCAAGAAAAAGAAAGAAGAGAATTAGGAGGGAGCTCACACGTACAGAAATTGAAGACTACAAGGTAACCGAATCGAACTTAGCTTAGGGTTTTTGTTTGATCTCGTGTTTATACATCGTTTGTGTTTGAATCTGGATTCGATTATGGGTTAGATTCATAGGTTAGGGGTTTAGGGGTGAAGATGGTGATTGGGGAAGATGAAGATCTTCATCATTTCTGGGTTTCTGGGTTGAGTTGGGATGAACATATGAAGATCTCGGTTGATATTCAACCAGAGATCTGGATTTCGTGGTGGTTAAGGGCGGAGCCACCGGCGGATGCGATTTCCGACCGGTGGTGGAGGTTCGTTGCTGGGTTTTTTTTGTTGTTTATGAGAGTTGAGGGATCGGAGAGAAGGAAGTGAGGAGAGAGAAAGAAAAAAAACAAAATGAAATGGGAAGAATGGGATTTGGGGGTTAATCGCTCCCCTTAGCCGCTGGATCATTGCCACGTGGCCTCTTGATGGCCATCTGGTCAACACAATGACCTTGATCATGTGTGTGATCCTCAGCGTGTTCCCTCCACTAGCAACACATGCAGGCCTTTGATCTGCTTAGATCTAGATCCAACGCTCCAAAACCCGAGCACGCATCGTATCCCCATGAACACACCCACACACAATCCAGCGGACCAACAGCCATTGTGGGCCTGGCCCTATTACTATCCCAACCCCCCAAACTAATATCCTTTAATCAAATACACCCCCCTATGAAATAAACAAAACTAACCAATAAAATTCTAAAAAATGTTTCATTGTTTTTTATAACTGATTAATTAAAATTCTAAAATGTGTTAACTGTTTTTTTTGATAAACTAATTAATCAAATTTCTAAAATTTGTTTAATTGTTTTTATTGATGACTTAATTTCTCCTCGAACCGACTAAATCCATTAGTCGTATTAGACGAGAAATAAATTGTTCCGACTGATTTATGATTTAATAATTCTAAATTAATTCTCTCCTCGACCCGACTAAATCTATTAGTCGCATTAGACGAGAGATGAAAAATACATAAAATTAAAATACATTTTAATTTGCTGCCCGCGACGATCAATCTATCGATCTGAGTAACCAGCAATGCCCTTTAATCCGTTAGCTATACTGACCAAATCTATTGGTCACTGCATCTAACAGTGCCATATCAGGGTTGTACGCCCAAATAAACACACTAAACCACGATACTACGGATTTTCATCCATTCAACTGCGATTTTCAAATCAAATTCAAAACTACGACAGGCCATTCAAAAAGCCTTCAAACCATATCAACTCTAATTCAAAGGCGTACAACCTTGTGCCCGAACTATGTTGACTCTGATTCTCCCTAAGGAGATACGTAGGCACTTGGATAACCAAGGCGAGTCCCCCTCCCTAAAATCTCATCTTTCCCCTAATTCAATATTTTAGCCATAAACCATACCTTAGATTCAAAGCCAATAGGAAAGGGTTGAGGGTGCCTAACACCTTCCCTCAACCTGATTATAATAACTTACCCTGAATCTCACATCTGCGTAGGGTTTCCTATTCGCCCTTCAGAATAGGTGGCGACTCTCTAAGTCTTAATTTTTAGGCAGGTTGCTACAGCTGGCGACTCTGCTGGGGAAAACTAAAAAATGGTGAATTATTATGCTCCTATAGGTTTTGGTAGGGTTTAGGTTTCTTGGTAAAACTTTTTAGGTTTTGGCGAACTTTTTTGGGGTTTGGCAAATTTTGCCAAAATTAGGGTTTGGTTTAGAATTTAGGTTTTCCTTAAATATTTAAATTTTTATTTATTTATTCATCTGCAATTTATTTATTTACGTTTAATTTAATTAAATATCTTTATGGTTGTTATTTTATGGTATTCTGTTGGGATATTGTAAATTGCTGTTAAGCCTAAGCGTGGGAATTATAATAATGACCAGAGGGGAATTACATCGCCTACGAGTCTTATTATAATTCCACTCAGAGTGGGTTGAATATCCGGAAAGGTCTGATACGAGGCTCGACCTTGTTGAGGGCTGGACTTGTTATTTAGCTGATCTCTCTGGGAACCTACCCCTAAAATTCGAACCTCATGGACCAATGAGTTGTTCCAAAATCCAAAGAGACAAAAAGTCTCGGCGGCTACGAACTATCCCATGAGACCTTCTAGAACATATCAATGGGAAGGGTAGGCACCCTAAGCCGTTACGTCGAACCTATGAACCTAGGGCTTATATGCTTATGTGTTTAACTGTGTGCTTTCATTATTTCTTGTATATATATATTTCATATAATTGTGGCATTCGTCATGCATCATGTGCATTCTTGCATCATGTCCTATCAAAAAAATAATACAAAAAAAAAGGGGAGTTATTATATTTTGGATACGAATAAAGCATATCATTCATGGCATGCATATCATTTTCATGACATTGAAAGAAGATCTCTCTTTTACCTTCAGAGCAAGAGGCCATTGGGAAGGATAATCTAACATCCCGGCCGTCTTATCAGACAAGATTTCAGCAAAAGAAATCAATGGAGCAGCTAGAACAGAATCAAGCCACCCTTCGTGAGGAGGTGACCCAATTGAAAGGCACTGTCGAGGATCTCAAAGGAGGAATGACCCAAATGTTGAGCCTCATGAAAGATCTCATGGATAAGCAAGAAAAGGCTAAGGAGGTTCAAGACCAGTACGAGGAGATCCCCAACGATGGAAACCCGCTGCTAGGATTTGTTTCAGGCTTTGGCCCGGCTAAGGACCGACCTCAGGTCCGATCTGTCAGGAGAGCTATCCAATTCCAAGAGAAAGGAGAGACCTCTCAAGAAGGGTTTGTCCCCACTCCACAAACAAAAGGGACAACCCGCACAGTTCGCATTCCTGCTAACAATGTCCTTAAGGATAATGATTACCTGGATCTACAATACGGAGTACAAGAGGTGGACAACACAGACCAAGCACCTCAGACACAGCAGTCTATTCCTAACTCTGGGGAAGACTCCAAGGACAATGAACAAATCAAGGCACTAGAGGAGAGACTAAAAGTGGTAGAAGGATATGATGCTTTCGATGTGGATGCCTTCGAAATGAGTTTGGTCTCAGACTTGACTATCCCACACAAATTCAAGATTCCTGAGTTCGAGAAATACAAAGGACTCACATGTCCGAGGAACCACTTGCGCATGTATGTGCGAAAGATGGCTGCCTATGCCCACGATCAAAAGCTGATGATACATTTTTTCCAAGATAGCTTAAGTGGGGCGTCAGTTGATTGGTACATGCAATTGGAGAAATCCTATATCCGAAGCTGGAATGATCTTGCTAATACCTTCTTGAAGCAGTACAAGTACAACCTGGACATGGCACCTAACCGGATGCAATTACAAAACATGTCACAAAAGAAGGATGAATCATTCAAGGAGTATGCCCAAAGGTGGAGGGAAATGGCCTCTCGAGTCCAACCTCCCTTGATGGAAAAAGAACTGGTGGACATATTTATGAGTACTTTGCAAGGACCATACTATGATAAGATGGTCGGAAGCATATCTTCAGGGTTCTCGGACTTAGTAGTCATTGGTGAAAGGATTGAAAATGGGATAAAAAATGGGAAGATACAAGGGGCACCCTCAGGTTCCTATCAAGCAAAGAAATCATATGATGGGAAGAAAGAACCCAGCACTGTAGGAGCAATCCTGGTCAGTCAGACCCCGACACTACAACAGAAGGATCAGCAAAAGCAACAGGGTGGCCAACGCCCCTGGAGATCCAAACCAAAACGATCATTCACCCCGTTGCACATGCCACTATCTCAAGCGTTGCAACATCTGCTCAGTCAAAACATGATAACTCTGCTGCCTCCATACTCGGCTCCAGCTAACCCCGCTCCTGGGTACAAGCATCATGCTAGGTGCGCTTATCATTCAGATAGTCCTGGTCATGATACAGAAGATTGTGGGCCGTTGAAGCACAAGATCCAAGATCTAATTGAAGAAGGGCTTATTGAGTTTGAACAGCCTCGCAAGTCTAATGCTACAAGTGGCTAGAAGAAGGGTTTCCTTAGATCATTAGTTTTTGCTTTCATTTGCAATTTCTTTTCAGTTTGTTTAAACATTGGTTTGCGGTATACGCTATGTACTTTACAATAATCATTAATGCATTGCTTACGTTTGTCTTGGTTTATTCCTAGTGTTTTCACTATATTCAAAACTGTGTTTTTACTTGGTTTTATTATTTGTGATATTCAACTTTTGTTCAAAGATGTGTACCTTTAGAGGGAGAATGACGAAAACGATACCACAATCTCATACCTTAATCTTCGATCTCGCACCTGCAAGAAAAAGAAAGAAGAGAATTAGGAGGGAGCTCACACGTACAGAAATTGAAGACTACAAGGTAACCGAATCGAACTTAGCTTAGGGTTTTTGTTTGATCTCGTGTTTATACATCGTTTGTGTTTGAATCTGGATTCGATTATGGGTTAGATTCATAGGTTAGGGGTTTAGGGGTGAAGATGGTGATTGGGGAAGATGAAGATCTTCATCATTTCTGGGTTTCTGGGTTGAGTTGGGATGAACATATGAAGATCTCGGTTGATATTCAACCAGAGATCTGGATTTCGTGGTGGTTAAGGGCGGAGCCACCGGCGGATGCGATTTCCAACCGGTGGTGGAGGTTCGTTGCTGGGTTTTTTTTGTTGTTTATGAGAGTTGAGGGATCGGAGAGAAGGAAGTGAGGAGAGAGAAAGAAAAAAACAAAATGAAATGGGAAGAATGGGATTTGGGGGTTAATCGCTCCCCTTAGCCGCTGGATCATTGCCACGTGGCCTCTTGATGGCCATCTGGTCAACACAATGACCTTGATCATGTGTGTGATCCTCAGCGTGTTCCCTCCACTAGCAACACATGCAGGCCTTTGATCTGCTTAGATCTAGATCCAACGCTCCAAAACCCGAGCACGCATCGTATCCCCATGAACACACCCACACACAATCCAGCGGACCAACAGCCATTGTGGGCCTGGCCCTATTACTATCCCAACCCCCCAAACTAATATCCTTTATTCAAATACACCCCCCTATGAAATAAACAAAACTAACCAATAAAATTCTAAAAAATGTTTCATTGTTTTTTATAACTGATTAATTAAAATTCTAAAATGTGTTAACTGTTTTTTTTGATAAACTAATTAATCAAATTTCTAAAATTTGTTTAATTGTTTTTATTGATGACTTAATTTCTCCTCGAACCGACTAAATCCATTAGTCGTATTAGACGAGAAATAAATTGTTCCGACTGATTTATGATTTAATAATTCTAAATTAATTCTCTCCTCGACCCGACTAAATCTATTAGTCGCATTAGACGAGAGATGAAAAATACATAAAATTAAAATACATTTTAATTTGCTGCCCGCGACGATCAATCTATCGATCTGAGTAACCAGCAATGCCCTTTAATCCGTTAGCTATACTGACCAAATCTATTGGTCACTGCATCTAACAGTGCCATATCAGGGTTGTACGCCCAAATAAACACACTAAACCACGATACTACGGATTTTCATCCATTCAACTGCGATTTTCAAATCAAATTCAAAACTACGACAGGCCATTCAAAAAGCCTTCAAACCATATCAACTCTAATTCAAAGGCGTACAACCTTGTGCCCGAACTATGTTGACTCTGATTCTCCCTAAGGAGATACGTAGGCACTTGGATAACCAAGGCGAGTCCCCCTCCCTAAAATCTCATCTTTCCCCTAATTCAATATTTTAGCTGAAATTCTGGACTCAGACACGCAATGTCCTACAGGATGTCACGACATCACTATCTGAATATTTTTCCAACAGATGAACAAAGTACAAACAGAAAAGTAAATAACACAAGAAAATTGTTAACCCAGTTCGGTTCTAACAAACCTACATCTGGGGGCTACCAAGCCAGGGAGGAAGTCCACTATAAGCAATATTAATTCAAGGTAATACAACTCAATATTACGCCTTTCACTTAATATCTACCCAATGCAACTTCAATCTAAATCATTAGATCAGAGAACCTACTCACTCCCCCTCAATCACAGCAGTGATGAACACTTACAAACAAATAATAACAGACGAAGACACTCTTCAAGGACACAACTTGATCTTGCTTAAAAGCTTTGATCAAGAACAATAGTACTCTTGCTTAGAAGCTTCGAGTACCTCTTACAACTCAAAACAAACACACCTAGACCAAGACAATCATCATGATGATTGTTTGGCTTACAAGAAATCTAGTACACAGACAACACAACAGACCTTTTAGACGGCAACCCTAATTTTTTCTGTCGCTTGCAGCAGCTTCTTCACTTGATATATATAATCTTGCATCAGCTGGGCCTTGGATCCAATACCAGTTTTAAACCTGATTAAAACCGTTTCCGATAGGGCAGAGATCCATTTCAAAACATTGTTCTGAAACAAGACAATATCCAAAGTTTCCAAAAGAGGCGCGCAAAAACATAACTGATCAAGAACCAAACACGAACATAACACAGTAGCTTCGGATGTCTTGACATCGGTCTCGACATTAAGAAAAAGCCTGCACAAAAGAAACTACAAGAAAACTTAAAAGCAATGCATGTCAAAACAACAGGTTTGACATGATACAGATACTATTTGTTTTACCAAAAATACAGCCAATCAAAAACATCTACAAACTCCCCCTTTGGCGAATTTTTGGCTAAAACAACAATAGATGATATCAGAGTACTCGCAGCAGCCAAAATGAACAAGGATCCAACAAACAGCCCACAACATCATCATCACCATAGTACACCCAAGGAACCAAACAGAACAGCATCCATACCAAACAGTATCAACAACCATATCATCATTTCTCCCCCTTTCTAGCCACAAAAGGAGCCAAACAACAAGTGAAGAATCATCCTTCTCACTCATCTCCACATTATTGGAGCTACTACCAACAGTATCCTCACTCTCCTCAGCCAATACTACCAACAGTATGATCATTACCTCCATCAGCAGAGTATACTTGACAGTCAAGGTAGTAGTAGTGCTGATCCCACAACCAATTAATTGCTATAATCCTTCACAGAGACAAATGCCTAGTTTGCTTCTTAGGTTTTCAAATTGATTTGCATCCAAGGCTTTTGTGAAAATATCAGCTAGTTGAAGGTTTGTAGCAACATGTTCCAAGACAATTGTTTTATTCTCAACAAGATCTCTAATGTAATGGTGTCTAATATCAATGTGCTTGGTCCTGCTATGCTGAATAGGATTCTTCGAGATGTTAATGGCACTTAAGTTGTCACAATATAGTGTCATGACATCTTGTGTGACATTGTATTCTGATAACATCTGTTTCATCCAAACAAGCTGAGAGCAACTACTTCCAGCTGCAATGTATTCTGCCTCTGCAGTGGACAGAGACACACAATTTTGTTTCTTGCTGAACCATGAAATAAGATTATTACCCAAGAAGAAACATCCTCCTGAAGTGCTTTTTCTGTCATCAGCACTTCCTGCCCAGTCTGCATCACAATACCCAGTGAGAATGGGTTCACACCCATGAGAGTAGAGCATTCCATATTCACAAGTACCATTCACATATTTCAGAATCCTCTTGACTTGATTGATATGGCTGGTTTTGGGTTCTGCTTGATACCTGGCACATACTCCAACAGCGAAGGCAATATCAGGTCTACTGGCTGTAAGATACAGCAGACTTCCTATCATGCTTCTGTACAGACTTTGATCAACACTAGTTCCCTTTTCATCTTTGGTCAGCTTCAAGTGGGTAGGTGCTGGTGTCCTTTTGTGAGAAGCACTTTCCATTCCAAACTTTTTGACAATGTTTCTAGCATACTTGCTCTGAGAGAGAAAGATTGAGTCTTCCATCTGTTTGACTTGCAGCCCAAGAAAATAGGTTAATTCACCAACTAGACTCATTTCAAATTCAGATTGCATCTGATCAACAAAATGTCTAGTCATCTTGTCTGACATTCCACCAAATACAATATCATCCACATAGATTTGGGCTATCAGAATCTTCCCTCCTTCATCTTTGACAAAAAGAGTTTTATCTATCCCTCCTTTCCTGTATCCATTACTAGTAAGAAACTCAGTTAGTCTCTCATACCAAGCTCGAGGGGCTTGTTTCAAACCATAAAGAGCTTTTCTTAGTTTGTAGACATGATCAGGATGATTTGGATCAGCAAAACCTTTAGGTTGCTCTACATAGACTTCCTCATTTAAGTACCCATTCAAGAAAGCACTCTTTACATCCATCTGGTATAGTTTGAATTTCAGAATACATGCAATTCCCAACATTAGCCTAATTGACTCAAGTCTGGCAACAGGGGCAAAGGTTTCATCAAAGTCAATTCCTTCAACTTGGGTGTATCCTTGAGCGACTAGCCTTGCTTTGTTTCTGATAACAGTTCCCAGTTCATCTGACTTGTTTTTGTAAACCCATTTAGTTCCAATGACATTAGTACCTTTAGGTCTTGGTACCAGCTCCCAAACTTCATTCCTTTCAAACTGGCCAAGTTCTTCCTGCATGGCATTAATCCAGAACTCATCTGTTAATGCTTCCTTGACATTTTTAGGTTCAATCTTTGATACAAAACAAGAGTTTGTGACAACTTCTCTTGACCTTGTAATAACTCCACTGTTGAGATCCCCTATAATAAGTTCTTTAGGATGATCTTTCTGAAGTCTTATAGAAGGAATCTTGTTAGGGGGTTCAGTCTCAGCTTCTGTGATATTGGGATTGTCATCATCTTCTCTTGTGGAACCTTCTGCTGTAAGATCCCAGAATGTTCCGACATCTCCTGTGACATCTGCTTGATTGTGAATATCATCAACCACAACATTTATGGATTCCATTATTGTTTTGGTTCTTGAGTTGAAAACTCTGTAGGCTCTGCTGTTTGTAGAGTAGCCCAGAAAGATTCCTTCATCACTCTTGGGATCCATCTTCCTCCGGTGATCTCTATCAGCAAGAATATAACACTTACTACCAAACACATGGAAGTATTTGACAGTAGGTTTTCTTCCCTTCCAGATCTCATATAGGGTGGTAGAGGTTCCTTTTCTTAAGGTAACTCTGTTATGGACATAACAAGCAGTGTTCATGGCTTCAGCCCAGAAGTAGATAGGGAGATTCTTAGCATGGATCATAGCTCTAGCTGATTCTTGAATAGTTCTATTCTTTCTTTCAACAACCCCATTTTGCTGTGGAGTAATAGGGGAAGAGAACTCATGATGTATTCCTTCAGAGGAGCAGAATTCAGCAAACTTTTGATTCTCAAATTCCTTTCCATGATCACTTCTGATTCTCACAACGCTATTATCTTTTTCTCTTTGAATTCTTTGACATAGGTCCTTGAAAACATCAAACACATCTGACTTTTCTCTGATGAAGTTTACCCAAGTGAACCTGGAGTAGTCATCCACAACCACATAAGCATATTTCTTTCCTCCAAGACTTTCTATTTGCATTGGTCCCATCAAGTCCATATGTAACAGTTCAAGAACTCTGGAAGTAGTCAAATATGTAACTTTTGGATGTGACATCCTGGTTTGTTTTCCTGCCTGACACTCACCACATATTTTTCCTTCATCAATTTGTAGCTTAGGAATTCCTCTTACAGCTTCCAGAGAGATGAGTCTCTTCATACCTCTTAGATGAAGGTGACCAAGTTTTTGATGCCACTGCTTTGCTTCTTCTTCTTTAGAACAAACAGTAGAGTAGCTAGATTCATGAGACACCCACAAGTAGCAGTTATCTTTGGATCTGACACCTCTCATTACTACTTCCTTTTCTTTATTAGTAACCACACACTCATCTTTGGTGAAGTTGACTTGGTATCCTTGGTCACATAGTTGACTGATGCTTATGAGATTAGCTGTCAGGCCCTTGACCAACAAAACACCTTCTAAACTTGGCACTCCCGAACAGTCTAATTTTCCAACTCCTTTGATTTCTCCTTTAGCTCCATCACCAAAGGTTACATAGCTAGTGGAATGACTCTTGATATCAACGAGCAGGTTCTTGAGTCCAGTCATGTGCCTGGAGCATCCACTATCAAAATACCAGTCTTCTTTGGCTGAAACTCTAAGAGATGTATGAGCTATTAAAGCCTTACTCTTAGGTTCCCAATGTTGCTTCTGGATGGGCATGATCTGCTTGGGTTTGTAAGTAGGAGCTTGATCTGGATATCCATATAGTCTGAAGCAGAATGGCTTAATGTGTCCAAATCTTCCACAGTAGTGACATCTCCATCTTTGAAACTTTCTCCTCATTTCACCTTTCTCGTGATGTTGAGTCACATGTTGTGACATTGGCTTCGACATCTCAGCTTCAGGTTTAGTTCTGCTACTATCTCGGACATATTTCTTTGCACTAACAAATCCTATGCCAGACATATCTCTTGAACTCTTTCCAACCTGCAAGATCTCCTCCAGCATATCCGTGCCATTGTTCAACATTTTTACTGATTTCGACATCTGATCAAGTCTGGATTGTAACAGAACAGCTTCATCATTTAGTTCAGTTATAGTTTCACTAAGTTCTTTGTTATCAGCCTCCAACTGAGCTATGTAGTTCTTCTGATCTTCACCTTGTTGACACACTTCAGCACATTTGATACACAGTTTTCTATAGGAACATGCCAGTTCTTCAACGGTTAGCTTGTCTTTCCTGAACTTTTCATCAGAGTTGCAAATTCCAGTGAGGGCTGTGACATGTTTAGCTGATTCTTCTTCAAAATCACTCTCAGAATCTTCATCAGACCAGGAGACTGACAATCCTTTCTTCTGTTTCTTTAGGAAGGTAGGGCATTCAGCTCTAATATGTCCATACCCTTCACATCCATGACATTGGATCCCTTTGTTGTGATTGTACTTTTCTTCTGGTTTAGCTCCTCTACCAGAATCAGAAGATCCACTGATGTCAGATGGGAAGTTCTTGACATTTGGTCTTGACCTCTGATGCATCCTTCTCATAATTTTGTTGAATTGTTTACCAAGCATAGCTATGGATTCAGATACATTCTCCTCTCTACTTTCCTTTACTTCTTCACTGGAGTTGGACACAAAAGCTATGCTTTTGTTTTTCTTATCAGAATTTTCATTGATTCCCATCTCAAAGGTTTGAAGGGATCCAATTAACTCTTCTACCTTCATTTGGCTGATGTCCTGTGCCTCTTCTATAGCTGTGACTTTCATATCAAATCTCTTAGGTAGGGATCTAAGGATTTTCCTCACCAACTTTTCATCAGACATTTTTTCTCCCAAAGCTCCTGAGGTATTAGCAATATCGAGTAAATTCATATAAAAATCCTTAATGCTTTCATCGTCCCTCATCCTTAGATTTTCAAATTTTGTAGTTAGCAGTTGAAGCCTTGACATCTTCACTTTGGAGGTGCCCTCATGAGTAGTCTTGAGGATATCCCAGACATCTTTGGCTAGTTCACAGTGATGAACCAGTCTGAATATATTTTTGTCTATCCCATTGAATAGGGCATTTAGGGCTTTTGAGTTGCCAAGTGCCAATGCCTCTTCATCTTTGTCCCAATCTTCCTCTGGTTTAAGAGTTTTGTTGCCATCTTTATCAGTATTAACAGGATGTTCCCATCCTTTGTTCACAGCTCTCCAAGCTTTGCTGTTCACGGATTTCAGAAAAGCCACCATGAGGGGTTTCCAATAATCATAATTAGAGCCATCCAGAATGGGTGGTCTCATTATGAATCCACCACCTTCTTTGTCCATCGAACCAGAAAATACTTTCCCTAGATCTCACCCAGTAAAAACAGGCAGGGTGCCTGCTCTGATGCCAATTGAAATTCTGGACTCAGACACGCAATGTCCTACAGGATGTCACGACATCACTATCTGAATATTTTTCCAACAGATGAACAAAGTACAAACAGAAAAGTAAATAACACAAGAAAATTGTTAACCCAGTTCGGTTCTAACAAACCTACATCTGGGGGCTACCAAGCCAGGGAGGAAGTCCACTATAAGCAATATTAATTCAAGGTAATACAACTCAATATTACGCCTTTCACTTAATATCTACCCAATGCAACTTCAATCTAAATCATTAGATCAGAGAACCTACTCACTCCCCCTCAATCACAGCAGTGATGAACACTTACAAACAAATAATAACAGACGAAGACACTCTTCAAGGACACAACTTGATCTTGCTTAAAAGCTTTGATCAAGAACAATAGTACTCTTGCTTAGAAGCTTCGAGTACCTCTTACAACTCAAAACAAACACACCTAGACCAAGACAATCATCATGATGATTGTTTGGCTTACAAGAAATCTAGTACACAGACAACACAACAGACCTTTTAGACGGCAACCCTAATTTTTTCTGTCGCTTGCAGCAGCTTCTTCACTTGATATATATAATCTTGCATCAGCTGGGCCTTGGATCCAATACCAGTTTTAAACCTGATTAAAACCGTTTCCGATAGGGCAGAGATCCATTTCAAAACATTGTTCTGAAACAAGACAATATCCAAAGTTTCCAAAAGAGGCGCGCAAAAACATAACTGATCAAGAACCAAACACGAACATAACACAGTAGCTTCGGATGTCTTGACATCGGTCTCGACATTAAGAAAAAGCCTGCACAAAAGAAACTACAAGAAAACTTAAAAGCAATGCATGTCAAAACAACAGGTTTGACATGATACAGATACTATTTGTTTTACCAAAAATACAGCCAATCAAAAACATCTACATTAGCCATAAACCATACCTTAGATTCAAAGCCAATAGGAAAGGGTTGAGGGTGCCTAACACCTTCCCTCAACCTGATTATAATAACTTACCCTGAATCTCACATCTGCGTAGGGTTTCCTATTCGCCCTTCAGAATAGGTGGCGACTCTCTAAGTCTTAATTTTTAGGCAGGTTGCTACAGAAACCAAGGAGTTTTCCTGAGTAGACACCAAAGGTGCACTTGTTGGGGTTCAGGCGAAGCCGAAACTTCCGTAAGCGTTGAAATAACTTTGTCAGATCCTGTATGTGATCTTCTTCATTTTCTGATTTGGCAATCATGTCGTCCACATAGACTTCCACTTCTTTATGCATCATGTCATGGAAAAGTGTAGTCATGGCCCTTTGATAAGTTGCCCCTGCGTTCTTTAGTTTACAAGGCATAACACGATAGCAGAACGTGCCCCAGGGGGTGATGAAAGCTGTTTTCTCCATGTCTTCAGGTGCCATTTTGATTTGGTTGTATCCTGAAAATCCGTCCATGAATGAGAAAACTTTGGATTTTGCTGTACTGTCTACCAACATATCAATATGTGGTAAAGGAAAATCATCCTTAGGGCTAGCTTTGTTCAAATCTCTGTAGTCGACGCACATGCGGCCTTTTCCGTCTTTCATAGGAACGGGAACAATGTTAGCTAACCACTGAGGGTATTCTGAAGTGACGAGGAAACCTGCGTTGATTTGCTTTTGAACTTCCTCTTTGATTTTCATGGCCATCTCCGGATGAGTTCTTCTTAATTTTTGCTTGAACGGAGGGCATTCTTCTTTTAATGGCAAGTGATGCTCCACTATACTGGTGTCCAACCCTGGCATATCTTGATAAGACCAAGCGAAGACATCTGAGAATTCTTTGAGCAGCTGTATCAAACTCTCTCTGATCTCTGAATTGAGCGATGCTCCAATCTTAACCTCTCTTTTATTTCCATCGGAACCAAGGTTAATGATCTCTAGAGGCTCATTGTATGGCTGAATGGCCTCTTCCTTTTGTTGAAGTAACCGTGAAATTTCCCTTGATATATCTTCGTCTTCTTCTTCCTCTGCCTCGAATACAGGAAACTCAAAGCTTGGAGAAGTCATACGGTCGCACGTTTCAACGGGGTATTTTATGATTAATCTGCATATGTGTGATAAGTTTTATTTAGACAACGAGGGAAGACTTGGTGTATGCAGTTAATGAAATATTTTGATGTTTTTTAAGGGTGTTTTTTAGGATTACCAATTTCCGAAAAAAGAAAAGGGAAAACTAAACGAAGGAACAGAATGACATTTTTATTTATGAACAGTCATTTCTTGAAACAAAGACCCTATAAAACAAAACTCTATTGCTTTGGGCGAAGCAAAGAGGGACATTTTCCTAAGAAATAGTAAAATGCAAAGCCCTATGAAACATCTCTTCACCCTGGGCTATGGTGAGAGGACAAAATAACGGTGAAAGTTCCTACTTAGGAGTGCGAACAACAGTTGAAACTTCAACAGCTGTCCAGTAGTGGCGAACCCCATTATGCACTAAGTAATCTGGAACCTTAGGCTTAAGCTGGCCTGTGGTAGGTCTTGATTTACGAACCACTGTCTTTGCAACACTCAGACGATCTTCTTCTACTTCAGCAGACTGAGCGGTGTGAGCATACCCATTTCCAAGTGGAGTATGTCGAACTTTCTTTTGAGGAAACTTCCAATCTTCTGAATGGAGAGACTCGTTGTCGGAGACACTTTCGAGATCATCCTCTTCTATATTTTGGTCTTTCTCTTCTCCCAAGATGGCATTGACTAGATATGTGAATTCTAGATCCGTAGCCTCGGAAGGTGACTTGGGGATATAATCCTCAATGATGACTTCACCAGATGTTGATGATGAATAGCAAGGGTTATACATCTCTTTTGGCTGAGAGAGGTACTCATAATTAATGTTCCATCCAGTTGGAACAATGTCTTCAAGAGAGATTCTTGAACTTTCAGGAGCGGAGTATTTTACCATGTAGTCGAATTTTCCGCTTGGTTCTCCTAATGTATCCCAAGTCTCTTCGGGGATAGGAGGAACTTCTTCTGATGAACCATGACTTCTGGTGGTGAAGCTGTCAGTAACTTCATCACTACTTGGTTGAGTCTTACTTTCAGATCCTCTAGTTGGATAACAGCAAAGTGGTTCAGACTCTGATAGGGAGACGTATCCTGATTTGTTAAGATAGGATAGCCATTCCTCTTCATCGGTGTTTTCCGTACCGATGGTATTGACTGCTTGTTGAACAGGTTGAAGAAAACCTCCGCTGCGGAAAGTTTCTTGAATTGGAAGAACTACTTCAATTCCTGGAATAGTCTTTGATGATGTTGGAAATAATCCAACTCCTGTTCTGTTCTTGTTGTTGGTAGGAATATTAATGTGTCCCCAACCACTGGTAGTGCCATCCTTCACAACTTGGATTGCATCTTTGTATGAAGAGATAGACGCTGCTTTCTCCTTTCCTTTTTCCTTATCCAAGGAAAGTGCTTGGAATTTAGTTCCAACGACTTCTTTTGGTTCTATGTCGGAGAATGATGACAGGTTGCTGACGATCAGAGCTTGTTCTCCACATACGGTTACCAATTTGTCATTTCTTATGAACTTCAGTTTATGATGAAGTGTTGAAGTAATTGCCCCAGCCTCATGAATCCATGGGCGACCTAGCAAACAACTGTATTGTGCTGGAATGTCCATAACTTGGAAAGTGATTTTGAACGTCTGAGGTCCAATAGTTATGGGAAGATCCACTTCTCTGAAAACTGACTTTCTTGATCCATCAAATGCTTTGACGATGACATGACTTTTTCTTAGAGGGTAATCTTCGAAAGATAATCTTGATAATGTTGATTTAGGCATGACGTTGAGAGAGGATCCATTGTCTATTAGGACTCCTGTGAGTGTATCACCCATGCAGCCAACTGAGATGTGAAGTGGAAGATTGTGGTCCACTCCTTCTTCAGGAAGATCTTCGTCACAGAAACTTAGGTTAGTTCCGGCGGAGATGTTGGCAACAATATTGTCGAATTGGCTTATTGTAACACTTGGTTCTACGAAAGCTTGTTCCAAAACTTTCTGTAGAGCTTCCCTATGAGCTTCAGAACTCAATAGCAGGGAAAGAACAGAAATCCTAGACGGAGTATGTAGTAATTGATCTACAATGTTGTATTCACTCCTCTGGATTAACTTTAAGATCTCATCATTTTCTTTCACTTGAACAGCATTGGTCGGATGATTGTCTTGCCTATGTGGTACTTCCTCCGAAGGTTTCTCCACATTTTCTGTTGTTCTGTTGAAGACTCGTCCACTTCTGGTTACTCGACTAACATCAGCAATGTTGACAACAGACGGTAATGGTATTTCCTTACCATTTTCAATGAATGTAGCATTGTACTTGTATGGTATAGCCTTGTCAGACTAATACAGTACAGGACCTGGTAAGTAGATGACTAGCGGTGCAACTGCTGTCTTCCTGCTATCATACTTGACTTGCATTGGTTCAACTTGATTAATTTGAGGATATATGGTAAAGACTTCATCATCTTCTCTATTGGCAAGAACAGTAATAGTATTGTCATCCATCAGCTTATGAATGTCGTTGCGAACATGCAAACATCCTCGTGAATTTCATCGACAGGTTTCGCATCTACTGTAAGCGTGGAAATTTGTTCCAAAGTAGGCAAGTCCATTTAAAGTTTTGTGGAACCTGACTACCGATCCTTCGAGATCTTCAACTTTGTAGATTTTGTATTCTCCTGGACATCCTTGAACCATGTTGATGTCATGCTCATTTCTGACTCGGATATGTTGAATCCATCCTAAGTCCATTTGTTCTTGTAATGCAGCTTGAACTACGGCACATCCTTGATTATTCTTTGGACAAATTTTACATGTGAAGTAGTTGTGAGGTGGTACATGACCGTACCCAGCTTGTCTAGCGTGCATCTTGACAAGATTTTCCCCTATCTGACGAATGTCGTAGATTTGAATGACGTTAGGGTGTTGATCTATCAGATTTACTGAAGCTTCTTTATGCTGCGGCAAAGGATTATCTTGGACGTTTGGACTAGTATCTTTGAAGGATAGCATTCCGCTCTTCACTAATCGTTGGACGTCAATCTTGAAAGATAAACAGTTCTCAATATTGTGACCTGGTGCCCCCTGATGATAGGGACAAGATTGGTCAGCCTTATACCATGGTGAGGAACTGTTTGTAGGATTTGGAGGACTTCTCGTTTGAATGAGTCCTTTTGCCAGTAATGTTGGAAACAATTCTGCATACGGCATTGGTACGGGGTCAAAGGCAGGATACCTTGGAGCCCGATTGTTGTAATTTGGAGGTCGAACCTGCTGCTGAGGTTGTTGCGACCTTTGTTGAATTTGTTGTTGCGAAACTTGAGGTTGATAAGCTGGCGCTGAACTAACAACCGGAGTTATTGTTGCAACTTGAGGTTGGAATTTCTTCTTGATTTTGTGCAAGACATTGCTTACATCTTGATCCTTTTTCTTCTGGAAAGAACTTCCATACTTCCTTGGACCAATAGAAGATTATGGTTCTTTGTTCAAGCGTCCTTCTCGAACTGCTTCTTCTAAACGCACACGCATGTATACCATCTCGGTAAAGTCACTTGGTGCACTTGCAACCATTCGTCCGTAGTAAAATGGACTCAAAGTTTTGAGATAGATTTTTGTTATTTCTTTCTCTTCAAGTGGTGGACAAATTTGAGCAGCAACTTCACGCCATCTCTGAGCGTATTCATTGAAGCTTTCTCTATCCTTTTGAGTCATGGCCCAGAGTTGATCTCTGTCGGGAGCCATATCCAGATTGTACTTATACTGTTTGACAAAGGCCTCTCCGAGGTCTCGAGAAGTACGAATCTCTGAACTGTCCAGGTTCATGTACCATTTGAGTGCAGCACCAGTCAGGCTGTCTTGAAAATAATGAATGAGCATTTGTTGATTATCAGTCTGAGTTGACATTCTTCGAGCGTACATTATGAGATGACTTTGTGGGCATGAATTCCCTTTGTACTTCTCGAAATATGGTACTTTGAATTTGTGAAGAATCTTAACATTTGGAACCAGACAGAGGTCTGCAGCATTCTTTCCAAGTAGATATTGTCCTCGGAGAGTCTTGAGTTCCTTCTGCATCTGCAGAAACTGTTCTTGGAACTCGTCCAATCTCTCATACACGCCAGCATCCTCACTTGGAGCGTGATGATATACTTGTCCGCCCTGCGGGGGAAAAGTATGCATAATGGGCTGTGGAGAAGCCATGACAGCAGATCTTGGAATCTCAGCATTCTGTTGTGTGAAACCCATTGCCGTTGCTCTTGGAACTTCAATTTCCAGAGGTTTGTAACCCTCCGGTGGACGCATATCCATGGTGACTTTTGGAGCTTCAGAAGCTGGAGGTATGTACCCTTCTGGAGTAAAGTTATACGGCATGCCCCAAGGTCGATCAGGCGGCATGGTATACTGAGGAATAGGAGTAGAAACAATCTCGGAAACCACAGTCCTTTGCGGTTCTTCTGGCGTTGGTCGATTCTGCGCAACTACCAGGGCTTCTACCATGCTATTGAGTCTTTCAACAGTACCTTTGAGAGTATTAATCTCTTCTCTGAGTTCTTCATTCTCTTGCTCAAAGTCTTCCATTCTTTTCTTGCGACTTGAACGAGTGTTGTATTGATGAGACAGCTTGAAAGTCTTGGTTCACCTCCTTCTCCTCCTTTCTCTCTAGAGAAAGGAAAGTGACTATTAGATCCGCGACAATTCTCGTGTCAGTGCGTACGACTAAAGTGATGTATGATATGCAATTAAGTTAATTATTTTTCAAGGAAACACCATAATTACGTTATGAAACATCAAACTTTTATTAATTAAGCGAAAATGCCAATTTTACACACTTTGAAAAGGGAAATACAGAGAAACTGAGAGAAAGGACTCTAAAACTTTGATGATGAGCCGACTTCACGTTCTAACATCTTCTTCTGTTTCTTGAGCTGAGCGTTCTCTGACGTGAGCTGATCGATGATCCAGGAAGCAGGAGGGATATGATGAGAAAGTGATGATTGTGTCACTTGTCGATCGAGTACCTCAAGTAATTCATCCTTCCTTCTTAGGATGTTTTGAATTTCAACATTTTCCGTGTTGACGATTCGATACTTGTTCCTCCAAGCATTCCTTTCTTGGCATACCTTGTTTAATGCCGCTTGCAGTTTTTCAACATCGGTGGAGAAAAGGTAAATTGGTTCCCTTAGGGGAATAGGTTCTTGATGTTGATATGGCATCCTGAGTTTGAATGCTCTAACGCGTACCCATTGAAGGTAAGGATCCAGGGAGTTGCAAAGATGTTTTCCTAACAATCTTCTCCCTTTGCTGTGAACAAGACGCCAGGCTTGGACAATTTCCTTCTTCAGCATGTTGCCATGATCGTCGATGTTCTTGAAGAACAGTCCCTCCAATTGGATATTACTTGGAATGTTTTTCATGGGATAGCCGTATTGACGACGGGCTAAAGCTGGATTGTAACTGATTCCTCCCTTAGTTCCAATAAGGGGTACGTTGGGAAAACTTCCGCAACTGAAAATGATCTTGGTTTCGTCGTTGTCAGGACTACATCACTCAATGTCCGTATGAGTGAGAGACATGATTTTCTGTGACCAGTAAAGGCCATCCCTCATATTCCAGAAAGTGCTAGACTTCGGCAGGTGTGAAACGAACCATTCGTATAACAACGGTACGCAGCATGTGATTAATCCTCCTCGCTGCAGGTTTCTTGAATGCACAGAGTGATAAGCATCCGCAAGCAAGGTTGGAACTGGGTTTCCAATTAAGAAGATCTTAATTGCGTTGATGTCGACGAAATCATTAATGTTAGGGAACAAAAACAATCCGTAGATAAGCAAAGCCAATATTTCCTCAAAAGCGCTCATATCTTGGATGCTGACAAAGTACCGAGCTTGGTCAAACAGGAATTTGGAGGGCAATCCTTGAATTCCTCCTCTACTCACCATATGAGTTCTGATGTCGACTACGTTCAAAGGAGTAGTTGCAGCAATGATAATGTCATCAGGATTCTTTTCCAAACCGGAGTACGGATCTTGCGCGTACACGGTTATTCCAATCAGACGAGAGTACTCTTCCAACGTTGGCATGAGCTGATAATCTGGAAAGGTGAAGTAGTGATACGTTGGATCGTAAAACTGTACCAAGGTGGGAAGGATCCCATCCACCATGTTGGTATTGAGCAAAGGCAGAAGTTTTCCATACTTCTCCTTGAAAGCCTGGGGGTTGACCACCAGTTTTCCGAACTTTCCCAGTTCCTCAACCTGGGGAATCTTGAAGGTGTATTTCCTAGCTCTCTTTCTTCCATAATCCATGGTATAGATCCTTAAGTCCTTTCTCCGTTTCTCTCTTTCTATGAAGTTCAAAACGTTCGTTATTTAGTTTCCTTGAAAAACGACTCGAAAAAGACTCTTTTTGTTTTTTTATTTTTTAGTTGTTTAATGAATGATGCATGAATGCATGAATGCACACACAAGAGTTTTAAACAAACATGGCGTTGAAGGGTATAGTGGTCATGAAGTCAAAACGCAAACCTCGCCCCAATGGTAAACTAAGGATAAGGATTTTTGTACCTGTAGAACGGGTTCTAAGGGTCTCAGAGTTTTTGCTCAACCTTAAAGATACGTTGATTGGTATCTATAAGAGAGTTTTCTCTGAGTGTAGTATCTGCGTGACAATTACTTTCGTAATCACCGCTCTACGTCCTAAAAAGGCTTTAAGTGGGGTTAATGTGTTTCTAGGTCCTCCTGGTTCAAATCAGTCTCGGAATGCAGTGGCGCAGTTAATCACAACCAGCCAGGCAAATCCCAAGAGTAGACTTGGAAACCAAGATTAGAGGGTCTTCACCGGGAAGACATCCTCCATCCTATCTTATGTTGCACTCAAATCCGGGTATAGGATTTCTCACCACAAGGGGGAATCAAGCCCTTTCCCGATACAGAATAAACAAAATAAACAAATATATATGCAACAAACACATGATATGACACAGAGGTTAGGCAGGACCTCTCTTGTTTGGGGGGGAATTTGGCATCCCTAATTCCTCATTGGGGCTAGACCAGCAACAGGTCAACCATTGGTTTGGATGAAAAACCAAGGTTTTTAACACTTATATCCCCAGCAGAGTCGCCATTTTTCTGTGGTGTCGTTTTCTTTACCTCCCCGATTCACTTGGGAGGACGGCACGCTAGACCCTTCACGCGAAATTTGGAAGGAGAAAGCGCCCGTGGTGGGATGAATTTTGTTTCAGTTCTTCCTACGATATCACACGAACTTTCTTATTTGTCCTACGAGTAGGAAAGGGGAAAAAAGATCTCAACTAAACCCTAGGAGTTTGCTAAGTGTGGGGATTTCACCTAGACTAGAAATTCTGGAGTCCGGGGGGTCGGTTATACATAGGGAAGTGTTTAAACACCCTACATATTTGTAGTACTCTACAGGAACCTTCTCTGTGTCATTTGTGATTGTGTTTGCTGCTAATGATTGGGAAAGTTTCTCCTTTGTGTTAGGAGAAGGAATTGAATTGATTTAAAGAAAGACAGACAGACAGACAAACTGACTATTTTTGGTATTTTATTAGCTGGCTGAGATTCCTTGTGAACCTCATGCCTACATATCCCTAGTGGAAGTCAGAGCTTAATGTAGTTCGGGGAACTAACTAGGGAAGTTACTTGTTTTTGGTGCCTTGCTTGAAGCTCAAGGTTGAAGCTTTGAATTAAATCTCCGTTTACAGTAAAGAGACATGAAAACATCTTTACAGAGAGGTATTTGTACTATTCTACCACAAACATTTTGAAAGAGTGACAGAATAACTGGATTCATTTCATTCAAGAGGGGGACCTTACTTGTGTGTGCAAGTATGCCAGTCAGATGCCTCTTAAATGAAAGAAAAATGCTCGTCCAAATTAGGGAAAGTGTACAAGTCTGGGGATGTGCCAGAGCATGTCTTTCAGAGTCCTAAATGGGAGACTTTGATTGAAATTTGAAATTGAAATGTTTGTTTGTTTGAATGTGGTAGAGTAGTAAAAATATCTCTCTATAAAGATAAGCTATGTTTATCTACTGTATAAAAGATTTGACTTTAGCTGGCTTGTATGAGGCCCAAGCTTGAGGCTTTTTTGATTGATTAATTAATATTATTGACTCTGGGAGATGACTCCATTGAGGATTAATTACAGGGGTATTTTTGTGTTCTGTACAAAGCCCAGAATTGAGGCTGACTCTATTTGGAGAGTGTTTATTTGATGAATTTTTATTTGGTGTTCTGTACAAAGCCCAGAATTGAGGCTGACTCTACTTAGGGAGACTCTATTTGTGTGCCTTGTACAAAGCCCAAGGTTGTGGCTGACTGCTGAGGATAACTGAATTTTTGAGACTATGAATGACTCTATTTTGTGTGCCTTGTACAAAGCCCAAGGTTGTGGCTGACTCTAGCTAGGGAAAACATTATTTTCTGCCTTGTACAAAGCCCAAGGTTGTGGCGGACTCTTTTAACTGAATTGAGTATGGATGACTCTTATGGGAAAAAGATCCTAGTGTTAGAACAAGATTTGTTCTGATCAATTATCTTAGTTTTGATGATAACAATAATATGAATTTTGCTTAAGATAATATGGTACTCTAATCCAATGCAATTTCCTTTTCAGGAAATATATAAAGAGTATGCATAATTCAGCGCTCAGAAGCTTTGTCTCAAAGGGTTCAGCATGCAACATCAGAACATGGTCTGGCAAGACATCAGAAGATGGTCGAAGCAGAATCAGAACATGGGTCTATGGAAGCATCAGAAGAACATGAGATCAGAAGCACTGAAGTTCTGATGGTATCACGCACAGAAGCACTTCAAGGTCAGAAGATCAGAAGATGCTATGCACCAAGCTGTTTGACTCTGATGATATTCAAACGTTGTATTCACAAACATCAGATCAGAAGGAAGTACAAGTGGCAGGCTACGCTGACTGACAAAAGGAACGTTAAAAGCTATTAAAGGCAACGTCAGTAGACACAGCGGGAACAAGGCTCGAGGTAGTTGACAAAAGCGTATAACATTAAATGCGATGCTGTACGGAACACGCAAAGCATTAAATGCACTCAACGGTCATCTTCTCCAACGCCTATAAATATGAAGTTCTGATGAGAAGCAAAGTTAACAACTACGATTCAAAAACTCATATTAACTTGCTGAAACTCTGTTCAACTAAAAGCTCAGAATCTTCATCTTCATCAAAGCTCACTACATTGCTGCTGTAATATATTAGTGAGATTAAGCTTAAACGTTAAGAGAAATATCACAGTTTGTGATTATAGCTTTTAAGAAGCAATTGTAATACTCTTAGAATTGATTACATTAAGTTGTAAGGAACTAGAGTGATCGTGTGGATCAGAATACTCTAGGAAGTCTTAGAGGTTATCTAAGCAGGTTGTAACTAGAGTGATCGTGTGGATCAGAATACTCTAGAAAGTCTTAGAGGGTATCTAAGCAGTTGTTCCTGGAGTGATCAGTGTGTGATCAGAAGACTCTGGAAGACTTAGTTGCTGACTAAGTGGAGAACCATTGTAATCCGTGCGATTAGTGGATTAAATCCTCAGTTGAGGTAAATCATCTCTGCGGGGGTGGACTAGAGTAGTTTAGTTAACAACGAACCAGGATAAAAATAACTGTGCAATTTATTTTTATCTGTCAAGTTTTTTAAAGCTACACTTATTCAAACCCCCCCTTTCTAAGTGTTTTTCTATCCTTCAATTGGCATCAGAGCGCCGGTTCTAAGGTGCAAGCACTTAACCGTGTTTAGAAAAGATTCAGGAAGAGAAAAACGCTTCAGTAAAAGATGGCTGATGAAACTGCAAAGTCTACATCTACATCTGGCTCTGCTGAGCAACACAACGGTAACAATGGTTATACAAGACTGCCGGTATTTGATGGTGAAAACTTTGAATACTGGAAAGATAAACTGGAAAGTTACTTTCTTGGTCTAGATGGTGATCTATGGGATCTTCTGATGGATGGTTACAAACATCCAGTAAATGCCAGTGGCGTAAAGCTGACAAGGCAAGAAATGAGTGATGATCAGAAGAAGCTTTTTAGGAATCATCATAAATGCAGAACTGTTTTGCTGAATGCTATCTCTCATGCTGAGTATGAGAAGATATCAAACAGGGAAACGGCCTATGACATATATGAGTCTTTGAAAATGACTCATGAAGGAAATGCTCAAGTCAAGGAGACTAAAGCTCTAGCTTTAATCCAGAAGTATGAAGCCTTCAAGATGGAGGATGATGAAGACATTGAAAAGATGTTTTCAAGATTTCAAACTCTTACTGCTGGATTGAGAGTTCTTGACAAGGGATACACAAAGGCTGATCACGTAAAGAAGATCATCAGAAGCTTACCCAGAAGATGGGGTCCAATGGTGACTGCATTCAAAATTGCGAAGAATCTGAATGAAGTTTCTTTGGAAGAGCTTATCAGTGCTTTGAGAAGTCATGAAATAGAGCTGGATGCAAACGAACCTCAAAAGAAAGGTAAGTCTATTGCATTAAAATCCAATATCAAGAATTGCACTAACGCTTTTCAGGCTAGAGAAGAAGATCCTGAAGAATCAGAATCTGAAGAAGAAAATGAACTGTCCTTAATCTCCAGAAGGCTAAATCAACTCTGGAAGAACAAGCAAAGGAAGTTCAGAGGCGTCAGAAGTTCAAAGAAATTTGAACGTGGAGAATCTTCTGATGACAGAAGATTTGACAAGAAGAAGGTCATGTGCTATGAATGCAATGAGCCAGGACACTTCAAGAATGAATGTCCAAAACTTCAGAAGGAAAATCCCAAGAAGAAGTTTCATAAGAAGAAAGGTCTTATGGCAACCTGGGATGAATCAGAAGATGATTCAGACTCTGAAGATGAGCAGGCTAACTGTGCGCTGATGGCGACAGAAGATGACGGATCAGAATCTACATCAGAATCAGATTCTGAAGAGGTATTTTCTGAACTTACTAGAGATGAGTTAGTTTCCGGGATAACTGAACTTCTAGAATTCAAGTCTCAGATTAGTCTCAAATACAAAGAGCTGAAAAAGCTATTTGAATTTGAAACAAAGAAACTTGAGTTGGAGAATTCTGAATTAAAAGAAAAACTTTTAAAATTATCCAATAATGTTGGATCTCCTTCTGATTCAGAAAAATCCACTCCTAGTCTAAACTATATTCTGAAAGAATATGATTTAAGTTTCAGGAAGTTCTTATCTAGAAGTATTGGCAGAAGTCAGCTAGCTTCTATGATATATGCTGTGTCTGGAAACAAAAGAGTTGGCATTGGTTTTGAGGGTGAAACCCCATACAAACTTGAACCTGTTGATGAAATGAAATTCACATACAAGCCATTGTATGATCAGTTCAAGTATGGCCACTCCCATGATATTAGGCACACTTCACATGCTCAAAGTTTTCACATAACACACACCAAAAAGCATGTGACACAACCTAGGAAATATCATGAATCTCTCATTAAAAATTATCATGCTGTTCCTCCTATTGCTTACAATGCTAAACCCAAGTTCAATCAGAACTTGAGGAGAACTAACAAGAAAGGACCCAAGAAAATGTGGGTACCAAAGGAAAAGACTATTTCTATTGCAGATTCTCTTGGTGACAAAGAAGACAACATTCAACATGTCATTACACCTGAACTCAAGATGTTCTCAACACTTGAAGGAAAGAAGGTCTATGTTCCAAGACCTGGTGCTTAAGTCTGGAGGAGAAGTCAAGTTTGGAGGAGATCAGAAGGGCAAGATAATTGGCTCTGGAACTATAAAGTCTGGTAACTCTCCTTCCATTTCTAATGTACTTCTTGTAGAAGGATTAACACATAACCTCTTATCTATCAGTCAATTGAGTGACAATGGTTATGATATAATCTCCAATCAAAAGTCTTGCAAGGCTGTAAATCAGAAGGATGGCTCAATCCTATTTACAGGCAAGAGGAAGAATAACATTTATAAGACAGATCTGCAAGATCTTATGAGTCAGAAGGTGACTTGTCTTATGTCTGTTTCTGAAGAGCAGTGGGTCTGGCACAGAAGATTAGGTCATGCTAGTTTGAGAAAGATTTCTCAGATTAACAAACTGGATCTTGTCAGAGGACTCCCTAATCTGAAATTCAAATCAGATGCTCTTTGTGAAGCATGTCAGAAGGGCAAGTTCTCCAAACCTGCATTCAAGTCCAAGAATGTTGTTTCTACCTCAAGGCCATTAGAACTCCTGCACATTGATCTGTTTGGCCCAGTCAAAACAGCATCTGTCAGAGGGAAGAAATATGGATTAGTCATCGTAGATGATTATAGTCGCTGGACGTGGGTAAAATTCCTGAAACACAAGGATGAGACTCATTCAGTGTTCTTTGATTTCTGCATTCAGATTCAATCTGAAAAAGAGTGTAAAATCATAAAGGTCAGAAGTGATCATGGTGGTGAATTTGAGAACAGATCCTTTGAAGAATTCTTCAAAGAAAATGGTATTGCCCATGATTTCTCTTGTCCTAGAACTCCACAGCAAAATGGAGTTGTAGAACGAAAGAATAGGACTCTGCAAGAAATGGCCAGAACCATGATCTATGAAACCAATATGGCTAAGCATTTCTGGGCAGAAGCAATAAACACTGCATGCTATATTCAGAATAGAATCTCTATCAGACCTATTCTAAATAAGACTCCTTATGAATTGTGGAAGAATAAAAAGCCTAACATTTCATATTTCCATCCTTTTGGATGTGTATGCTTTATTCTGAACACTAAAGACCATCTTGGTAAGTTTGATTCCAAAGCACAAAAATGTTTCCTTCTTGGATATTCTGAACGCTCAAAAGGCTACAGAGTATACAATACTGAAACATTGATTGTGGAAGAATCAATCAATATCAGGTTTGATGATAAGCTTGGTTCTGAAAAACCAAAGCAGTTTGATAATTTTGCAGATTGTGATATTGATATATCAGAAGTTGTTGAGCCAAGAAGCAACGCATCAGAAGCAGAGCTTCTCAGAAGCAAAGAATCTGAAGATCAAGTATCAGCTTCTCTGGACAATCTAAGCATTTCTGAAGAACCATCTGTCAGAAGATCATCCAGACTCATTTCTGGTCATTCAGAAGATGTCATTCTTGGAAAGAAGGATGATCCAATCAGAACAAGAGCATTCCTTAAGAACAATGCAGACTGTCAATTAGGTCTTGTATCTTTGATCGAGCCAACTTCTGTTGATCATGCTCTAGAAGATTCAGACTGGATAATTGCTATGCAAGAAGAGCTGAATCAGTTTACAAGGAATGATGTTTGGGATCTTGTTCCTAGACCAGATGGATTCAATATAATCGGTACAAAATGGGTCTTCAGAAACAAGCTCAGTGAGAAAGGTGAAGTGATAAGGAACAAAGCCAGACTGGTGGCTCAGGGTTATAGTCAGCAAGAAGGGATTGACTATACAGAAACCTTTGCACCAGTGGCCAGGTTAGAATCTATTCGTCTATTAATTTCATTTGCCACTCAACATAATATCACTCTCTATCAGATGGATGTTAAGAGTGCCTTCTTAAACGGTTATATAGATGAAGAAGTTTATGTCCATCAACCTCCTGGTTTTGAAGACTCTATGTCTCCTAATCATGTTTTTAAACTAAAGAAATCGTTATATGGATTGAAACAAGCTCCCAGAGCTTGGTATGAACGCTTAAGTTCTTTCCTTCTGGATAACGGTTTCACTAGAGGAAAAGTGGACACTACTCTCTTTTGTAAAACCTTTAAAAGGGATATTTTAATTTGTCAAATATATGTAGATGATATTATTTTTGGAACATCTAATGCTACACTTGGAAAGGAGTTTGCTGAGTCTATGCAGGCTGAGTTTGAAATGAGCATGATGGGAGAACTCAAGTATTTCCTTGGAATACAAATAAATCAAACATCAGAAGGAACGTATGTTCACCAAACCAAGTATGTGAAGGAACTTCTGAAGAAGTTTAATCTTCTAGACTGCAAAGAAGCCAAAACTCCTATGCATCCAACATGCATCCTAGGTAAGGATGAGGTAAGTAAGAAGGTAGATCAGAAGTTATACAGAGGTATGATTGGATCTCTTCTATATTTGACTGCTTCTAGGCCTGACATTCTGTTCAGTGTTTGTTTGTGTGCTAGATTCCAATCAGATCCTAGAGAATCTCATTTAACTGCTGTTAAGAGAATTCTAAGTTATCTGAAAGGTACTACTAATGTTGGCTTAGTTTACAGAAAATCTAAAGAATACAACTTAGTAGGATTCTGTGATGCTGACTATGCTGGAGACAGAATTGAAAGAAAGAGTACTTCAGGAAGTTGCCAATTTCTTGGAAGTCATTTGATCTCCTGGTATAGCAAGAAGCAAGCAACTATTGCTCTATCAACAATAGAAGTAGAATATGTCGCTGCTGCTGGTTGCAGTACACAGATGCTCTGGATGAAGAGTCAGTTAGAAGATTATCAGATATATGAGAGTAACATTCCTATATTCTGTGATAATACTTCTGCTATATGTTTATCTAAGAATCCTATTCTTCATTCAAAGGCTAAACACATTGAGATTAAACATCATTTCATAAGGGACTATGTTCAGAAGGGTGTTATATCTTTAAACTTTGTGGATACAGACCATCAATGGGCTGATATCTTTACAAAACCCCTGGCTGAAGATAGGTTTAAGTTCATTCTGAAGAACATCAGTATGGATTTATGCCCAGAATGAGAAGATGAGAAGTTCTTACGTTTGAGTATCTTCTGAAATGAATGTGGATTTTTTTTATCAGAAGTTCTGATTAAAATCTTTTAGAAATTATGATTCGGTTATTACTAACGTTTCATTGTCTAAGTTGATTCAGAACCTCTTTTAAAGCAAAACAGCTGTAACGTTTTATCTCGGGATGGTAAACCTGTTGTTACTGTTCATGGATAAGCGCGCGTGCAGTTGAAGGGACGCCGACCATAGGTAACTGTGCTAGTCACCTCATTTGACTTTATTATCTCTCCTTATGTCACGCAACATTAAATGCTATCCATCATTTGTCTCATTTTATTTGCTTTTAAATATTCTTCAAACGTTTTTCCAGTGATTTTATTTGTCGTTTTATTCATCTGAATCTTTTGAAATATTCTTTTTGATGATATGACAAAAAGGGGGAGAAGATAAATGATAAATGATTTGATTAATCTATCAGTTGCTGGGTAAAGCTCCCACACATTTACTAACAAGAACTGCAAGTTCTATATGGTTTAAGTGTTTTGCAGGTATAAAGAAGTGAAGACAAGAAGCAAACACAAGAAGCAAAACCATAAGAAGTGTTATTCTGTAAAAAGAATAAGCTCATGGAAACTGAAGCAAGCTGAGTGCTATCATGCTTCAGAAATCAGAAGCAAGAAAGAAGAATGAATCAGAAGCACTGATAATAGAATTTGATCCATATTTGTCTATTTGCTCTGACAAAATTCTATTTGCTCTGACACATTATTTTAGCCTATATGGCTCTGATACATATCATGTATTCTAATATACATTGTATGTTCTGACTCGTTCATGCTGACTTTTGTCGTTTAGTTTTTGTTCTGTAACATTTCAGGATGTAGAGATGCTCTGATGATGCTCTGGTACATTCAACAATGTTCTGATACAAATCTAGCATGAAGTGATGTTAGTAGAAATTCAAAGCTCTGAAGCTATCCGAGGGAAGCAGAAATCAGAAGCTGTGAATGTTCTAAAGATCCAGAAAACTCAAGTTCTGAAGCTGTCCTAAATGGAAGCAGAAATCAGAAGCTGTGAATGTTCTGAAGATCAAAGAAATTCAAGTTCTGAAGCTGTCCTGAATGGAAGCAGAAATCAGAAGCTGTGAATGTTCTGAAGATCAAAGAAATTCAAGTTCTGAAGCTGTCCTAGATGGAAGCAGGAATCAGAAGCTGTGAGTGTTCTAAGGATCTAAAGAAATTCTAGTTCTGAAGCTGTCCAATGGAAGCAGAAGTCAGAAGCTATGAATTCTCTGAAGACAGAAGCTTATGTGATCGTCTCTACCGAAATAATCAGGGAAGTCTTTTATTAAAGTTCTTCGAGTATTTATTTCAGGGGGAGATTATTTATCTCAGGGGGAGATTGTTAATCTCAGGGGGAGACATATTCATATGCTTATGCTATAGCTGTGTAATTTGTCTTTTGCCGTCTGCTCTTTCTGATCGCAAATTCATATCATTTATATATGTTTTTGTCATCATCAAAAAGGGGGAGATTGTTAGAACAAGATTTGTTCTGATCAATTATCTTAGTTTTGATGATAACAATAATATGAATTTTGCTTAAGATAATATGGTACTCTAATCCAATGCAATTTCCTTTTCAGGAAATATATAAAGAGTATGCATAATTCAGCGCTCAGAAGCTTTGTCTCAAAGGGTTCAGCATGCAACATCAGAACATGGTCTGGCAAGACATCAGAAGATGGTCGAAGCAGAATCAGAACATGGGTCTATGGAAGCATCAGAAGAACATGAGATCAGAAGCACTGAAGTTCTGATGGTATCACGCACAGAAGCACTTCAAGGTCAGAAGATCAGAAGATGCTATGCACCAAGCTGTTTGACTCTGATGATATTCAAACGTTGTATTCACAAACATCAGATCAGAAGGAAGTACAAGTGGCAGGCTACGCTGACTGACAAAAGGAACGTTAAAAGCTATTAAAGGCAACGTCAGTAGACACAGCGGGAACAAGGCTCGAGGTAGTTGACAAAAGCGTATAACATTAAATGCGATGCTGTACGGAACACGCAAAGCATTAAATGCACTCAACGGTCATCTTCTCCAACGCCTATAAATATGAAGTTCTGATGAGAAGCAAAGTTAACAACTACGATTCAAAAACTCATATTAACTTGCTGAAACTCTGTTCAACTAAAAGCTCAGAATCTTCATCTTCATCAAAGCTCACTACATTGCTGCTGTAATATATTAGTGAGATTAAGCTTAAACATTAAGAGAAATATCACAGTTTGTGATTATAGCTTTTAAGAAGCAATTGTAATACTCTTAGAATTGATTACATTAAGTTGTAAGGAACTAGAGTGATCGTGTGGATCAGAATACTCTAGGAAGTCTTAGAGGTTATCTAAGCAGGTTGTAACTAGAGTGATCGTGTGGATCAGAATACTCTAGAAAGTCTTAGAGGGTATCTAAGCAGTTGTTCCTGGAGTGATCAGTGTGTGATCAGAAGACTCTGGAAGACTTAGTTGCTGACTAAGTGGAGAACCATTGTAATCCGTGCGATTAGTGGATTAAATCCTCAGTTGAGGTAAATCATCTCTGCGGGGGTGGACTGGAGTAGTTTAGTTAACAACGAACCAGGATAAAAATAACTGTGCAATTTATTTTTATCTGTCAAGTTTTTTAAAGCTACACTTATTCAAACCCCCCCTTTCTAAGTGTTTTTCTATCCTTCACCTAGGTGTTAGGAATCTTTGACACATGACATATGGTTTATCTGCCTTGTACAAAGCCCAAGGTTGTGGCTACTGAGTGATGAAGAACTCACTGGGGAGACTCTATTATCTGCCTTGTACAATGCCCAAGGTTGAGGCTGACTCTTGACAGGGGAGTTTTATTGTTTGGTGCCTTGTATGAAGCCCAAGGTTGAGGCTAACTGTTTTTGTTGATTTTGACTCTACTGAGGAGATTTTATTTATTAAAAGACTGTTTTTTGATGGAAGCTAACCCTTTCCAGGGGTTTTGACTCAGGTGGTGAATTTGTCTGTTAAAAGACTGATTTTATCATGTTTTTGGAGGCTGACCCTTTCCAGGGGTTTTGACTCTTTTGGGGAAATTATCTCCTAAGAGAAATGAATCTTTGGTTTTTTTGACATTTTTATTAATTGACTTTGGAGGCTAACCCTTTCCAGGGGTTTGTATTAATATGAAGGAATGATTTTGGAAGCTAACCCTTTCCAGGGAATTTTATTAAAATGAAGGCAGAAAGATTATCTAGTGGAGACTTCTTGTTTAAAGCCCAAGATGAAGGCTGACACATGCTGAGGAGAAATAAACATAGATCCTAGACTCTGCTAAGGAAGATTGATGAAGATAAGGGTGACAGAGACTGTCCATGTCTCTCATTCCAAAAGGTGTACTCAATGTAAAATTGAGACAAACTTAGCTTTTTTTAAAGGCTGGTTTAAATTGGAAGAAACTCACCAGGCTAGGCTAAAAGGTGACTAAAGACCTGTTCCTATGTTTATAGGAAACCTGATGGGTCCTTGTATATAAGCTCAAGAGGAAGCTGGAAATGCTTTTAAGAAGCCTGTGGGTCCTTGTACAAAGCCCAAGAGGAGGCTAATCGAGGGTCCTTGTTATAGCACAAGAGAAAGCTATGTAGTTTTGAACTTATTTTGGCTCTAAGCAAATGGGTAAGAGGTTTCACCGGGAATAATTCCTCTTTGGGTGGATGTGTCCTATTATTTGGATTCTAAGGTTTTTGCCAAGATGTTTCACCGGGAATAATTCATCTTGGTGGTTTGAACTACAGATCTCTAATTAGGAAAGAGCCTTCACCGGGAAGACATTCTCAATCCTAGGTCATATTCCTATAATATATATATATATATATATAGTTTAACTGTCCTAGGGTTTATACTCAAACGTAGTTCTAAACTAATATATATGCACAGTTTATATTTGACAATAATTTAAACAAAGACTGTAAATTGAAAGCTTGTAAAGCCTAACCTGGATGGAGTGGAGGCCTTTGAAGAAGTATATACAGATCCTCAACAGTATTTTTGTTGTTTTGATAACAGTTGAATGTATGTATTATAAACAGTTAATGGTTTTTGAAAACAGAAGAAATGAAGATGGACAAAGGTCACATAGGTATCTGAAGAGTTTCACCGGGAATAATGCCCTTCAAATACCAGAAGAATGTTTTGAAAACAGAAAGAAGATTTTGAAAATACAGTTTTGAAAACAAGCTAAGAAGAGAAGGTGTTTGGGACTTACACTCTATTAGAGGCCCAATACTTTACAATACTGGTTACAACAGCAATTTGAAAATGATTTGAAATGATATAAGGTTTTGTTGTTTGAAAACCTTAATCATTTGATTTAATCAGAGATCGAAAACAATTTTGAAAATTGACAAAAGTCAACTTAATTAAGGTAAAGATAAAGATCTATGCCTAATTAAGACCTAAACAATTAGGGTTTTATCATAAAATTATTCACAAAAACAATTATGTTAAAACAAAGTGAATATATATATTTAAAGTATTAAAAAAACACTTAAAACACACTATTTTAAACCTAATAAAAATATATGAAGTAAATAATATTTTTATGATTTTTTTTATTATTCACAAAATAGATATATTAAATGACAAGTGTGTGAAAAATGAAGTGAAAATAAATTAATTTGATAGGTTAAATAATTGGTTAAAGTTGTGAAGAAATCAAATGGAAAAAAGTGGTAAAAAATAGGGTTTTGTCACCAACCAGGTTTGAACCCACGCCCTTTATGTTACCAGCCCAAAACAACACCATTGAGCCAACGCGCGCTTGGTGATAAAAGAATGGTTCCATTGCAAATCATATATTATTCAAGTGCATAGAAGCAAAAAAAAGAAATAAAAACAAAAGGTCTGGGGCGAGGGGGATTCGAACCCCGGACCTTGGGCACGCGCAACACACAAACACTCTTTACCACTGGGCTATCACGTTTTAGTCGTTAATGAAACAGGTATCAATCAAAATAAAATAAACTTGACCCTGAATTTGAAATTTGCGCGCCACCACCATTGTCATCTTCAACCTTAAGCTTCATATTTTTGAATTTTCTATCTCCTTCGTTTCTCAACCAAACTTAAAGATGTAAACATGGATTTTGCTCGTTTTTGGACGAGGATTATGATGGTGTCCTTTAATTTTATTTATTCTAAGTGTAACATAAAATTCGCAAGCATGAACACTAAGAACCCTAAAACTGAAATTAAACGTGAAATGCTATATATGCATGCTTTGATGCAATTGATTGAGGGCTAATGATCTATGAAGGTGCAGAAACCAACTGGTAACTTCATTTTAAATTTATCATGCGTGAATCATAGAGTTTGAAGCTTTGGAAACTTACCTGAAAAATGAAGATCTGGCTCTGATCAAAGTGTGTTGCAGTGTTGTTGCAACGATCCAGATAGCTTCAGTGATCCTCCTTGAAGGTGTTGAGATGCTTAGCTTGGACTGAAAGTACCCAGAACCTCTTGCTCGACCCCAACTGCAACAGCTCCAAGTGAGAGGTGAAGATGATGATTCCTCACTCCCAGAAGTGTTTCAGAGGTCTGGATCACCTCTAAATGACTCCCCTAATGTGTTTGAATACTTAATTCCAAAGGAAGAGCTTTGGTTTGAAGAATTCGAGTCTTCTTGCCAAGGAACCTTTGAAAACCTTAAGTATGGAGAAAGAAGAGAGAAAGCAAGAATTTTGTTGCTTTGGTGTGTTTGATTACTGAGGTATGCTCTCCTATTTATAGGCAAATGAATGCAGATCAATTGGCTGTAGTGAGCTTGCTTAATGAAAGAAGTTTGGTTTCTTAAGCATGAAGGAAGTTTGCAAATATCTCTTATGCAATGATGAGAATTTTGATTCCATTTGATCAATCCCCTAGCCCTCGATTTTGCTTGATCTTAGGGGACAATTCTGAGACAGAAATGAGCTCTAATTGGTTGGTGAGAAGATTCCTTGGGTGATTCATCAATTTGCCATAAATTCACAAATGTAATCATTACATAATCACATGTTCTTGTTTTTAGAATCTTCCTCAATTCTCATGGCATGGTGAAAATGAATGCATGGCATGTTTTCAGATGTGTTATGGGTCGTGTAGCATCCATAATTGAGGTCATGTGCACAAAATTTCAAAGTTCAAAAAATGATGCATGACCTATAATTTCACTTCATGAGGCCAACTTTGAACAAGCATAACTCTTAGCTCAAAATGAATTTGGAGAAGGTTGAACATAATTTGGAAAGCCCTAAACATCTACTTCAAATCATTAGTTTGGAGTTTCTTCAAAATCCTTTGGCAAATTTGTGAAAAATGAGGCTAAAGTTGGAAGAAAACTAGGTTAAAACACTTAGAAAAATCTCTAAGTGTTTATGACCTAAAACTCCAAAATTTCTAAAACTCTTAATTGATTGATCTTTTGAAAAAAAGTTCCTTTGTAAGATGTTGTTTTATTTTGCAAGATCTACAACTTTCATGTTGGAAGTTTTTTGAGTTGTGTAGGTGAAATTTTGAGTTCTCACCATGCCTTAAAAAACCCTAATTCCCGACTTTTTGCTCCTTGATGAATTTCTTTGAATTTCTTTGGTCAAATGACTTTAATATCCATATATTGATGATATTGATCCTTGAAAGTCATGGTTTGACCAAAAATCTCAAAAGTCAATGGTGATCCCACACAGTTGACTTTTTCCATATAAGGTGAGATTTTAGACTTTTGTGTAGAATCAAGATCTTCTCCTCAAATGAATGATGTAAATGGATTATATTGAGGTAGTAGAGACTCTTGAATCATGTCTTGAGTTTTGGATCCATGCCCTGATTAAAAAGTCAACTATCTTGGGGAATTAGGTCAAAAACCCTAATTGTCGACCAGAGGACAATGATGACTGTAGACTTTGAATTGAGGTGTAATGTCCAGTGGATCTTGTCATATGAGTTATTTGAAGATGATTGATTATTTTAGTCCTTGATAGGCTCAAAAACCCTAGTCTGGTGACCTGAGTAACTCTGTACTTAGATGACTGGGTGTCTAATCAATCATAGGTGAAATAATGAAGCTCCTGAGTCTTAGAGACTAATCCTTCTATTGATTGATCCTTTGCCTGAGTTTTCTTGTCTTTGAACACCCTTGATTGAATGTCAGACTGCTCTGGGTACTTACTTTGACTTGATGAAAATCCTGAAAATATGTCATCTCAGGGGGGTCAAAAATTAGGGTATGACACCATGGACAGTTATACCAAGCAAGGATGAAACAAGCTTTCAACAAAAAGGTTCGACCTCGTGAATTTCAAGAAGGTGACCTCGTGCTTAAAAAGATCTTGTCTTTTCAACTAGATTCTAGGGGTAAATGGTCTCCTAATTACGAAGGCCCGTATGTTGTCAAAAGAACATTTTATGGCGGCGCCATGACTCTTACAACCATGGATGGTGATGAACTCCCACATCCTGTGAATGCTGATGCAGTCAAGAAATACTTTGTCTAAAAAAGAACAAAAGAACAGCTTGGTAAGTCGAAAACCCGCAAAGGGCGACTTAGGCAAAAATGAGTGTCTCGGTGGACTGAAAACCCGAAAGGGCGGTCCAGGCAAAAATTAGAGAAAATAAACAGAAAAAATTCATCCTGGTAGATTTAAAACCTGAAAGGGCAATCTAGGCAAAAATTAGGGATTTATGACAAAGTAACTGCATCAGTCCGTACTTCGTCACCTGAGGAGTCTTTTTCATCAAAGGATCTTCAATCAAATCACCGCCAATCTGAAGCGACAAACACAGTTCAAACTCAAAGTTGTTAGGGAATAGTGGTTATTTCTTTCAATGTAGCCTTTTCCGCATAATTACCATTTCCAACTTTTGTAAATACTCCATGGAATCACGCCTTTAGCTGATTTCCATCCTATTAAATAAATTTGAGCCTTGTGCCCATTTGTTTGCAATTTCTAATTTCTTTTAGCTTGCAAAATGACGCTTTAATTGTGTTATTCACTTTTGAAAAAAAAAAGTTTTAAACGAATTTACTTCACTTTTTCAAAATAAAAGCGAAACATTCCTTTGAGTTGTGAACAATAGAAGGAAACATCAACAGCTATCTCCATAGGACGAATCAAAGATTATGATAGGAAAAGCTCTTCTATCCCCAGTGAAGAAGGTCTTCCATCTCCAGTAAAGAAGATTCTTCCATCTCAATGAGAAAAATTGCTCATCTTCCCCAGAGAAGTTTAAAACATGCAGCACCATTCATCACCCGTGCTATCTACACCGTGTTGAAGAACATTTGCCAAGTATCTGGTTGTATTGCGACGTCGGTCCTTCTCCAGTATATACTTCATTGTCTGTCAGTATTGTCAGCATGCATGCTACATTCATGACATTCATCATTCATACATATTTGCATCATTTATGCATTCTTGCATTTTTCAATGTTTGCTTCATATTCACTTGCTCAAGATATATCTATCCCAAAAAAAAAGAAAAAGAAAAAAAGAAAAAAAGAAACAGGTATGGGCGTGTCATCTCTCCAGTAGGTTGTCACCCATAAGCAGAAATAACATCTTCTTTCTCCAGTTCCCCACTGAGATCATTCCTCGTGGAAGAAGGTTGCTTCACTTTTCTCCTCTCAAAACGAAGGAGAAAATCCCCAGTTGAGTTCATTCCTCATGGGTACAAAGTCTTGTTTGACTGTTTCTTTCCAATTCATTCATGGTTAGAACTTTGTCTTTACCAAAAATTCAAATTCCGATTCTCCAAATAGAGTCAAGAAAAATTGAACCATAAACAATCGCCTCGTCATCTGAGCAGTTTATGTTTCTTTCAAAAATTTCCTCTCAAGGAAATCAATCATGAAGATCATTTGACGATCAGGGCCTTATTACTGTTCACAAGGCTGAATATCCAGTAATTTCCCTAACAAAGTCTCCAGGATCATTTTATCACTCGGCTGATAATTGATCATATCTTCAAACCCGCTATCACAAGGCCGATAGTCGGTAACCTTTTGTTCTGGTTATATTATTTAACATGTCTATCACAAGGCTGATAGTCGGTAATATTAACCGAACCTTTGAAATTATTTTTACCTTGTCAAGTCTATCACCATGCTGATAGTCGGTAATATAGTTTCATACCTTTCATCATCGCATTATTAAACAAGTCTATCCCCATGCTGATAGTCGATAATGTCGATAGGTAAGCTTTTCTTACAAAGCTATCATTCCCCGGTGAAGCATACACTTGCTTTCCCGAAGAAAAAACGGATTCTCTTCCTAAAACGGATTGAGACATCCTTCCCAATCTCTTGTCCTCAGTGGAGTCAATTCTTGATATCCCTCGGTAAAGATATCCTTGCATCATTCGCAATTTTGGTATCTTAGGTCCAAAATTCGCGTCTTCCGATATTTAAGTCTCTTCCACCCTATCAAAACGAAGATTTTCAATCTTCATGTCTCAGGTTGAAGAAACTTAAATAGGGGCATCTGTCATACCCCAATTTTTGACCTAAGATACCACTTCATATCATTTGCATATGCATCATTTGCATCTCTAACAAATTGCATAGCTTGTGTTTGCTACTTGTGACTCAGCAGGGTTTAATCAAGAAATCACTCATCAGTACAAGTAACAACCAACTAGGGTTTTGTTCCCCCTTCATCTCAAATGAATCATCTTCATCAACAATCAATATTTGGTCCTCAGAGATTCATTTCAACAAGCTCAAAGGCTCTGAATCAATCAGATTAGGGTTTTGATTGAAGATAGCATACTCCTGACTTTTACTCAGAATTTGACATAATGAATTGGGACATGATATCAAGACCCCAAGTGCATCATTTTGACCTAATCCATTGGCTCAGAACATCTCTTACACAAGGAATGATCAACAGTGAAATTGCAAATCATCAGATTAGGGTTTTGAACTATCAGGGACCAAAATCAGGGATCACATTTGGGAAACCCTAAAAATCCCCAGGAATTCAATCAAAGGCTTCAATCATCTTCAAATAATCCCTATGACAACATACAATGGAAATTGTATCTCAATTCAAGACCTACAGTCATTAATTTCATCAGGTCGACAATTAGGGTTTTTGACCTAATTCACTGAACCACTGACTTTTTAATCAGGACATGGTGCCACAACTCAAACCATGGCTCAATATCCTATAATGCTTCAATGTGATCCATTCATACCATTCATTTGGTGAGGATAGCCTGTTTCATTTGAAATCTCCAGAAACGCGATTCGTTTGAAAAAGTCAACTGTACAAGATCACCATTGACTTTTGGGGAATTTTGGTCAACCATGACTTTTGAAGTTTTGAATCATCAATATATGATATGAGAAGTCATTTGATCAAGAAAAATCAAGAAAATCAATCAAGAATCAAAAAGTCAAAGTTTGACTTTTATACTTAGAAAAAATTTCTAAGTGTTTTTCATGGTTTTTTCCAAACTTTGGAAGGGAATTTCTCAAAATTTCACCTACAAACTGAAAAAAACTTCCAACATGAAAGTTGTAGATTTTGATCCAATAAACAATTTTGACACATATAATTTTTTTCCATAAGATCAACCATTTAAGAGATATGGAGCTTCAAAGTTGGTACTTTTTGAAAACTTCACTTAAAATCTCATTTTCTTCAAAGTTCATGGATCTTTTTCACCCATTTCCTTAAGGGTCTTGAAGAAACTTTCAACTAGGGTTTTGAAGTGTGTAACATGAGCTTTCCAAAATGTCCAAGAGCATGAAAAAATATGGAGTGTAGCCATGGTTTTGAATTTTGACATTAGTGAACTTTTCACTTGAAATTTCAAACCAATTTCACTAAGTTATGAACCAAATGGCCTATAATCCAAGTGATGACACACCAATGCAATAATTGAGAGATATTTTCTGATTTGAGATCAGAATGGAAGAGGATAAGAAGCTTGGCCAAAATAACCATGGTTTAGTTACTTTAACCATTTGCATTAAATGTAAAGATTCCACTTTATCTCCAAATGCCAAATCACCAAAGAAGAAGCAAGTTGCAAAGCTCTGCATTCAGAACTCATGGCCTATAAATAGAGGTCATTTCCACTCTTCAATTCACACCAAAACCTCACAATTATAGGTTTTCTCTCTTCTTTCTTGAATTGCAAGTTTCATGAGTTTCAAAGAGGAGAAAGTGCAAGTTCCATCCCTTGCAAGTTCTGAGCAAAATGATGCTTCCCACAACTCATAAACATCATATGGGATGTGTTTGATCCATCCATACACCCCAAAAACACCTAAAACTCAAAATCACTACCTCACTTCTCAAATATGCATAACATGAGACTTATCATGCCAATTTTCATTCAGGCTCAATTCTGTCCAAACTATCACTTCTAACATCATCCATATATCACATATGAACTATCCAATCCATCACATATAGCCAATAACCTCAGAATCATCAAATTCGATTCACTCTTGAAGCTTATGCAGATCGGGTACCATGGCCATGCCCAAATGAATTCAGATGGTTCCAAGCATCCAGACACCTTCCATAAGGTCCATTGAAGCTATCTAGATCATCAAACAACTTCTGTAACACCTCCAAGCAAGAATTCGATTCTCAGGTGTGCCGTTTTTAAGGTAAGTGCTCATGAACTTCAGACTCATACTTGCACGCATCATAAATGAAATGTGAGCATACCATCTTGTTTCTGCACCTATGAGGATCATTAACCCTCAATCAATTGCTATTTATCTTGCACATACACGATTTCATGATCAATCTCAGAATTAGGGTTCTTCGTGTTCATCAGAAAATTGACCCCCTTGGAGTGAAAATAAATGAATTATGAGTGCACCATCATGTTCCTCGTGAAAAACCGAGTGAGATAGATCCTTTGATTGATCAAAACAACACAGTTTTGAAGAATTTTGAAAATCAGTTGAAGGTGTGTTCTTGGCGCCAGTTTTGGTTTGGAAAATTCAAATCCTTGTTTTAAAATATAATCAATTGAACGCGTATCATAAACAAGCTGCACGCGCAGCTCAGTTGGTTGTTGTTTTGAGTGGTGAACCTTAGGGCGTGGGTTCAAACCCTGGCAGGACCAAACCTTATTTTTTGACACTATTTTTCTTCATTTTCTACACAACTTCATCATTTAATTTAACCAATCAAATCAACTTATTTTTTCTTCATTTTTTAAACACTTCTTATTTAATATACATATTTTGACAATATAAAAAAAAATCACAAAAAAAAAGATTTATTTAATATGTTTTAATTAGGTTTAAAATGATGCATTTTAAGTGTTTTTAAATACTTTAAATATTGTTTTTCATTTAATTTTCAAACCTAATCACTTGTAAATATTTTTGTGATCAAACCCTAAATCACTTAGGTCTTAATTAAGCATTAAAATTTGATTTAAACTTAATTAAGTTGACTTTTGTCAAATTCAAATCATTTTAAAACAAGCGATCGCGATTCTTTTCAAAAACGATAAACCATTTCTTTTTGATTTTCAAAGGAAACTATTGATTAAATCTTTTTAATTGATCAATTGATTTTCAAAACGATGTGGGGCCTCTCGAATATTAGAGAGTATAAGACCCACTCCTTTTTCCTTTTATACAGTTTTTTTCTTAAAACAATAAACTTCTTTCAAAACAAAAACTTTCAAACAGTTTTTCAAACCTCGCGTTTTTTTTTTCAAAACAATCAACCATGTTTTATAAAATAAAACATGGGCCTCCACATAGGTATAAGTCCCATTCCCGTACGTGAAGTTAGGTATTTCATTGTACACATTTTTGTACATACACTTTTTTGTACATACCCCGATCAGTTTGTTTTTTAACTTCGAATAACAAATCAAAAATGAAGGTTTTCTTTAAATCTTCCCAAAAATACCATGGGCCTCCATGTAGGTATAAGTCCCAAGCCCCATTGTAAATACCTGTTTGCATAGCTTTTGAATAAACTCAATAGGGCCTCTCCCCGAGTATGAGTCCCGAGCCCCCGTGTATACAAATGGATCATGCTTATAGGTATATTTCCTTCATAAACTCCATTATATACATGCACCTTGTCATATATATATATATAACTGTTCATATTTGTTCATGTACTTGTTCATGTTTGTTCGTACTTGTTCATACTTGTTCATACTTGTGATTGTGTTATATATGCTTGTTCAACTTAGTACAACACTAGGTTCCCCATAGCCTCCTATTGGGCTTCGTGCAAAGAATCTCCCCTAGTTTAGGTTAGGACATAAAGTATGGTTTCCCGGTGAAATCGCTCTAAGAGCTCTAACCAACTATACCATGCCTCCCCTTGGGCTTTGTACAAACGAGTGACCCTCCCATAGCCTCCTCTTGGGCTTACAATGCAAGGACCCTGGATTGTCCCTCCCATAGCCTCCTCTTGGGCTTACAATGCAAGGACCCTCGGATAGCCTCCTCTTGGGCTTCGTACAAGGACCCACGGGCTTCTTATAAGAATCCCCAAATTCCAAATCAAATACCCTAGGAGATTAGACATTTATCATCTCTATGATAGGAGTATCTCTTCTATATCATCACAAACAATCAATCAATCAAACTTTTTTTTGCCACAAGGCTGGCTAATCAATCAAACCTCTTTTTGCCACAAGGCTGGCTAATCAATCAAACCGTTTTGCCACCGTACTGGCTGATTAATCAAAGTTTTTGTCACAAGGCTGACTTCATTGAAACTTTTGCCACGAGGCTGGCTGATTAATCAAAACTTTTTGTCACAAGGCTGACTTCATTGAAAGTTTTTGCCACAAGGCTGGTTAAACAAACAAAAACATCTTTATCATTCTAAGCGTCATAAGTGGCACAGCCCAGGGCTTATAATGAAAAGATTTTCAAACAAAAAAATCAAACAGATGTATGTGATGATATAGATTAGATACATCGAACATTGAGATGACATTTGTCTCTTATCCTTTGCTTCCACTAGCATAAGTGGGAACTACGATTGCTCTGACTTTCTCAACATCCCTTTGAGAATACGTAGGCACAAGGTCGTATCCTTGGCGAGCAAAACAAAACAAAAAAAACCATTCAAGCCTTAGCACCCGTAGACCCCGAGCTACAGATGCTCTGATTCCCTCTAAGGGATATGTATGCAGAGGATCGCGATGATCTTTGCGAGCATAATCAAACAAACACCTTAGGTCCCACCTATTTCACAAGAACCTCTCAATAACATGGAATGAAAAACAAAACAAAGAAACCTATAGAGTACTATAGATACGTTGGGTGCTAATACCTTCCCTTCGTATAACCAACCCTCTTACATAAAGATCTCTCCCCCCACTTTTAGGTTATTGCAGCTTTTTTCCTTTTCCTCCTTTGGAAATAATAAAAAGTTTGGTCGGTACAAAAGAAAAATCATTTTTTGAGCACTCGAGCCTAAAGAAGGCATCAGGTGTCTCATCCCGAAAAAAGAATACGATTTTTTCCCGCGACACATACTCCTCTCTTGGTTCAGTGTCGACTTCTCGCGTCCTACCTTCTTCTCTTTGATTGTGTCAGCTTCCGTGGTGCCTGCGGGGATCAAGTGTGGAATGTGTTGTTCAGCCACTAACTATTAGTTCGCTCTCTTCCGACTTGTATCCATTATCTGGTAACACCATGATGGCACTGCACCACACAAACTTGAATGAAACACACTTAACAATAAAAGTAAGAGAATTAAAACATAATTAAATTAAACAAACTACACTATGAATTCAAAACGGAAAGCAAAGCAATAAAATAACAAAAGAACCTCCCCCACACTTGAACGAAACATTATCCTCAATGTTTTAATTCCAGTGTGATGGAGATTACCTAGCTCACTGAAACGGTGGTGGAGGAGGAGGATCCTGAGGAAATTGCAACATAAGGCGTCGCATCATCTCTTGGACATCATCCACCACAACTCCTTGACGGAACAACTCAACACCTTGTCGTGTTTGCTCGGTACAGAGAGCGCCAATCTCCGTTTGTACCCACCCCCATTGATCCTTAGTCATGGAGGATGATCCAGCAGTTGTAGCAACCTGCCTAAAAATTATAACTTAGAGAGTCGCCACCTATTCTACCAAGGCGAATAGGAAACCTATGCAATCAAGAGATCAGGGTAAGATACTATATTCAGGTCGAGGGAAGGTGTTAGGCACCCTCAACCCTTTCCTAAAGGCTAACATCTCAAAGATAAAGGTTTATGGCAAGGCTTATAAAGAAAGGTGACAGAGAGTAATAAGAGTTAAAGGCTAATTATTTGAACATGATTAGAGTTTGGTAGAGGGGGGACTCGCCTTGTTGCCAAGTGCCTACGTACCTCCTTATGGAGGATCAGAGTCTACGTAGTTCGGGGAAGGGTTGTACGCCCTTAGGATTAGAATTTGATTTGGTATGGTTTGGTATGGTTTGAAGGCTTTTTGAATGGCCTATCGTAGTTTTGAATAAGGATGAAAATCCGTAGTTTGATTTGAAGTATTTTGAATGTTTTAGATTTGGGCGTACAACCCTGGTTTTAATTTGTACTATTAATCGCGATGATCAATAGGTTTGATCACCATAATTAACAGATTAATAAAAGCATTGCTAATTATTCTAATCGATTGGTTCGATTATCACCGTTAGCAAATTGAGGTATTTTAATTATTAATTTATTAATTTATTGTTATCCCTCATAATCAATAGATTCGATTACAAATAATAACGAATTGATAAGGAGAAATGCTAATCATCGTAACCAATGATATGGTTAAAACCATTTAGCAAAATAAATGTATTTGAATTATATTAATTAATGGTTGATTATATCGATTATTACCCACCGCGATCAATAAATTTAATCAAAGGGAATAATAAATAAAGTCCTAATATTAATTATATTCACAATTTAAATTATATTAGTTATTTTATGTATAAGTTAATTTTTAATTATATAAAAATACTCTAATAAAAATATGGTAAATAAATGAATTAAAGAAATCTAAATTTAAGTGAGATAAAAAAAAATAAATAAATAAATAATAGATATTAAGTTAGTGATAGTATGAAATTCAAATTCAATCTAAAATTATTTTGACCCTAAATATTTAAATCAATTATTAATTAAAAAATTGTGACATGGGGAGCCGCCCCATTTTTCCTATCATTATGGTCCTATATTCTCTTTATTTTTAAAAAAAAGGAAGATAAAAAAAACTAAGTAAACGTGGACATACTTAGTCCACCATTAAACTAATTAAACAAAATATATTAAAATAAAGAGAAACAATAGGAAATAAAATAAGAGGAAAAAATATCAGAGAGAGCAACAGAAACCAACACTCAGTTCTTTCTTCTTCACCTCTCACGCCATTACCCTTTGTTCCCTGCGAACTCGAAAGCTAAAAAAACAACGACGGTATCACATGAAGCAAAATCGTCGCACCTCTCTATTGTTCTCACTATTTGTTTCACATCAAACACTCTCCTCTCATCTCAAACACAATCGAAACACCATATAAAGATAACAACAACGGCGGCGATAAAGACAACTACGCACGATTCGAAATAAACATGAGCAATACAAGAGAGATCACAATTTAAAGTGAGAAGATACCAAAACAAAAGTGAAGGAGATTACCGACAACTCGTGGCGGAAGTTTGAACGGCTTTTGCAATTTCCGGCGATGAGCGTAATTCCGACACCGATTCATTTGATTCCGGTTCTCTGTTGTTTTTGCAGGTTTGGTGAAAGGATTGTTGCTACCACAAAAGCAGCTTATGAGTATATTTGCTTGACGATGCAAATTTGTGAAATTGGTGCGATGTGTTGGATTGTTATTTGCTATACGAAGATTGTGCGTCTGAGTTGATGATGTGCGAACCGGGTGGCTGTAGAGAGTTCTGGTTTTTTTTTGGGTAAAAATTGTGTACAGATTAAGATTTATGATATGGGTAGTAGTTAGTGGTGATTTTTACAATAACAAAAGGACATGTAACCTGTGAATAGAATCAAAAGGGTTTGGTGTATAATTGTTTGTGAGAAGGGAATGAAGGTTAGAAAAAGTTTTGTACGTGTGTTAGAAAAAATAGGGTTCTGTACAGTGTGAATTGGCCTCCCCTAATATGCACTAAAAATGTTTTATTTATATCAGTCAAAATTAGGTTTTCTACACCTAATGGGCCTATTGCCCAATCAACTAAATAATTATAAAAAGAAATCCTAAATTAACACTAATAATTCTAACAATATATAGTTTAACTCCTATTTAATTTTACAAATAAATACAACTATAAACTAAAATTAAAATACTTAAAAATATAAGGAATCATATTTTTTTTTTGTGATTTTTTTTCTAAATAAATAACTGAAAATTGGTTAGAAAAAATACATTACAAAAATAAAAGAAGAAAAGTTAGAAGTGGGATTCGAGCCCGGGACCTCTCGATCGCACACTCTTATCCTTAAGTTCTTACCAACTGCACCATATCAATCATTCGAAAAATGATAAGGGGGAAAATTTTGGGGTATGACAGCTGCCCCTGTTCAATCTTCTTAAACCTGAAGAGGTAGATAGGCACGTCTGCCTATCGTGATCTGAAGGTGGAAGAGGATTGAACACTAGAATACCCAGAAATTTGCGCTTGCTGATGCAAGAAATGAAGATGGATATGAGCTTGAAGATTCCATCAGGGATAGGCTTAAAGATGCCACCCAATGTGAATACCATTTTTCAGAGTGTGAAGCAAACGCCTTTTGGAGGGTCCCAGGTGATTTTGATTGTAGCACAGCCTAAAAAGGCAACCTGAGTTTTATGCAATGTTATGATGCATGCGATGCCTGACGCAGTGAGCTTCTCAAAATAAATGATAGCCATGTATGTATATGCGTAATGTATGAATGAGGTATGTTAGTTGAAATGATGCATGATTGTTAGTTATGTTAATCGAAGTATGTTAGTAATTCTGAAAAGAAAGATAAAACCTTTGTTTGTTGTTGAAGTTTTGGAGAATATCACTGCCGAGGGACTCACGTGATAAACCCAATTGAAGAAACCTTTTGTAAAACCTTGTGCTTGAGCGTGAGAGAAAAGAACCATCCTGCTAAAGCCTGAGTCTTACATAGCGAGGACTTGTAAGAGGGATCACTTGTTATGATTCTAACAAGCTCACCTGCACCATTAGGATAATTTGCTAGGGTTATAGCAAACTCACCTGCACCAATAGGGTCATTTGCGAGGGTTATCGCAAACTCACCTGCACCAATAGGATCATTTGCGAGGGTTATCGCAAACTCACCTGCACCAATAGGATCATTTGCGAGGGTTATCGCAAACTCACCTGCACCATTAGGATTATTTGCTAGGGTTATAGCAAACTCACCTGCACCATTAGGATTATTTGCGAGGGTTATCGCAAACTTACCTGCACCATTAGGATTATTTGCGAGGGTTATCGCAAAGTCACCTGCACCATTAGGATTATTTGCTAGGGTTATAGCAAACTCACCTGCACCATTAGGATTTATTTGCTATAGTTCTAGCAAACTTACCTGTATCAAAGGAATTATCTGCCATGGTTCTGACAAGCGTACCTGCATGGAAAAGATTCACCTGTTTGGAGACTCACGACTCGAGGGTCGGAGAAGATAGCATGTCAAACATTCATGACTTAAGGGTCGGAAAACAAACCTCTCACAACGCGAGGGTTAGAAATTTACGACTCGAGGGTCGGAAAACACACTTATCACAACACGAGGGTTGGAAACTCACGACACGTGGGTCGGAAAATACACCTATCACAACACGAGGGTTGGAAACTCACGACACGTGGGTCGGAAAATACACCTATCACAACACGAGGGTTGGAAATTGGACTTTTGTAGTATGTGAATGCACTAGATGTTATGTGTATGCTAATGCGTATATGCGTATGCTGATGTTGATGCCAATTCCAAGATTTTATCTCCTTATTGAGCCTGTTTAAACCATATTTGCACCTACGTCATGACTATGCTTATGCTGGCTTGGTAATGTTTATGTATGTGGATAATGCTTATGCATATGTTGATTGATGTAATGAGTGGAACGAAATAATGTCTTCTATAAGACTGCCTGAAAAGGTTTTCGGAATGGATATGAATATTTGTCTTAAAGAAGACTACCTGAAAAGGTTCTTAGCAACGAATGAGGAATGTCTTTAAAGACGACTACCTGAAAAGGCTGAAAGATGTCTTAGAAGGACTACCTAAAAAGGTTCTTAGCAAGGAATGAGGAATGTCTTAGAAAGGCCCACCCATAAAGGTTCGTAGAGTGTCTTAAAGAAGACAGAGAAGGATGCCAAATTGTTTTGAAAAAGACTACCTGAAAAGGTAATTAGAACAAGAATGTCTCGAAGAAGACTACCTCAAAAGGTACTTAGAACAAGAATGTCTCGAATAAGGCTACCTCAAAATGTGCTTAGAAAAGGAATGTCTTGAAGAAGACTACCTCAAAAGGTGCTTAGAAAAGGAATGTCTTGAAGAAGACTACCTGAAAAGGTACTTAGAACAAGAATGTCTCAAAGAAGGCTACCTCAAAAGGTGCTTAGAAAAGGAATGTCTTGAAGAAGACTACCTCAAAAGGTGCTTAGAAAAGGAATGTCTTGAAGAAGACTACCTCAAAAGGTGCTTAGAAAAGGAATGTCTTAAAGAAGACTACCTGAAAAGGAACTTAGAAAAAGGAATGTCTTGAAGAAGACTACCTGAAAAGGAACTTAGAAAAGGAATGTCTTGAAGAAGACTACCTCAAAAGGTGCTTAGAAAAGGAATGTCTTAAAGAAGACTACCTGAAAAGGAACTTAGAGAAAGGAGTGTCTTAAAGAAGACTACTTGAAGAGGCTCCTAGAAAGGATCGTAGGATTTATCTTAAAGAGGATTACCTAAAAAGGTTTTTGGAGATGACGATGATTTTCTCAGAGAAGACTACCTGAAAAGGTGTGGTGTAATGTATCAACCAATGTATGTAATGCATGACTTATATGTATTTGCATGATACTCCGATGATAGGTTGTTGGTAACCAAAGCGTATATAGCTTGCTGGAGTCGCAGGTTTGTTTTATAAGATGGGGTGTGATGCTAGCGCGATTCCCCGATACCTGTTTTTTGAACTTTGAAGATCGTAGTTAGGAGGAAGATTGATTCGAGGTTGTAAAGTATGAAGACGCCTTTCCTTTTTGTTGAGCATCTTATGGATTTGATATCCAATGCCCCAATGTTTAGTAGAAGAAGATGCTTGTGATCTCTCGGCCATGAGGGAAGCGCTCCAAGAGATAACCTTGTCATATACTTTGACGTCTAGATTGAAGGGTATGCCCTTAATCCCCAAGATATGGAGGGTTATCCATGGTGTTCTACCCTTTTGAATTTGAATTCTTCCCATGTTTGACAAGCCCCTGTTTGTTATTGCTTCGAGGTGTGACCCAAGTCAATTGGACCTTAGGAAGAGTGCCCCTAGTTAATAGGATGTTTGGTTGTATGCCCCTGTTTAGGAAAACCCTCTGGGCGTGGTTTCCCCATTCAAAGGTCTTTATCAGCAATGATCGCCTTTTTCTAAGTGTATATCCGTAGATGGTGTTGTACCTTTTGAGAAGTAACCCCAATGCGATGTGTATGCAAGTTTTGAAATCGAAGTCCGTTATGAATTAGGACTGGATGTTTTAGAAATGAATGCTTGAAGAAGCGTAGTGGTTAGAAATAGTTTTAACAAACATAGGAGTCAGTATAATAGAATCCTGCTTAATATGCTTTCATGGTTAACCTTTCCTCAATTAGGACTTTTAAATGTCGTAACTTGGCCTGGTTCAAGTTTTAAAAAACAATGGATATAAGGCTCAAAATTTTATTTAACCCATCCCTTTCTCCTTGATGTTCTCCAGATCCTAAAGTTCGCCTAATCCAATGGATATGCTTTGTTTGTAAGAGAATCGTTTCAATTTTAATGTTGGGCAAAAGCCTTAGTAGAGATCCAAGCATTGATGGTAAAAGTGTCGTAAAGATCTAAGCATAGATGAGAAGCTTCGATGATTTAGCAGTCACAAAATTGTACTTTGTGTTTTGCTTTTGCTTTGTTTTTATCCCTTATTTTTGCATGAACAAATTCCTTTGAGTTTGATCCATCGGGATGCCCTAATTTTTGCCTAAGTCATCTTTGTTTTTTCTGAAATTCTCCATTTTGACTTAGCGGGCGTTTTTCTTTTGAAAGCTCCTTTTGAGATTATTAATCCTTGGATTTTGAATGTTGTGACTGCCATGTTGATTTTGATTTGTAAGCTTCAACTTTGACACTTCCTCAATCTGGAATGATGTAATGAGGAAGAAGATTATGTGAATGTTATCTCCATTGCTTCCTCAATCTCGGATGAACGCGAGGAAGAAGATATGCTTGAACCCTTGCTTGAATCCTTGCTTGGATTAACTGATTCTCTTGACAACCAAAATACACCATTGAATTAATTGAAATCTACCATACCCCTGGTTAAAATCAAGGTTTATTTGAAAAGTAGTAACAAACTCCAACTCCTGGCTCGAGGGGGTGATGAGAGATTAACATCCTTATACCTCCACTGTTTAGGGATTTGAAACAATGCCTGTACATCGTCGGTTCGGTCTTACCTTGAAAGCATATACTTAGCTGGACTTAGTTATTTGTATTCGTCATTCTCCCTCAAGTTTGTTAATGATTGGGAGTGATAATTTGAAAGATAATTTGAAATGGAAATTCGTAGTAATGCAAAAGCGGAGCGAAAGAATCGATTTCAAAACATGCATGATTATTTTATTGAATTACTATTCGAAACGCACAACGTTTTACATCAAATAGCATTTTGTGATCGTAGGAATTACAGCTAGAAAGATAAACCTATTAATCCTAAGGGTAATCTCCTTTGTGAGTCCGTTGACCTTGCTTTACTCCTTAATTCCTAGACTTGTAGAAGTAAAAGGGTAATCTTGAATTCTCCTTGGGCACGTCAAGCCTGTTGGAAATAATTGTAAGCGGTGGGTTTTCGTCGTATCGGAACTTCATGAGTTTCCTTTGACTGAACCTCTTTTGCCTTTCCTAAGGATAGTATCACCTATGACCCTTTTTTTTCCTTGGTGTGGGGTTGACATATGTCGCATTCCCTCCATTGTAGTCATGCATCTTTGTTCATGGCATTGCCCCAGTTGGACTGACCCTTGCCCCTAGGTTATCATAGAGCGTCCTTGTAAGTTTGATATGTTCTAAGATGAACCCCTTTTTGACCAGATACATCTGTTAGAACAAGATTTGTTCTGTTCAATTATCTTAGTTTTGATGATAACAATAATATGAATTTTGCTTAAGATTATATGGTACTCTAATCCAATGCAATTTCCTTTTCAGGAAATATATAAAGAGTATGCATAATTCAGCGCTCAGAAGCTTTGTCTCAAAGGGTTCAGCATGCAACATCAGAACATGGTCTGGCAAGACATCAGAAGATGGTCGAAGCAGAATCAGAACATGGGTCTATGGAAGCATCAGAAGAACAAGAGAACAGAAGCACTGAAGTTCTGATGGTATCACGCTCAGAAGCACTTCAAGGTCAGAAGATCAGAAGATGCTTTGCACCAAGCTGTTTGACTCTGATGATATTCAAACGTTGTATTCACAAACATCAGATCAGAAGAAAGTACAAGTGGCAAGCTACGCTGACTGACAAAAGGAACGTTAAAAGCTACTAAAGGCTACGTCAGTAGACACAGCGTGAACAAGGCTCGAGGTAGTTGACAAAAGCGTATAACATTAAATGCGATGCTGTACGGAACACGCAAAGCATTAAATGCACTCAACGGTCATCTTCTCCAACGCCTATAAATATGAAGTTCTGATGAGAAGCAAGGTTAACGAATTCTACATCTATTCTGTGAATATCAACTTGCTGAAACGCTGTTCAAATCAAAGCTCAGAATCTTCATCTTCATCAAAGCTCACTACATTGCTGTTGTAATATATTAGTGAGATTAAGCTTAAACTTTAAGAGAAATATCACAGTTTGTGATTATAGCTTTTAAGAAGCATTTGTAATACTCTTAGAATTGATTACATTAAGTTGTAAGGAACTAGAGTGATCGTGTGGATCAGAATACTCTAGGAAGTCTTAGAGGTTATCTAAGTAGGTTGTAACTAGAGTGATCGTGTGGATCAGTATACTCTAGAAAAGTCTTAGAGGGTATCTAAGCAGTTGTTCCTGGAGTGATCAGTGTGTGATCAGAAGACTCTGGAAGACTTAGTTGCTGACTAAGTGGAGAACCATTGTAATCCGTGCGATTAGTGGATTAAATCCTCAGTTGAGGTAAATCATCTCTGCGGGGGTGGACTGGAGTAGTTTAGTTAACAACGAACCAGGATAAAAATAACTGTGCAATTTATTTTTATCTGTCAAGTTTTTAAAGCTACACTTATTCAAACCCCCCCTTTCTAAGTGTTTTTCTATCCTTCAATTGGCATCAGAGCGCCGGTTCTAAGGTGCAAGCACTTAACCGTGTTTAGAAAAGATTCAGGAAGAGAAAAACGCTTCAGTAAAAGATGGTTGATGAAAGTGAAAAGTCTACACCTGCATCTACATCTGGCTCTGCTGAGCAATACAACGGTAACAATGGTTATACTAGACCGCCGGTATTTGATGGTGAAAACTTTGAATACTGGAAAGATAAACTGGAAAGTTACTTTCTTGGTCTAGATGGTGATCTATGGGATCTTCTGATGGATGGTTACAAACATCCAGTAAATGCCAGAGGCGTAAAGCTGACAAGGCAAGAAATGAATGATGATCAGAAGAAGCTTTTCAGGAATCATCATAAATGCAGAACTGTTTTGCTGAATGCTATCTCTCATGTTGAGTATGAGAAGATATCTAACAGGGAAACGGCCTATGACATATATGAGTCCTTGAAAATGACTCATGAAGGAAATGCTCAAGTCAAGGAGACTAAAGCTCTAGCTTTAATCCAGAAGTATGAAGCCTTCAAGATGGAGGATGATGAAGACATTGAAAAGATGTTTTCAAGATTTCAAACTCTTACTGCTGGATTGAGAGTTCTTGACAAGGGATACACCAAGGCTGATCACGTAAAGAAGATCATCAGAAGCTTACCCAGAAGATGGGGTCCTATGGTGACTGCATTCAAGATTGCAAAGAATCTGAATGAAGTTTCTCTGGAAGAGCTTATCAGTGCCTTGAGGAGTCATGAAATAGAGCTGGACGCAAATGAGCCTCAAAAGAAAGGTAAGTCTATTGCATTAAAATCCAATATCAAGAAATGCACTAACGCTTTTCAGGCTAAAGAAGAAGATCCTGAAGAATCAGAATCTGAAGAAGAAGATGAACTGTCTTTGATCTCCAGAAGGCTAAATCAACTCTGGAAGACCAAGCAAAGGAAGTTCAGAGGCTTCAGAAGTTCAAGGAAATTTGAACGAGGAGAATCTTCTGATGACAGAAGATTTGACAAGAAGAAGGTCATGTGCTATGAATGCAATGAGCCTGGACACTTCAAGAATGAATGTCCAAATCTTCAGAAGGAAAATCCCAAGAAGAAGTTTCATAAGAAGAAAGGTCTTATGGCAACCTGGGATGAGTCAGAAGATGATTCAGACTCTGAAGATGAGCAGGCCAACTGTGCGCTGATGGCGACAGAAGATGACGGATCAGAATCTACATCAGAATCAGATTCTGAAGAGGTATTTTCTGAACTTACTAGAGATGAGTTAGTCTCAAATACAAAAAGCTGAAAAAGCTATTTGAATTTGAAACAAAGAAGCTTGAGTTGGAAAATTCTGAATTAAAAGAAAAACTTTTAAAATTATCCAATAATGTTGGATCTCCTTCTGATTCAGAAAAATCCACTCCTAGTCTAAACCATATTCTGAAAGAATATGATTTAAGTTTCAGAAAGTTCTTATCTAGAAGTATTGGCAGAAGTCAGCTAGCTTCTATGATATATGCTGTGTCTGGAAACAAAAGAGTAGGCATTGGTTTTGAGGGTGAAACCCCATACAAACTTGAACCTGTTGATGAAATGAAACTCACATACAAGCCATTGTATGATCAGTTCAAGTATGGCCACTCCCATGATATTAGGCACACTTCACATGCTCAAAGTTTTCACATAACACACACCACAAAGCATGTGACACAACCTAGGAAATATCATGAAACTCACATTAAAAATTATCATGCTGTTCCTCCTATTGCTTACAATGTTAAACCCAAGTTCAATCAGAACTTGAGAAAATCTAACAAGAAAGGACCCAAGAAAATGTGGGTACCTAAGGATAAGATTATTCCTATTGCAGATATCCTTGACTGCAAAAAGGACAAAGCACAACATGTCATGGTACCTGGACTCTGGATGCTCACGACACATGACAGGAAGAAGGTCTATGTTCCAAGACCTGGTGCTTAAGTCTGGAGGAGAAGTCAAGTTTGGAGGAGATCAGAAGGGCAAGATAATTGGCTCTGGAACTATAAAGTCTGGTAACTCTCCTTCCATTTCTAATGTACTTCTTGTAGAAGGTTTAACACATAACCTCTTATCTATCAGTCAATTGAGTGACAATGGTTATGATATAATCTTTAATCAAGAGTCTTGCAAGGCTGTAAATCAGAAGGATGGCTCAATCCTATTTACAGGCAAGAGGAAGAACAACATTTATAAGACAGATCTGCAAGATCTTATGAGTCAGAAGGTGACTTGTCTTATGTCTGTTTCTGAAGAGCAGTGGGTTTGGCACAGAAGATTAGGTCATGCTAGTTTGAGAAAGATTTCTCAGATTAACAAACTGAATCTGGTCAGAGGACTCCCTAATCTGAAATTCAAATCGGATGCTCTTTGTGAAGCATGTCAGAAGGGCAAGTTCTCCAAACCTGCATTCAAGTCCAAGAATGTTGTTTCTACCTCAAGGCCATTAGAACTCTTGCACATTGATCTGTTTGGCCCAGTCAAAACAGCATCTGTCAGAGGGAAGAAATATGGATTAGTCATCGTAGATGATTATAGCCGCTGGACGTGGGTAAAATTCTTGAAACACAAGGATGAGACTCATTCAGTGTTCTTTGATTTCTGCATTCAGATTCAATCTGAAAAAGAGTGTAAAATCATAAAGGTCAGAAGTGATCATGGTGGTGAATTTGAGAACAGATCCTTTGAAGAATTCTTCAAAGAAAATGGTATTGCCCATGATTTCTCTTGTCCTAGAACTCCTCAGCAAAATGGGGTTGTAGAACGAAAGAATAGGACTCTGCAAAAAATGGCCAGAACCATGATCAATGAAACCAATATGGCTAAGCATTTCTGGGCAGAAGCAATAAACACTGCATGCTATATTCAGAATAGAATCTCTATCAGACCTATTCTAAATAAGACTCCTTATGAATTGTGGAAGAATAGAAAGCCCAACATTTCATATTTCCATCCTTTTGGATGTGTATGCTTTATTCTGAACACTAAAGATCATCTTGGTAAGTTTGATTCCAAAGCACAAAAATGTTTCCTTCTTGGATATTCTGAACGTTCAAAAGGCTACAGAGTATACAATACTGAAACATTGATTGTAGAAGAATCAATCAATATCAGGTTTGATGATAAGCTTGGTTCTGAAAAACCAAAGCAGTTTGATAATTTTGCAGATTGGGATATTGATATATCAGAAGTTGTTGAGCCAAGAAGCAACGCATCAGAAGCAGAACTTCTCAGAAGCAAAGAATCTGAAGATCAAGTATCAGCTTCTCTGGAGAATCTAAGCATTTCTGAAGAACCATCTGTCAGAAGATCATCCAGACTCATCTCTGGTCATTCAGAAGATGTCATTCTTGGAAAGAAGGATGATCCAATCAGAACAAGAGCATTCCTTAAGAACAATGCAGATTGTCAATTAGGTCTTGTATCTTTGATCGAGCCAACTTCTGTTGATCATGCTCTAGAAGATCCAGACTGGATAATTGCTATGCAAGAAGAACTGAATCAGTTTACAAGGAATGATGTTTGGGATCTTGTTCCTAGACCAGATGGATTCAATATAATAGGTACAAAATGGGTCTTCAGAAACAAGCTCAGTGAGAAAGGTGAAGTGGTAAGGAACAAAGCCAGACTGGTGGCTCAGGGTTATAGTCAGCAAGAAGGGATTGACTATACAGAAACCTTTGCACCAGTGGCCAGGTTAGAATCTATTCGTCTATTAATTTCATTTGCCACTCAACATAACATCACTCTCTATCAAATGGATGTTAAGAGTGCCTTCTTAAATGGTTATATAGACGAAGAAGTTTATGTCCATCAACCTCCTGGTTTTGAAGACTCTATGTCTCCTAATCATGTTTTTAAATTAAAGAAATCGTTATATGGATTGAAACAGGCTCCCAGAGCTTGGTATGAACGCTTAAGTTCTTTCCTTCTGGATAATGGTTTCACTAGAGGAAAAGTGGACACTACTCTCTTTTGTAAAACCTTTAAAAGGGATATTTTAATTTGTCAAATATATGTAGATGATATTATTTTTGGAACATCTAATGCTACACTTGGAAAGGAGTTTGCTGAGTCTATGCAGGCTGAGTTTGAAATGAGCATGATGGGAGAACTCAAGTATTTCCTTGGAATACAAATAAATCAAACATCAGAAGGAACGTATGTTCACCAAACCAAGTATGTGAAGGAACTTCTGAAGAAGTTTAATCTTCTAGACTGCAAAGAAGCCAAAACTCCTATGCATCCAACATGCATCCTAAGTAAGGATGAGGTAAGTAAGAAGGTAGATCAGAAGTTATACAGAGGTATGATTGGATCTCTTCTATATTTGACTGCTTCTAGACCTGACATTCTGTTCAGTGTTTGTTTGTGTGCTAGATTCCAATCAGATCCTAGAGAATCTCATTTAACTGCTGTTAAGAGAATTCTAAGGTATCTGAAAGGTACTACTAATGTTGGCTTAGTTTACAGAAAATCTAAAGAATACAACTTAGTAGGATTCTGCGATGCTGATTATGCTGGAGACAGAATTGAAAGAAAAAGTACTTCAGGAAGTTGCCAATTTCTTGGAAGTCATTTGATCTCCTGGTACAGCAAGAAGCAAGCAACTATTGCTCTATCAACAACAGAAGCAGAATATGTCGCTGCTGCTGGTTGTAGTACACAGATGCTCTGGATGAAGAGTCAGCTAGAAGATTATCAGATATTTGAGAGTAACATTCCTATATTCTGTGATAATACTTCTGCTATATGTTTATCTAAGAATCCTATTCTTCATTCAAAAGCTAAACATATTGAGATTAAACATCATTTCATAAGGGACTATGTTCAGAAGGGTGTTATATCTTTAAACTTTGTTGATACAGACCATCAATGGGCTGATATCTTTACAAAACCCCTGGCTGAAGATAGGTTTAAGTTCATTCTGAAAAACATCAGTATGGATTTATGCCCAGAATGAGAAGATGAGAAGTTCTCATGTATGAGTATCTTCTGAAATGAAAATGGACTATTTTTTTAATCAGAAGTTCTGATTGAAATCTTTTAGAAATTATGATTCGGTTATTACTAACGTTTCATTGTCTAAGTTGATTCAGAACCTCTTTTAAAGCAAAACAGCTGTAACGTTTTATCTCGGGATGGTAAACCTGTCGTTACTATTCATGGATAAGCGCGCGTGCAGTTGAAGGGACGCCGACCATAGGTAACTGTGCTAGTCACCTCATTTGTCTTTATTATCTCTCCTCACGTCACGTAACATTAAATGCTTTTCATCATTTACTCTCTTTCGGTTTTTCTTTATATTATTCAAACACTTCTCCTTCCCTCTCATATTTTCTCTATTCACTCTATTTTTTTTGCATTCATTATCTGCAAATCCATCATGAACTCTTCATCAAGCCCAGGAAACCATGGAAAAGATCAAAACAAAAAGAGGAAAGCTGTTGAAACATCTCCCTCCAAACCCAAAAAGATAAAGATCACCTATGACCCTCTCAAGGTGAATCCATTCGAAGCAATGTTATCTGGAAACTATTCTAGACGTGTGTTTCAACCCCCTGGTGAAAGCCCTCCATCATCTCCATCTTCTTCCTCATCTTGTTTCCTTCTAGACTCAACTTCCTCTTCATCTAACCTTTCCTCTCCCTCAACCCATTCCAAAGAGATCTCCTCATCTTCACCTACTGAGAATGTTGTCTCTGATAAAGATTGTGGAAGATCTGCATCAGAACCAAGTCTCCCTGACCCCTCGCCTGGAAGCCCAAGAAACAGTCAATGAGGCGTTTCACTCCTTCATGGCATGCTGGCACAGACTTTGTCTTAGCTAGGGTCTTAGGTTTTGGTCTTAGTAGTTTTCTTTTCCTTGTTGCATCTGCTTGTTAAACATCTTCATGTAATATCTTTTGATTATAAATGAAAAAGTTTCTTTGTTTTTTACATTCCAGTGATTTTATTTGTCGTTTTATTCATCTGAATCTTTTGAAATATTCTTTTTGATGTTATGACAAAAAGGGGGAGAAGATAAATGATAAATGATTTGATTAATCTATCAGTTGCTGGGTAAAGCTCCCACACATTCACTAACAAGAACTGCAAGTTCTATATGGTTTAAGTGTTTTGCAGGTATAAAGAAGTGAAGAGAATCTTCAAAGCAGACACAAGAAGCAAAACCATGGAAACTGAAGCAAGCTGAGTGCTATCAAGCTTCAGACAAAATTCTATTTGCTCTGATACATTATTTTAGCCTATATGGCTCTGATACATATCATGTGTTCAAATATACATTTTATGTTCTGACTCGTTCATGCTGACTTTTGTCGTTTAGTTTTTGTTCTGTAACATTTCAGGATGTAGAGATGCTCTGATGATGCTCTGGTACATTCAACAATGTTCTGATACAAATCTAGCATGAAGTGATGTTGGTAGAAATTCAAAGCTCTGAAGCTATCCGAGGGAAGCAGAAATCAGAAGCTGTGAATGTTCTAAAGATCCAGAAAACTCAAGTTCTGAAGCTGTCCTAAATGGAAGCAGAAATCAGAAGCTGTGAATGTTCAGAAGATCAAAGAAATTCAAGTTCTGAAGCTGTCCTAGATGGAAGCAGAAGTCAGAAGCTGTGAATGTTCAGAAGATCAAAGAAATTCAAGTTCTGAAGCTGTCCTAGATGGAAGCAGAAATCAGAAGCTGTGAGTGTTCTAGGGATCTAAAAAAATTCTAGTTCTGAAGCTGTCCTATGGAAGCAGAAGTCAGAAGCTATGAATTCTCTGAAGACAGAAGCTTATATGATCGTCTCTACCGAAATAATCAGGGAAGTCTTTTATTAAAGTTCTTCGAGTATTTATTTCAGGGGGAGATTATTTATCTCAGGGGGAGATTGTTAATCTCAGGGGGAGACATATTCATATGCTTATGCTATAGCTGTGTAATTTGTCTTTTGCCGTCTGTTCTTTCTGATCGCAAATTCATATCATTTATATATGTTTTTGTCATCATCAAAAAGGGGGAGATTGTTAGAACAAGATTTGTTCTGTTCAATTATCTTAGTTTTGATGATAACAATAATATGAATTTTGCTTAAGATTATATGGTACTCTAATCCAATGCAATTTCCTTTTCAGGAAATATATAAAGAGTATGCATAATTCAGCGCTCAGAAGCTTTGTCTCAAAGGGTTCAGCATGCAACATCAGAACATGGTCTGGCAAGACATCAGAAGATGGTCGAAGCAGAATCAGAACATGGGTCTATGGAAGCATCAGAAGAACAAGAGAACAGAAGCACTGAAGTTCTGATGGTATCACGCTCAGAAGCACTTCAAGGTCAGAAGATCAGAAGATGCTTTGCACCAAGCTGTTTGACTCTGATGATATTCAAACGTTGTATTCACAAACATCAGATCAGAAGAAAGTACAAGTGGCAAGCTACGCTGACTGACAAAAGGAACGTTAAAAGCTACTAAAGGCTACGTCAGTAGACACAGCGTGAACAAGGCTCGAGGTAGTTGACAAAAGCGTATAACATTAAATGCGATGCTGTACGGAACACGCAAAGCATTAAATGCACTCAACGGTCATCTTCTCCAACGCCTATAAATATGAAGTTCTGATGAGAAGCAAGGTTAACGAATTCTACATCTATTCTGTGAATATCAACTTGCTGAAACGCTGTTCAAATCAAAGCTCAGAATCTTCATCTTCATCAAAGCTCACTACATTGCTGTTGTAATATATTAGTGAGATTAAGCTTAAACTTTAAGAGAAATATCACAGTTTGTGATTATAGCTTTTAAGAAGCATTTGTAATACTCTTAGAATTGATTACATTAAGTTGTAAGGAACTAGAGTGATCGTGTGGATCAGAATACTCTAGGAAGTCTTAGAGGTTATCTAAGCAGGTTGTAACTAGAGTGATCGTGTGGATCAGTATACTCTAGAAAAGTCTTAGAGGGTATCTAAGCAGTTGTTCCTGGAGTGATCAGTGTGTGATCAGAAGACTCTGGAAGACATAGTTGCTGACTAAGTGGAGAACCATTGTAATCCGTGCGATTAGTGGATTAAATCCTCAGTTGAGGTAAATCATCTCTGCGGGGGTGGACTGGAGTAGTTTAGTTAACAACGAACCAGGATAAAAATAACTGTGCAATTTATTTTTATCTGTCAAGTTTTTAAAGCTACACTTATTCAAACCCCCCCTTTCTAAGTGTTTTTCTATCCTTCAACATCTTGAGTGTATCTATGAGGGAACTCTTTGTTGAACTAATCCTTGCTCGATGACAACCTTTATTATATTTATAATCCTGTTATGACAAGGCATGGACATGCGGCATGACGAAAGACATCCTCTGTCTTTTTTGTAGTGAAGCCGAGATCGTTTTTAATAATTTATCGTCCTTTCTCCATAGTTTATGATCCCCTTTGGTCTTGGAAAGTTGCGGGAAACCGGCTAGCATGGTAAGTATGGATGCGGGCGAAGGTAGAAATGCAAATGTGAATGTAAATGAATGAATGCATGAAAATGCGAATGCGTGGGTATGCGAGAGACTCCTTGCATTATAACTCCGTGTATGCAATGCAGACATGTGACATATGATCCTAGGGATAGCCTTAGAGGCGACATTAGACCCTCGTGGAATCTTTGCAGGATAAGTGTTATGACATACCAATGGAAATCCCTTAGATCAGGGAGTATGCAGAAGGTAGCGGCTGGTGACCATTCGTGACAGTCACCAAATCTCATGGCCATCGAGAGGCTAATCAACGTGTACCAATGAAGTTGTCCTTGGTGGGGAGGTTCTTTATGCGGAATACAACCTATATAAGGACGATATCGGGTGAAGGGAGATCCCCACAGGCTAAGGATGAAAGATGTAAGCACGGGGTGACCGTTCTAGACAGTCACTAGATCTCATGGTCATCGAGAGACCAATCGACTCGCATTAGTAAAGATGTCCTTCGTGGGAAGGACACATATTTGCAAGAATGCAAAGATATAAGAAGAAAATCCCTACAGGCCAGGGAATGCATAGATGGTGATGTCCTTCGTGGGAAAGACATGGTCTTAGAAATTAGAGTCCCTATAGGCTAGGGACCACGTAGGGATACCTGCAAAAATTGAAACGCATGCATTTGTGGCATATAAATCGCAAATATATATCAAGCACAAAAGCACAAAAGTCCTAGGTTCATAGTGTCATACCCTAATTTTTGACCCCCCTGAGATGACATATCTTCAGGATTCTCATCAAGTCAAAGTAAGTACCCAGGGCAGTCTGACATTCAATCGAGGGTGTTCAAAGACAAGAAAACTCAGGCAAAGGATCAACAAATAGGAGGATTAGTCTCTAACACAATCATGAGACTCAATAGCTTCATTGTTTCACCTACGATTGATTAGACACCCAGTCATCTAAGTACAGAATTACTCAGATCAACAGACTAGGGTTTGGAGCCCTATCAAGGACTAAAATCAGGGATCACCTTTGGGAAACCCTAAAAAGCCCTAGGGGACCATTCAAAGACATCAATCATCTTCAAATAACTCATATGACAAGATCCACTGGACATTACACCTCAATTCAAAGTCTCCAGTCACCATTGTCCTCTGGTCGACAATTAGGGTTTTTGACCTAATTCCCCAAGATAGTTAACTTTTTAATCAGGGCATGGATCCAAAACTCAAGACATGATTCAAGAATCTCTACTACCTCAATATAATCCATTTACATCCTTCATTTGAGGAGAAGATCTTGATTCTACACAAAAGTCCAAAATCTCACCTTATTTGGAAAAAGTCAATTGTATGGGATCACCATTGACTTTTGAGATTTTTGGTCAAACCATGACTTTCAAGGATCAATATATTCAATATATTGATAATGAAGTCATTTGACCAAAGAAATTCAAAGAAATTCATCAAGGAGCAAAAAGTCGGGAATTAGGGTTTTTTAAGGCATGGTGAGAACTCAAAATTTCACCTACACAACTCAAAAAACTTCCAACATGAAAGTTGTAGATCTTGCAAAATAAAACAACATCTTACAAAGGAACTTTTTTCAAAAGATCAATCATTTAAGAGTTTTGGAAATTTTGAAGTTTTAGGTCATAAACACTTAGAAATTTTTCTAAGTGTTTTAACCTAGTTTTCTTCCAACTTTGGCCTCATTTTTCACAAATTTGCCAAAGGATTCTGAAGAAACTTCAAACTAATGATTTGAAGTAGATGTTTAGGGCTTTCCAAATTGTGTTCAACCTTCTCCAAATTCATTTTGAGCTAAGAGTTATGCTTGTTCAAAGTTGGCCTCATGATGTGAAATTATAGGTCATGTACAATTTGAAACTTTGCAATTTTGTGCATTTTGCTTCACCAAGTGATGCCACACGACCTCTAATGCATCTGAAAACATGCCATGCATCCAAAATCATCATTGCATAAGGATTAGAGAAGATTCCCAAAAACAAAGGCATGTGATTATGTAATGATTGCATTTTTGAATTTATGACAAATTGGTGATTCATCAAAGGAATCTTCTCCCAACCAATTGGAGCTCATTTCTGCAGCAATTTGGTCCCCTAAGATCAAGCAAAACCGATGGCTAGGGAGTGGTATCAAAGAGCTCATCATTGCACTTGGGATATTCTTTGAATTTCTTCATGGCTAAGAAACCAAACTCACTACACTAAGCAAGCTTACTATGTTCAATTGCTCTGAACCAATTGCCTATAAATAGAGGCCTCTTTCTCATTCAGAAAACACACCAAAGCAACTCAATTCCTTGCTTTCTCTTTCTCTTCTCATGCTTATTGTTTTTCAAAGTTCTTTGGCAAGAAGAATCGTTTTCTTCAAACCAGAGCTCATCTTTGAAAAGTAAGCATTCTAACATCTCAAGGGAGGTCATTTGAGGTGATCCAAGCACCTGGATCACTTCTGTAAGTGGAGGAACACCATCGTTGCTCTCACTTTGGAGCAGTTGCAGTTGGAGGTCCATAGTGCAATTCAGAAGGTTTCCAATCGAGCCAAGCATTCAGGCACATTCCATAGGAGGTAGTGAAGCTGTTCAGATGGCTGCAGCTCATCTGTAACTCAAGAATCATCACCCTCCATGATCACTTGAAGCTCAAATCGAGGGAGGTCCATAGAACAATTCAGGAGGATTGAGGTTACAACAAGCATTCAGTTAGCATCACTGAACCACAAGGAAGCTTTTGGGATCATTCATACAAGCCCTGGTGCTCTCTATCATCCTCACGACCTCCATTTTCAGAGGTAAGTTTCTGAACTCTACCTCTTTAATTTAAGCACTATTTGTGATAAAGCTCGATTCTATCTTGTTAAGCATCATCAGAGGATTCAAAACCCTCTATCATCATTCATTTATCTTTCAGTATAGCCATTTAATTTGATTTTCAAAATTTAGGGTTCTTCACAATTTCTGGTAAATTAGTTAGATATAGTTGATATAAATTTATGATAGTTACATATTTAGAATCGTGAGTGAATTTAGAACAAGTTTCATCTTTACATCTTTGCAAATGGTTGAGAAATGAGCAAGTTCATAAATTCAAAATCTGAGAACTTGAGGTTGAAGATGACAATGGTGGTGGCGCGCAAATTTCAAATTCAGGGTTGAGTTTATTTTATTTTGAATGATACCTGTTTCATAAACGACTAAAACGTTATAGCCCAGTGGTAAAGAGTGTTTGTGTGTTGCGCGTGCCCAAGGTCTGGGGTTCGAATCCCCCTCGCCCCAGACCTTTTGATTTTATTTTCTTTTTGCTTCTATACACTTGAATAACATATGAGTTGCAAAGGAGTCAGTTTGCTATCACCATGCGCGCGCTGGCCCAGTGGTTTGGTTTTGGGTGTGTGACCTAAAGGGCGTGAGTTCAAGCCTTGGTGGAGACATTCCTAATTTTTTATCACTTGTCACACCTATTTTCTTCACCACTTCACATGATTATTTCACCTATCAAATTAAATCATTTTCACTTCATTTTTCACACACTTGTTATTTAATATATCTATTTTGTGAATAATCAAAAAAAATCATAAAAATAGTATTTATTTAATATATTTTTATTAGGTTTAAAATAGTATGTTTTAAGTGTTTTTTCTTAAATACTTTAAATATATATTCATTTTGTTTTAACCTAATCATTTTGTAAATAAAATTTATGATAAAACCCTAATTATTTAGGTCTTAATTAGGCATAGATCTTTATTCATTACCTTAATTAAGTTGACTTTTGTCAATTTTCAAAACTGTTTTCAATCTCCGAATAAATCAAATAATTAAGGTTTTCAAACAACAAAACCTTATATTATTTCAAATCATTTTCAAAACTGATTTTACACCAGTACTATAAAGTACTGGGCCTCTAATAGAGTGTAAGTCCCAAACACCTTCTCTTCTTAGCTTGTTTTCAAAACTGTATTTTCAAAATCTTCTTTCTGTTTTCAAAACATTCTTCTGGTATTTGAAGGGCATTATTCCCGGTGAAACTCTTCAGATACCTATGTGACCTTTGTCCATCTTCACTTCTCCTGTTTTCAAAAACCATTACTTGTTTATAATACATACATTCAACTGTTATCAATAAAACAACAAAATTACTGTTAAGGCTCTGTACATACTTCTTCAAAGGCCTCCACTCCATCCAGGTTAGGCTTTACAAGCTTTCAATTTACAGTCTTTATTTAAATTACTGTCAAATATAAATTGTGCATATATATTAGTTTAGAACTACGTTTGAGCGTAAACCCTAGGACAGTTAAACTATATATATATATATATATATATATATATATATATATATATATTATAGGAATATGGCCTAGGATTGAGAATGTCTTCCCGGTGAAGGCTCTTTCCTAATTAGAGATCTGTAGTTCAAACCACCAAGATGAATTATTCCCGGTGAAACATCTTGGCAAAAACCTTAGAATCCAAATAATAGGACACATCCACCCAAAGAGGAATTATTCCCGGTGAAACCTCTTACCCATTTGCTTAGAGCCAAAATAAGTTTAAAACTACATAGCTTTCTCTTGTGCTATAACAAGGACCCTCGATTAGCCTCCTCTTGGGCTTTGTACAAGGACCCACAGGCTTCTTAAAAGCATTTCCAGCTTCCTCTTGAGCTTGTATACAAGGACCCATCAGGTTCCTTATAAACATAGGAACAGGTCTTTAGTCACCTTTTAGCCTACCCTGGTGAGTTTCTTCCAATTTAAACCAGCCTTTAAACAAGCTAAGTTTGTCTCAATTTTGCATTGAGTACACCTTTTGGAATGAGAGACATGGATAGTCTCTGTCACCCTTATCTTCATCAATCTTCCTTAGCAGAGTCTAGGATCTATGTTTATTTCTCTTCAGCAAGTGTCAGCCTTTATCTTGGGCTTTAAACAAGAAGTCTCCACTAGATAATCTTTCTGCCATTCACTTTAATAAAATTCCCTGGAAAGGGTTAGCTTCCACACATTTCTTCATGTTAATACAAAATCCCTGGAAAGGGTTAGCTTCCACACATTTCTTCATGTTAATACAAAATCCCTGGAAAGGGTTAGCTTCCACACATTCCTTCATGTTAATACAAATTCCCTGGAAAGGGTTAGCTTCCAACATCATTCTATCATTTCAATAAAAACCCCTGGAAAGGGTTAGCCTCCAAAGTCAGTTAATAAAAAATGTCAAAAACCAAAGATTCATTTCTCTTAGGAGATAATTTCCCCAAAAGAGTCAAAACCCCTGGAAAGGGTCAGCCTCCAAAAAAACATGATAAAGTCAGTCTTTTAACAGACAAATTCACCAGTTGAGTCAAAATCCCTGGAAAGGGTTAGCTTCCAAAGAAAAACAGTCTTTTAATAAATAAAATCTCCTCAGTAGAGTCAAAACCAACAAAAACAATTAGCCTCAACCTTGGGCTTCATACAAGGCACCAAACAATAAAACTCCCCTGTCAAGAGTCAGCCTCAACCTTGGGCATTGTACAAGGCAGATAATAGAGTCTCCCCCAGTGAGTTCTTCATCATTCAGTAGCCACAACCTCGGGCTTTGTACAAGGCAGATAAACCATATTTTCATGTGTCAAAGATTGCTAACACCTAGGATCTTTTCCCCATAGAGTCATCCATACTCAGTTTATTTAAGAGTCTTCCACAACCTTGGGCTTTGTACAAGGCAGAAAATAATGTTTTCCCTAGCTAGAGTCAGCCACAACCTTGGGTTTTGTACAAGGCACACAAAATAGAGTCATTCATAGTCTCAAAATTTCAGTTATCCTCAGCAGTTAGCCACAACCTTGGGCTTTGTACAAGGCACATAAATATAGTCTCCCTAAGTAGAGTCAGCCTCAATTCTGGGCTTTGTACAGAACACCAAATAAAAATCCATCAAATAAACACTCTCCAAATAGAGTCAGCCTCAATTCTGGGCTTTGTACAGAACACCAAAATACCCCTGTAATTAATCCCCAGTGGAGTCATCTCCCAGAGTCAATAATATTAATAAATCAATCAAAAAGCCTCAAGCTTGAGCCTCATTCAAGTCAGCTAAAGTCAAATCTTTTATACAGTAGATAGACATAGCTTATCTCTATAGAGAGATATTTTTACTACTCTACCACATTCAAACAAACAAACATTTCAATTTCAATTTCAATTTTAATCAAGTCTCCCATTTAGGATTTTGAAAGGCATGAGCTGACAGTAAAACCCAGACATGTGGTAACTTTCCCTAATTTGGATGAGCATCTTTCTTTCATTTAAGAGGCATTTGACTGGTATACTTGCACATACACAAGTAAGGTCCCCCTCTTGAATGAAATGAATTTAGTTATTCTGTCACTCTTTTAAATGTTTGTGGTAGAATAGTACAAATACCTCTCTGTAAAGATGATTTCATGTCTCTTTACTGTAGACAGAGATTTAATTCAAAGCTTCAACCTTGAGCTTCAAGCAAGGCACCAAAAATATTTAATTTCCCTAGTTAGTTCCCCGAACTACATTAAGCTCTGACTTCCACTAGGGATATGTAGGCATGAGGTTCACAAGGAATCTCAGCGAGCTAATAAAATACCAAAAATAGTCAGTTTGTCTGTCTGTCTGTCTTTCTTTAATCAATTCAATTCCTTCTCCTAATACAAAGGAGAAACTTTCCCAATCATTAGCAATAAACACAATCACAATGACACAGAGAAGGTTCCTGTAGAGTACTACAGATATGTAGGGTGTTTAAACACTTCCCTATGTATAACCGACCCCCCGGACTCCAGAATTTCTAGTCTAGGTGAAATCCCCACACTTAGCAAACTCCTAGGGTTTAGTTGAGATCTTTTTTTCCCTTTCCTACTCGTAGGACAAACAAGAAAGTTCGTGTGATATCGTAGGAAGAGCTGAAACAAAATTCATCCCACCACGGGCGCATTCTCCTTCCAAATTTCGCGTGAAGGGTCTAGCGTGCCGTCCTCCCAAGTGAAACGGGGAGGTAAAAAAAACGACACCACAGAAAAATGGCGACTCTGCTGGGGATATAAGTGTTAAAAACCTTGGTTTTTCATCCAAACCAATGGTTGACCTATTGCTGGTCCAGCCCCAATGAGGAATTAGGGATGCCAAATTCCCCCTCAAACAAGAGAGGTCCTGCCTAACCTCTGTGTCATATCATGTGTTTGCTGCATTTATATTTGTTTATTTTGTTTATTCTGTATCGGGAAAGGGCTTGATTCCCCCTTGTGGTGAGAAATCCTATACCCGGATTTGAGTGCAACATAAGATAGGATGGAGGATGTCTTCCCGGTGAAGGCCCTCTAATCTTGGTTCACAATTCTACTCTTGGGATTTGCCTGGCTGGTTGTGATTAACTGCGCCACTGCATTCCGAGACTGATTTGTACCAGGAGGTCCTAGAAACACATTAACCCCACTTAAAGCCTTCTTTAGGACGTAGAGCGGTGATTACGAAAGTAATTGTCACGCAGATACTACACTCAGAGAAAACTCTCTTATAGATACCAATCAACGTATCTTTAAGGTTGAGCAAAAACTCTGAGACCCCTAGAACCCGTTCTACAGGTACAAAAATCCTTATCCTTAGTTTACCATTGGGGCGGGGCTTGTGTTTTGACTTCATGACCACTATACCCTTCAACGCCATGCTTGTTTAAAACTCTTGTGTGTGCATTCATGCATTCATTAAACAACTATAAAATAAACAAAAAGAGTCTTTTTCGAGTGGTTTTTCAAGGAAACTAAATAACGAACGTTTTGAACTTCATAGAAAGAGAGAAACGGAGAAAGGACTTAAGGATCTATACCATGGATTATGGAAGAAAGAGAGCTAGGAAATACACCTTCAAGTTTCCCCAGGTCGAGGAACTGGGAAAGCTCGGAAAACTGGTGGTCAACCCCCACGCTTTCAAGGAGAAGTATGGAAAACTTCTGCCTTTGCTCAATACCAACATGGTGAATGGAATCCTTCCCACCTTGGTACAGTTTTACGATCCAACGTATCACTGCTTCACCTTTCCAGATTATCAGCTCATGCCTATGTTAGAGGAGTACTCTCGTCTGATTGGAATACCCGTGTACGCGCAAGATCCGTACACCGGTTTGGAAAAGAATCCTGACGACATTATCATTGCTGCAACTACTCCTTTGAACGTAGTCGACATCAGAACTCATATGGTGAGTAAAGGACGAATTCAAGGATTGCCCTCCAAATTCCTGTTTGACCAAGCTCGGTACTTCGTCAGCATCCAAGATATGAGCGCTTATGAGGAAATCTTGGCTTTGCTTATCTACGGATTTTTTTTGTTTCCTAACATTAACGATTTCGTCGACATCAACGCAATTAAGATCTTCTTAATTGGAAATCCAGTTCCAACCTTGCTTGCGGATGCTTATCACTCTGTGCATTCAAGAAACCTGCAGCGAGGAGGATTAATCGCATGCTGCGTACCGTTGTTATACGAATGGTTCGTTTCGCACCTGCCAAAGTCTAGCACTTTCTGGAATATGAGGGATGGCCTTTACTGGTCACAGAAAATCATGTCCCTCACTCATACAGACATTGATTGGTGTAGTCCTGACAACGACGAAACCAAGATCATCTTCAGTTGCGGAAGTTTTCCCAACATACCCCTTATTGGAACTAAGGGAGGAATCAGTTACAATCCAGCTTTAGCCCGTCGTCAATACGGCTATCCTATGAAAAACATTCCAAGTAACATCCAATTGGAGGGTCTGTTCTTCAAGAACATCGACGATCATGGCAACATGCTGAAGAAGGAAATTGTCCAAGCCTGGCGTCTTGTACATAGCAAAGGGAGAAGATTGTTAGGAAAACATCTTTGCATCTCCCTGGATCCTTACCTTCAATGGGTACGCGTCAGAGCATTCAAGCTCAGGATGCCATATCAACATCAAGAACCTATTCCCCTAAGGGAACCAATTTACCTTTTCTCCACCGATGTTGAAAAATTACAAGCGGCATTAAACAAGGTATGCCAAGAAAGGAATGCTTGGAGGAACAAGTATCGAATCGTCAACACGGAAAATGTTGAGATTCAGAACATCCTAAGAAGGAAGGATGAGTTACTTGAAGTACTCGATCGACAAGTGACACAATCATCACTTTCTCATCATATCCCTCGTGCTTCCTGGATCATCGATCAGCTCATGTCAGAGAACGCTCAGCTCAAGAAACAGAAGAAGATGTTAGAACGTGAAGTCGGCTCTTCGTCAAAGTTTTAGAGTCCTTTCTCTCAGTTTCTCTGTATTTCCCTTTTCAAAGTGTGTAAAAATGGTGTTTTCGCTTAATTAATAAAAGTTTGATGTTTCATAACGTAATTATGGTGTTTCCTTGAAAAATAATAACTTAATTGCATATCATACATCGCTTTAGTCGTACGCACTGACACGAGAATTGTCGCGGATCTAATAGTCACTTTCCTTTCTCCAGAAAGAGAGGAGGAGAAGGAGGTGAACCAAGACTTTCAAGCTGTCTCATCCATACAACACTCGTTCAAGTCGCAAGAAAAGAATGGAAGACTTTGAGCAAGAGAATGAAGAACTCAGAGAAGAGATTAATACTCTCAAAGCTACTGTTGAAAGACTCAATAGTATGGTAGAAGCCCTGGTAGTTGCGCAGAATCGACCAACGCCAGAAGAACCACAAAGGACTGTGGTTTCCGAGATTGTTTCTACTCCTATTCCTCAGTATACCATGCCGCTTGATCGACCTTGGGGCATGCCGTATAACTTTACTCCAGAAGGGTACATACCTCCAGCTTCTGAAGTTCCAAAAGTCACCATGGATATGCGTCCACCGGAGGGTTACAAACCTCTTGAAATTGAAGTTCCAAGAGCAACGGCAATGGGTTTCGCACAACAGAATGCTGAGATTCCAAGATCTGCTGTCATGGCTTCTCCACGACCGATTATGCATACTTTTCCCCCGCAGGGCGGACAAGTATATCATCACGCCCCAAGTGAGGATGCTGGCGTGTATGAAAGATTGGACGAGTTCCAGGAACAGTTTCTGCAAATGCAGAAGGAACTCAAGACTCTCTGAGGACAAGATCTATTTGGAAAGAATGCTGCAGACCTCTGTCTGGTTCCAAATGTTAAGATTCCTCACAAATTCAAAGTACCAGATTTCGAGAAGTACAAAGGGAATTCATGCCCACAAAGTCATCTCGTGATGTACGCTCGAAGAATGTCAACTCAGACTGATAATCAACAATTACTCATTCATTATTTTCAAGACAGCCTGACTGGTGCTGCACTCAAATGGTACATGAACTTGGACAGTTCAGAGATTCGTACTTTTCGAGACCTCGGAGAGGCCTTCGTCAAACAGTATAAGTACAATCTGGATATGGCTCCCGACAGAGATCAACTCCGGGCCATGACTCAAAAGGATAGAGAAAGCTTCAAGGAATACGCTCAGAGATGGCGTGAAGTTGCTGCTCAAATTTGTCCACCACTTGAAGAGAAAGAAATGACAAAAATATATCTCAAAACTTTGAGTCCATTTTACTACGGACGAATGGTTGCAAGTGCACCAAGTGACTTTACCGAGATGGTAAACATGGGTGTACGTTTAGAAGAAGTAGTTCGAGAAGGACGCTTGAACAAAGAACCAGAATCTTCTGTTGGTCCAAGGAAGTATGGAAGTTCTTTCCAGAAGAAAAAGGATCAAGATGTCAGCAATGTCTTGCACAAAATCAAGAAGAAATTCCAACCTCAAATTGCAACGATAACTCCGGTTGTTAACTCAGCGCCAGCTTATCAACCTCAGGTTTCGCAACAACGAATTCAACAAAGGTCGCAGCAACCTCAGCAGCAGGTTCGACCTCCAAATTACAACAATCGGGCTCCAAGGTATCCTGCCTTTGACCCCGTACCAATGCCGTATGCAGAATTGTTTCCAACATTACTGGCAAAAGGACTCATTCAGACAAGAAGTCCTCCAAATCCTACAAAAAGCTCCTCACCATGGTATAAGGCTGACCAATCTTGTCCCTATCATCAGGGGGCACCAGGTCACAATATTGAGAATTGTTTCCCTTTCAAGATTGACGTCCAACGATTAGTGAAGAGCGGAATGCTATCCTTCAAAGATACTAATCCAAACGTCCAAGCAAATCCTTTGCCGCAGCATAAAGAAGCTTCAGTAAATCTGATAGATCAACACCCTAATGTCATTCAAATCTATGACATTCGTCAGATAGGGGAAAATCTTGTCAAGATGCACGCTAAACAAGCTGGGTACGGTCATGTACCACCTCACAACTACTTCACATGTGAAATTTGTCCAAAGAATAATCAAGGATGTGCCGTAGTTCAAGCTGCATTACAAGAACAAATGGACTTAGGATGGATTCAACATATCCGAGTCAGAACTGAACATGACATCAACATGGTACAAGGATGTCCAGGAGAATACAAAATCTATAAAGTTGAAGATCTTGAAGAATCGGTAGTCAGGTTCCACAAAACTTTAAATGGACTTGCCTACTTTGGAACGGATTTCCATCCTTACAGTAGATGCGAAATCTGTCGAAGAAATTCAAGAGGATGTTTGCGTGTTCGCAACGACATTCAAAAGCTGATGGATGACAATACCATTACTGTTCTTGCCAACAGAGAAGATGATGAAGTCTTTACCGTATCTCCTCAAATTAATCAAGTTGAACCAATGCAAGTTAAGTATGATAGCCGGAAGACAGCAGGTGCGCCACTAGTCATCTACTTACCAGGACCTGTACCGTATGAGTCCAGCAAGGCTATACCATACAAGTACAATGCTACATTCATTGAAAATGGTAAGGAAATACCATTACCGTCTGTTATCAACATTGCTGATGTTAGTCGAGTCACCAGAAGTGGACAAGTCTTCAACAGAACAACAGAAAATGTGGAGAAACCTTCGGAGGAAGTACCACATAGGCAAGACAATCATCCGACTAATGCTGTTCAAGCGAAAGAAAATGATGAGATCTTGAAGTTAATCCAGAGGAGTGAATACAACATTGTAGATCAATTACTACATACTCCGTCTAGGATTTCTGTTCTTTCCCTGCTATTGAGTTCTGAAGCTCATAGGGAAGCTCTACAGAAAGTTTTGGAACAAGCTTTCGTAGAACCAAGTGTTACTATAAGCCAATTCAACAATATTGTTGCCAACATCTCCGCCGGAACTAACCTAAGTTTCTGTGATGAAGATCTTCCTGAAGAAGGAGTGGACCACAATCTTCCACTTCACATCTCAGTTGGCTGCATGGGTGATACACTCACAGGAGTCCTAATAGACAATGGATCCTCTCTCAACGTCATGCCTAAATCAACATTGTCAAGATTATCTTTCGAAGATTACCCATTGAGAAAAAGTCATGTCATCGTCAAAGCATTTGATGGATCAAGGAAGTCAGTTTTCGAAGAAGTAGATCTTCCCATAACTATTGGACCTCAGACGTTCAAAATCACTTTCCAAGTTATGGACATTCCAGCACAATACAGTTGTTTGCTAGGTCGCCCATGGATTCATGAGGCTGGGGCAATTACTTCAACACTTCATCAGGACTGAAGTTCATAAGAAATGACAAATTGGTAACCGTATGTGGAGAACGAGCTCTGATCGTCAGCAACCTGTCATCACTCTCCGACATAGAACCAAAAGAAGTTGTTGGAACTAAATTCCAAGCACTTTCCTTAGATAAAGGAAAGGAGAAAGCAGCGTCTATCTCTTCATATAAAGATGCAATCCAAGTTGTGAAGGATGGTACTACCAGTGGTTGGGGGCACATTAATATTCCTACCAACAACAAGAACAGAACAGGAATTGGATTCTTTCCAACATCATCAAAAGCTATCCCAGGGATTGAGGTAGTTCTCCCTCTTCAAGAAACTTTCTGCAGTGGAGGTTTTCTTCAACCTGTTCAACAAACAGTCAATACCATCGGTACGGAAAACACCGATGAAGAGGAATGGTTATCCTATCTTAACAAAGCAGGATACATCTCCCTACCAGAGTCTGATTCACCTTGCTGTTATCCGACTAAAGGATCTGAAAGTAAGACTCAACCAAGCAGTGATGAAGTTACTAACAGCTTCACCACCAGAAGTCATGGTTCATCAGAAGAAGTTCCTCCTATCCCCGAAGAGACTTGGGATACATTAGGAGAACCAAGCGGAAAATTCGACTACATGGTAAAATACTCCGCTCCTGAAAGTTCAAGAATCTCTCTTGAAGACATTGTTCCAACTGGATGGAACATTGATTATGAGTACCTCTCTCAGCCAAAAGAGATGTATAACCCTTGCTATTCATCATCTTCGACTGGTGAAGTCATCATTGAGGATTATATCCCTAAGTCACCTTTCGAGGCTACGGATCTAGAGTTCACATATCTAGTCAATGCCATCTTGGGAGAAGAGCAAGACCAAAATACAGAAGAGGATGATCTCGAAAGTGTCTCCGACAACGAGTCTCTCCCTTCAGAAGACTGGAAGTTTCCTCAAAAGAAAAACCGACATACTCCACTTGGAAATGGGTATGCTCACACCGCTCAGTCTGCTGAAGTAGAAGAAGATCGTCTGAGTGTTGCAAAGACAGTGGTTGGTAAATCAAGACCTACCACAGGCCAGCTTAAGCCTAAGGTTCCAGATTACTTAGTGCACAATGGGGTTCGCCACTACTGGACAGCTGTTGAAGTTTCAACTGTTGTTCGCACTCCTAAGTAGGAACTTTCACCATTATTTTGTCCTCTCACCATAGTCCAGGGTGAAGAGATGTTTCATAGGGCTTTGCATTTTACTATTTCTTAGGAAAATGTCCCTCTTTGCTTCGCCCAAAGCAATAGAGTTTTGTTTTATAGGGTCTTTGTTTCAAGAAATGACTATCAATAAATAAAAATGTCATTCTGTTCCTTCGTTTAGTTTTTCCTTTTCTTTTTTCGGAAATTGGTAATCCTAAAAAACACCCTAAAAAACATCAAATATTCCATTAACTGCATACACCGAGTCTTCCCTCGTTGTCTAAATAAAACTTATCACACATATGCAGATTAATCATAAAATACCCCGTTGAAACATGCGACCGTATGACTTCTCCAAGCTTTGAGTTTCCTGTATTCGAGGCAGAGGAAGAAGAAGACGAAGAAATATCAAAGGAAATTTCACGGTTACTTCAACAAAAGGAAGAGGCCATTCAGCCATACAATGAGCCTCTAGAGATCATTAACCTTGGTTCCGATGGAAACAGAAAAGAGGTTAAGATTAGAGCTTCACTCAGTTCAGAGATTAGAGAAAGTTTGATACAGCTGCTCAAAGAATTCTCAGATGTCTTCGTTTGGTCTTATCAAGATATGCCAGGGTTGGATACCAGTATAGTGGAGCATCACTTGCCATTAAAAGCAGAATGCCCTCCGGTCAAGCAAAAATTAAGAAGAACTCATTCGGAGATGGCCATGAAAATTAAAGAGGAAGTTCAAAAGCAGATCAACGCAGGTTTCCTCGTCACTTCAGAATACCCTCAGTGGTTAGCTAACATTGTTCCCGTTCCTAAGAAAGACGGAAAAGTCCGCATGTGCGTCGACTACAGAGATTTGAACAAAGCTAGCCCTAAGGATGATTTTCCTTTACCACATATTGATATGTTGGTAGACAGTACAGCAAAATCCAAAGTTTTCTCGTTCATGGACGGATTTTCAGGATACAACCAAATCAAAATGGCACCTGAAGACATGGAAAAAACAGCTTTCATCACCCCCTGGGGCATGTTCTGCTATCGTGTTATGCCTTTTGGACTGAAGAACGCAGGGGCAACTTATCAAAGAGCCATGACTACGCTTTTCCACGACATGATGCATAAAGAAGTGGAAGTCTATGTGGACGACATGATTGCCAAATCAGAAAATGAAGAAGATCACATACAGGATCTGACAAAGTTATTTCAACGCTTACGGAAGTTTCAGCTTCGCCTGAACCCCAACAAGTGTACCTTTGGTGTCTACTCAGGAAAACTCCTTGGTTTCATTGTCAGCAAACGAGGAATTGAAGTTGATCCAGACAAAGTCAAGGCAATTCAAGAAATGCTGATCGGTCACCATTTCTACTTAATTTCGTCATAAATTTGACATAAGATCGTCATACTTGGTAACACTTTGTGATTGTTTTCATGAGTTTTTCGTTGATTCCTTTAATATTAGTTAATTGCTTGCATTATGTTTTTTTGCCCTTTATCATGTCTTTTTAGATGCTTTTGATCTCTCTACTTGGTGGGTGTAGGTTAATTCTGGATCAGATGGAAATTGCACAAGTGTTGGTGTAACAGAAGCTGAAAATCGTGACAGGCGTGTAGTATTTTGATCATAACTGGAGTTTCGTAACTCGGAATGACGCGGTTCCGGTGGCAAAATTTCGCTAACGAAAAGGGCTACAACTTTGATGTTGAAGTCAAAGCCAAAAGAGGCAGGGTCGGACACGGTCAGACCGTGTCAAGTGACACGGCCGTGTCCGACCTGCCGAAGAATTTTCCCCAAAAGTGGCAGAAGCTGACACGGTCAGCCCGTGTCAAGTGACACGGCCGTGTCAGCCTGTGCGGACAGAATTTCTGATTTTCTATGTTTTTACAATTTTAAAGTTTCGGGGGCAATTTGGGTATTCCGGCTGAGATCTGAAAACCTAGAGGGATTAAAAGAGGATTGAGAGACAAGGAGAAGGCACTTTTGGATCGTACGAAAGAATTCCAGAAGAGAGCAAGATAGCGTTATCAAGGTTGTGGAAGACGAAGAGATTCAACGGTGGAAACCATTGAAGATCAGAGTTCTCCTAATCTTTTGTAAATGTCTAAACTTTCTGATTTTGGTTTCTTGAATATTATGAGAGGCTAAACCCCCCCCCCCCCCCCAATGCCAGGGGGTGTCCCTGATTTGAATTGTAATGACTTTTGAATTTCGTATTTCTTTAATCAAGTATTAGTTTTATGCAATTTGATTGTTTAATGTGTTTATGCCTTCTTTGTCGGAAAAACAAAGATTGATCTACGGTTAACAATTTGTAGGACTACGGTTGTTAAGGTTTTTAAACAATTTGATTTAGTAGTTATCACCTAGGACTAGGGATACCGAAAGGTTATTTGAACATTCTTGATTATTTACATCTTTGGTTTACAAACCTTTGTTTCTAAGGACTTAGGCAATAGGATTGCAAACCAAAACGTTTTCCACTAAGGACTTAGGGAAACACCCTTAAGAACAAATAGTTGCATTCTATGAACTTGTTAAAGAGATCTTTTTACAGAGTCATTATAAGGAAGATCAAACACCTACCCTGACATTACCTCAAATTACATCTAAAAAGTCAAACTTTAATTTCAGCTTATTGTTATTATTTCTTTTATTTAAATTTACTTATTGCATTATAACAAAACACCTATTTGCTCTTTTGTTTAATTGACTCAAATAACTTGTGTTTCCTACGCAATCCTCGTGATCGATACTTGGGGTAAAACCCATTATAACTACACCGGTGAAAATAGTACACTTGCTATTTTTCCGATCAAGTTTTTGGCGCCGTTGCCGGGGATTGCCAAAATATAAGTTTTATTTTAGTCAATTAAAATTTTATTGCTCTGCAATTAAAATTCTTTTTGCTGAAATTTTTATTTGCTTATTTTAATTTTAATTTTTTTTTAACTTATCTACTAATCGATTTCTAATCTTGTATGCGAGGTAAAGCCTCAGCTGAACTTCTTTTTAACGCAGAACCAGAAAGACTATTGAGAGCACGACTCCGAGAAGTCAAGCGAAAAAGACTGGCATCGAAAGAAGACTCCCCTGTAGTTTCAGAATCAGAAGACGAAGAAGTAATATCTATTCAGTCCGAGCAGTCAGATTCTGAGCCTGAAACTATGGCAGCTGATCCACCTCCTCCTGAGAGACTTTTGGGTGATTATGGAAGGGCCAATGCACCGCTTGGAAGAATGACCATTGTAAACCAACCGGTCAATGTTGCACACTTCCAACTTCATCCTTCAACTATCCGACAGTTGGAGAGCAAGCCGTTTACGGGACGAATCAATGAAGATGCAAATAAGCATCTACAAAGATTCCTCACCACGACAACGTCATTAAAGATTGAAGGTCATTCTGAAGAAGCTAAGAGACTTGTAATGTTTCCTTTTACCTTATCTGAAGATGCGGAAGAGTGGTTTTACTCACTTCCAGCTGGAAGCATCACAACATGGAAACAGATGGAAACCGCTTTCTTGAACGAATACTTCCCCGCATCAGTCTTCATTCGAAAAAGATATGATATAGTGAATTTTAAGCAGAAAGAAGGGGAATCGTTGGGAGATGCATATAAAAGGTTCAAGAGGTGTTTGGTTGCTTGTCCTACTCATAACATGGACCCAACCGAGCAAATGCAGACTTTTGTTAATGGTCTCCGACTTAAGATAAAACAGCTTATCGACACTGCTGCCGGTGGATCAACTAACTTTGCAACAGCCACTGGTATCAAGAGAATCATAGAAGAGATTGCCGCCAATGAGCACATTGCGTTATATGACCGCGCTATGAGCCAACCAGAAGGTAAAATTGATTTGAAGCTTGCTGATCAGGTAGTTAAAATGGAAGACCAAATTGCAGCTGAAGTAGAAAGAAGACTGAAGAAGATGAATCTTAGTGAACAAAAGGTAGCACAAATTGAACCAGCTGCCTCAGTTGTATGTGAAATATGTAGTGGACCACATTTTGCTATGCATTGTGTGGCAACGCAGGAACAGGTGGAACAGATTCATATGTTGAGGCAAAATAATCCATACGCCAATACTTATAATCCGGGTTGGAAAAATCATCCTAATTTCGCATGGAAGGACCAACAAGGAAACTTTCAAAAGCAAGGATCAACCCAATTTCAAACTCCAGCGCAACCACAACAACAACTTCCATATCAACAACAATTCCAACATCATCCTCAACAATTTCAACAACAGGTACCAAAGAAAGAAGATTGGGAGATCGCTCTTGAAAAAGTGGCAACCCAAAACTCTCAGTTTCAAGAAGAGACAAGAGCCAACCTCAGGAACACCACGGCTTCAATCAAAAATCTTGAAGTTCAAATAGGTCAAATAGCACAACATCTCACTCTACAGGCACAAGGAAACTTTCCGAACGAAACTGTGAAAGATCAGAAAAATCTAGAGAAGATTAATGCTGTTACTACAAGGAGTAAGAAAGTGGCAGAATCGGAAAAAGAAAAAGAGGAAATAGATGACCCCTTGGTGATTGAGGTAGATTTGGAGATAAGAGAGAATGTGAAAGAGCCCGAAATTGTGATACCACCGGTTAAGCAACTTGAAGAGAAAAATAAGAAAGATGCTAAACCGGCAATCAAGCTTCCTTTTCCCTCTAGAGTGACAAAGAAGAATTCAACAGAGAAGGATTTTGAGAAGTTTGCAGCCTTGTTTAAAAAATTAGAGGTTAATCTACCTTTCTTTGAAGCACTTGAGCAAATGCCTTTGTACAAGAAGTTTATGAAGGAGGTTATCGGTAAAAAGAGGCCAATGGGGGGAGAACCAGAAATTGCAACAGAAAAGTGTAGTATAGTCTCTCCAGCAAGGAAGATCCCCATCAAGAAGAAAGACCCTGGAGTAGCGGTGATACCATGCACTATCAAGAACAGAATGTTTAAAAAGGTACTCATTGATTCGGGTTCTAGTGTGAGTTTAATGCCACTATCTATCTTTAAAAAGCTCGAATTGGGAAAGATAAGTGAAAGTGAGACAAAGTTGAAGTTCGCTGATCACACCATCAAGAAATCATATGGGATAGCTGAAGACGTATTAGTGGAGATTGACAAGTTTGTATTCCCTGTTGACTTCCACATCATGGACATTCCTGAAGATGAAGAAACTCCTATCCTTCTTGGGAGACCATTTTTGTTGACAAGTCGTTGCAACTTTGACATTGAGAAAGGGACTCTAACGGTGAAATCATTTGATGAAGAAGTAACCTTGAAGATGTTAGAAGTCAAGAAACAAAGTGAAGGTGTACATGATCAAGCTTCTGTTGGTATGATCAAAAGTGAGGGAGAAGACAAAAGTCCTAAACATCTCCAAGAAAAAGTTTCAAGCATAGCTTCTCAGGTGGAACTAGCTCATGCTTCTATCAAACGTCCTAAGGTCACTATAGAAGTTAAGAAGAAAAAGAAAGAAGAAAGCCAAGGTGAGAAGATGAAGGTTGAAAGTGAGTTAAAGAGAAAAGTGGTCCATGCCTTTCATCTTCATGAGTTCTTGGTGGAGAAAGTAACAAGCAAAAAGGTTTGGAGAAGGAAATACCCTCCATAATAAAGGGTAATGGACCGTCGAGCCATGCGACGTTAAACGAAGCGCTTCGTGGGAGGCAACCCACGGTTTTAATAACTATTTTTTCTGTTTGTTTGTCTTATTTTCAGGAAATAAAAGAGAGCATCTCTAGTGGAAGCTAGGAAGTGATCATTGGAATGCAATACCTCTGTAAGCCACCTCTCTGAGGCTGGTTCTAAAACATTGAGGACAATGTTTAGTTCAAGTGTGGGAGGGGTTCTTTTCAGTTGCTTTTAGTTGATTTCAGTTGCTTTTAGTTGATTTCCATTTTTGTGCTTGTTTGTGTGTTGTGTTGACATTGTGTTATAGATTGAGTGATGGATGCCGAATGAATGATGATTGGTAGTTAGTGGATGAAAGGTGCAACCCGAACTTAATCTCTCGAGGTACTTTGGAAGTGGACATAGTCGAAAGTGTCGGACGCAACTTGAAGAACTGGACTGAGAAGGTAAGTGGTGAAATCGAGCCGGAAAGGAAGGCACATGACATAAAGGGTGTGTTGAAACTTCAAACTTAGCTTACATGGTGAGGAACATAAAAAGCCAAACACATGTAAAGATCATCATGAGAGTGAAATCAGGTATGACTTTATCTCTCTAATTTTGCGTTTGTCCTGCCGACACAGTACAAATATGAAATCACACACTGAGGCACTTGTTTGTTCTCCCCAGAGCCTTTCCGTCCTTCATTTATTTTTGTTTTATCCCTCATTAAACCCGTTGAGCCATTCCCCCTTGTTTGTTTAAATCCACACATGTCATCCTTAACCATAATTCTATCACTTTTGTTTGGCACTTGTGTAATTATTGTTTCTTTTGAACTTGTGTGAAATCGTAAGTTTGGGGTGGTGTTTAAGAAAATAAAAGGGCAAGTGTGATATAAAAAAAAAGATAAGAAAAATGTGTAAAGCACAAGAAAAAGAAAAAAAATAGTTTGAAACACTTGCCTAAAAAGATTTGAAAGACTCGAACGATGTTGATTACCCGGTAATTAGGTAAAAAGGAGAGTCTAAGAAGAAACCCCCTCACACAAAACCGAACACAAAGACAAGAAAAATAACATAAGTGCTAGTTCATAAATCATTTGCATATCAATCTCTTGTTTACCCTTTCTTCCACCTCAGCCCCGTTACAACCTAAAAAGTCCTCAAAAGTGTGTGAACTCTTTTTGTGTAGTGAAAGTAGGATGTATGCAAAGTCAAGGGTTGATATTGCATATCGTGATGTTGAGCGAAAAACACTCTAACCCCGAGAGACAATGTGAGAAGTGTGAAAAGTTTGCAGGTGAAATACACTCTGTTGTGAAGTGTGATGGACAACAAGGTTCGATAAGTCCAAAAGCTTAATCAAGAAAGGGAAGTAAGTTGCGAAAGACATCGACTATGTTGTGGAAAAGAAAAGTTTAAGGTGACCTCGGTTTGATCTCTTGCATCACTTGAGGACAAGCAATGAGATAAGTTTGGGGTTGTGATCGGTCACCATTTCTACTTAATTTTGTCATAAATTTGACATAAGATCGTCATACTTGGTAACACTTTGTGGTTGTTTTCATGAGTTTTTCGTTGATTCCTTTAATATTAGTTAATTGCTTGCATTATGTTTTTGTGCCCTTTATCATGTCTTTTTAGATGCTTTTGATCTCTCTACTTGGTGGGTGTAGGTTAATTCTGGATCAGATGGAAATTGCACAAGTGTTGGTGTAACAGAAGCTGAAAATCGTGACAGGCGTGTAGTATTTTGATCATAACTGGAGTTTCGTAACTCGGAATGACGCGGTTCCGGAGGCAAAATTTCGCTAACGAAAAGGGCTACAACTTTGATGTTGAAGTCAAAGCCAAAAGAGGCAGGATCGGACACGGTCAGACCGTGTCAAGTGACACGGCCGTGTCCGACCTACCGAAGAATTTTCCCCAAAAGTGGCAGAAGTTGACACGGTCAGCCCGTGTCAAGTGACACGGCCGTGTCAGCCTGTGCGGACAGAATTTCTGATTTTCTATGTTTTTACAATTTTAAAGTTTCGGGGGCAATTTGGGTATTCCGGCTGAGATCTGAAAACCTAGAGGGATTAAAAGAGGATTGAGAGACAAGGAGAAGGCACTTTTGGATCGTACGAAAGAATTCCAGAAGAGAGCAAGATAGCGTTATCAAGGTTGTGGAAGACGAAGAGATTCAACGGTGGAAACCATTGAAGATCAGAGTTCTCCTAATCTTTTGTAAATGTCTAAACTTTCTGATTTTGGTTTCTTGAATATTATGAGAGGCTAAACCCCCCCCCCCCCCAATGCCAGGGGGGTGTCCCTGATTTGAATTGTAATGACTTTTGAATTTCTTATTTCTTTAATCAAGTATTAGTTTTATGCAATTTGATTGTTTAATGTTTTTATGCCTTCTTTGTCGGAAAATCAAAGATTGATCTACGGTTAACAATTTGTAGGACTACGGTTGTTAAGGTTTTTAAACAATTTGATTTAGTAGTTATCACCTAGGACTAGGGATACCGAAAGGTTATTTGAACATTCTTGATTATTTACATCTTTGGTTTACAAACCTTTGTTTCTAAGGACTTAGGCAATAGGATTGCAAACCAAAACGTTTTCCACTAAGGACTTAGGGAAACACCCTTAAGAACAAATAGTTGCATTCTATGAACTTGTTAAAGAGATCTTTTTACAGAGTCATTATAAGGAAGATCAAACACCTACCCTGACATTACCTCAAATTACATCTAAAAAGTCAAACTTTAATTTCAGCTTATTGTTATTATTTCTTTTATTTAAATTTACTTATTGCATTATAACAAAACACCTATTTGCTCTTTTGTTTAATTGAGTCAAATAACTTGTGTTTCCTACGCAATCCTCGTGATCGATACTTGGGGTAAAACCCATTATAACTACACCGGTGAAAATAGTACACTTGCTATTTTTCCGATCAAATGCCTTCACCCAGAACCGAGAAACAAGTTAGAGGATTTCTTGGACGTCTGAATTACATTTCGAGATTCATATATCTCATGACTGCAACTTGCGCTCCTATTTTCAAACTTCTACGGAAAAATCAAAGTTGCGTCTGGACAGACGATTGTCAGAAAGCGTTCGACAGCATTAAGGAATATCTGCTCGAACCACCCATCTTGTCTCCTCCAGTGGAAGGAAGACCTTTGATAATGTACTTAACCGTCTTAGAAGATTCCATGGGTTGTGTCCTTGGACAGCAAGACGAGACGAAGAGAAAAGAGCATGCCATTTACTACCTGAGCAAGAAATTCACTGACTGTGAATCCCGCTACTCCATGCTCGAGAAGACGTGTTGTGCTTTGGCCCGGGCTGCCAAGCGTCTCCGCCAGTACATGATTCGACATACTACTTGTTTGATCTCTCATATGGATCCAATCAAGTACATCTTTGAGAAGCCTGCCTTAACTGGGAGAATTGCCCGTTGGCAGATGTTGTTATCAGAATATGACATTGAGTATCACGCACAGAAAGCCGTGAAAGGAAGCATTCTAGCTGAGCACCTGGCTCACCACCCACTCAATGGTCATGAATCAACCAGTTTCGACTTTCCGGACGAGGACGTCATGTACCTCAAGATGAAAGATTACGACGAGCCACTACCAGACGAAGGACCTGAGATAGGATCCCAGTGGGGCTTGATCTTTGACGGAGCTGTCAATGCTTATGGACGAGGAATTGGGGCAATCATTGTTACACCTCAGGGTACCCATATTCCATTTACTGCCAGATTAACTTTTAAGTGTACAAACAATGAGGCCGAATATGAAGCTTGCATCATGGGTCTCGAAGAAGCCATGGATCTAAGAATCAAACACTTGGATGTATATGGAGATTCTGCTTTGGTCATTAATCAAATCAAAGGAGAATGGGAAACACGCCAACCAGGGCTAATTCCTTACAAAGACTACGCAAGAAGATTGTTACCATTCTTCGATAGGGTAGATTTTCATCACATTCCTCGTGAAGAAAACAACCTGGTTGATGCATTAGCCACTCTCTTCCATGATTAGGATAAATCATTGGAATGACATTCCTCAGATCGATGTAATGCGCATGGATAGGCCCGCTCATGTGTTCACAGTGGAAGCAATCATCGACGACAAACCATGGTATCACGACATCAAGAACTTTCTTCAAAAGCAAGAGTACCCTCTTGGAGAATCAAAGAAAGATAGAAAAACTTTGAGAAAGTTAGCTTGTAGATTCTTCTTGAATGAAGATGTTCTGTACAAGAGAAACTTCGACATGGTTCTGCTCAGATGCGTTGACAGAAAAGAAGCAGAAGTACTCATGAGAGAAATACATGAAGGTTCCTTTGGTACTCACAACAATGGACATACCATGACAAGGAAAATATTGAGAGAAGGATATTATTGGCTGACGATGAAGTCAGATTGCTACCAGTACGCAAAGAGGTGTCACAAATGCCAGATATATGCCGATAGAATTCATGTGCCACCATCTCTTCTCAACATACTCTCTTCCCCTTGGCCTTTCTCCATGTGGGGAATCGACATGATTGGAATGATCAAGCCAAAAGCGTCCAACGGACATCGCTTCATCTTGGTAGCTATAGACTATTTCACCAAATGGGTTGAAGCAGCTTCATATGCAAACGTTACAAGACAAGTCGTCGTCAGGTTTATCAAGAATCACATCATCTGTCGCTACGGCATTCCTAGCAAGATAATCACTGACAATGGGTCAAATTTGAATAACAAAATGATGAAGGAGCTTTGTGAAGAATTCAAGATTGAACATCACAACTCATCTCCTTACAGACCAAAGATGAATGGAGCTGTAGAAGCAGCTAACAAAAACATCAAGAAAATCATTCAAAAGATGTTCATCACTTACAAAGATTGGCATGAAATGCTCCCGTATGCTCTTCATGGTTACCGTACATCAGTACGTACTTCGACTGGAGCAACTCCTTTCTCCCTTGTATATGGCATGGAGGCAGTCCTACCTATAGAGGTTGAAATCCCATCAATGAGAGTCTTGATGGAGGCAAAATTAACAGAAGCCGAGTGGTGTCAAAGCAGATTCGATGAATTGAACTTAATCGAAGAAAAGCGCATGACAGCTTTATGCCACGGACAGCTATATCAACAAAGAATGAAGAAAGCTTTCAACAAAAAGGTTCGACCTCGCACAATCAAAGAAGGAGACCTTGTACTCAAAAAGATTCAATCTTTTCTCACAGATTCGAGAGGGAAATGGACTCCCAATTATGACGGCCCCTACGTGGTCAAGAGAGCTTTCTCAGGAGGAGCCTTAATACTCACGACTATGGATGGAGAAGAATTCACCCGTCCTGTGAACGTCGACGCAGTCAAGAAATACTTTGCCTAAATAAACAAAAGAACAGCTCGCTAAGTTGAAAACTCGCAAAGAGAGGCTTAGGCAAAAAAGAGCGTCTCGGTGAATCGAAAACCCGAAAGGGCGATTCAGGCAAAAGTTAGAGACATAAAAAAAATAAATAATCAATCCCGGTAGACTTAAAACCCGAAAGGGGTAGTTTACGCAAAAGTTAGGGATATATGGCAAGTAACTGTGTTCAGGACAAACTTGATCATTCAAAATCCATAGCGGAGTATTCATCAGCAGTAGTTCATCTTCTACGAAGCACGAATACAGCGCAACTCAGAGTGGAAGGGAAAGATAACGGTCGTCACGTTTCATCGTAGCCCTTTTCCCGAAAATTACCAATTTCCAACTTTGTAAATACTCCATGGAATCAAGCATTTGGATGATTACCATTCCATATATAATAATTTGAGCCTTGTGCTTTTCTTTGCAATCTAGTCTTATTCAGTTTCTTGAAATGCATTTTAAGTTTAAACAGTCATTCTCTTGAAACAAATGTTTTCATAAAACAAAATGAATTTACTTGCAAAAATAAAGGTGAAATTTCTTTCTGAGGTTTACAAACAATAGGAAGAATGCAAACAGTTGCTCCGAGAACGGTTGAGACTCCGGAAATCAAGTTTTCCCCATGAGGTCGCTTTGCAAACATCTCCCAATGACGGATCTTTACTTCAATTCATATTACTCACTTCGGACAGCGGACAACTGATAACCAGATATTCCCAACAGAGTTCGAACTACAAGAAGAGGACTTCTTCTGATCAACAAGAATTCAAGTCGTATCATAGGATTTTACATCCGCGACAATTCTATTCACATTCACTTTACATTTTATCATTGTCATAATATTCATGCATACATTACGTCATAATTGCATAGTCGAATCAGGCTTTGATCCTGTGAATGCCTAAGTCATTGAGGCATGAACTCAAGTTTCCCCTGCAAGTTCCGGAGAAACTTTTTCTTTCGAGACAACAGTTCATACACAAGGATCTCCCCAAGCAAGTCAACAGATGGTAGTCTCCCTCAAAGAGATAGTTTGTTCACTTTTGGAATTCCTCAGCCGAGATTCTCCTGCAGAGCGACACTCGACAGTTTTCTTCAGATAAGATAGTCTGCTTCGCATTTTGGAATTCCCTACAGGTTTGGTATTTCACCAGCAGGGTCGAGAGGTGCCACTTCTCGTCAAAGAAAATAATTCAGAATCTCCCAGCAGATCGACAAATGATCCCTCAGCGGAATCAGTGAATGGTAGTCTTCGCCCAGAAGATAGTTCATGATCCCCAGCGGAGTCAACAAATGGTAGTCTTTCCCCAAGGAAAGACAATTTGTCTGTTAAATACTCAAGAGATCGACAAATGGCAGTTTCTTCAAACGGGTTGTCTGTTTCTGGGATGCTTAGTTCCCCACAGAGTCGATGAATGGTAGTTTTCCTCTTAGGAAAACAGTTTGTTGATTCCCCAGGCACCAGTCGACGAATGGCAGTTTTCACCCCGAAAACAGTTCGTCCGCCTTCAAACAAAGTCATTAGCCCCTCAAAAGAGCGCGGGCCCATATGACAATCTTTCAAAGATGCCAAGTCAAAAGGGAAGATGGTGAAGTTTCTTTATTTACCGTCAAATGGTATCTTACCTCCAAGTGCTGGTAAGAAGTTTGATGAGGAAACAAACCTTTGAAGTTTCTTTATTTACCGTCAAATGGTATCTTACCTCCAAGTGCTGGTAAGAAGTTTGATGAGGAAACAAACCTTTGAAGTTTCTTTATTTACCGTCAAATGGTATCTTACCTCCAAGTGCTGGTAAGAAGTTTGATGAGGAAACAAACCTTTGAAGTTTCTTTATTTACCGTCAAATGGTATCTTACCTCCAAGTGCTGGTAAGAAGTTTGATGAGGAAACAAACCTTTGAAGTTTCTTTATTTACCGTCAAATGGTATCTTACCTCCAAGTGCTGGTAAGAAGTTTGATGAGGAAACAAACCTTTGAAGTTTCTTTATTACCATCAAATGGTATCTTACCTCCAAGTGCTGGTAAGAAGTTTGATGAGGAAACAAACCTTTGAAGTTTCTTTATTTACCGTCAAATGGTATCTTACCTCCAAGTGCTGGTAAGAAGTTTGATGAGGAAACAAACCTTTGAAGTTTCTTTATTTACCGTCAAATGGTATCTTACCTCCAAGTGCTGGTAAGAAGTTTGATGAGGAAACAAACCTTTGAAGTTTCTTTATTTACCGTCAAATGGTATCTTACCTCCAAGTGCTGGTAAGAAGTTTGATGAGGAAACAAACCTTTGAAGTTTCTTTATTACCATCAAATGGTATCTCATCTCCGAGTGCTGATGAGAAGTTTGATGAGGAAACAAACCTTTGGAAATTTTCTCTTTATCTGAGATATTATCCAAACACAACTGAGACCAGTTTCGAGATATGGACATCCGAAACGAGGGGAGGTTGTTTACCTTTTTTCTAAGTATCAACACTTAGTTAAAGAAGATGGATTGCGCATCCTACACTGCCGTCCATTCGCCAGAGTCCACATCAAGTATTTCTGCAGGAGTTTGTCTCCTCATCCCCCACCAAGTGCGACAATGGGATCAAATCATGCAAAGATTTTATCATCTCAAGAGCGCCCAAAATTCGGGCATTCTTTGATATTTAAGTCTCTTTCACGCAGGAGAGATCGAGATATCAATCTCTCTCCCTCCGGATAAAAGAAACTTAAATAGGGGCATCTGTCATACCCTAATTTTTGACCCCCCCTGAGATGACATATCTTCAGGATTCTCATCAAGTCAAAGTAAGTACCCAAGGCAGTCTGACATTCAATCGAGGGTGTTCAAAGACAAGAAAACTCAGGCAAAGGATCAACAAATAGGAGGATTAGTCTCTAACACAATCATGAGACTCAATAGCTTCATTATTTCACCTACGATTGATTAGACACCCAGTCATCTAAGTACAGAATTACTCAGATCAACAGACTAGGGTTTGGAGCCCTATCAAGGACTAAAATCAGGGATCACCTTTGGGAAACCCTAAAAAGCCCTAGGGGACCATTCAAAGACATCAATCATCTTCAAATAACTCATATGACAAGATCCACTGGACATTACACCTCAATTCAAAGTCTCCAGTCACCATTGTCCTCTGGTCGACAATTAGGGTTTTTGACCTAATTCCCCAAGATAGTTAACTTTTTAATCAGGGCATGGATCCAAAACTCAAGACATGATTCAAGAATCTCTACTACCTCAATATAATCCATTTACATCCTTCATTTGAGGAGAAGATCTTGATTCTACACAAAAGTCCAAAATCTCACCTTATTTGGAAAAAGTCAACTGTATGGGATCACCATTGACTTTTGAGATTTTTGGTCAAACCATGACTTTCAAGGATCAATATCTTCAATATATGGATAATGAAGTCATTTGACCAAAGAAATTCAAAGAAATTCATCAAGGAGCAAAAAGTAGGGAATTAGGGTTTTTTAAGGCATGGTGAGAACTCAAAATTTCACCTACACAACTCAAAAAACTTCCAACATGAAAGTTGTAGATCTTGCAAAATAAAACAACATCTTACAAAGGAACTTTTTTCAAAAGATCAATCATTTAAGAGTTTTGGAAATTTTGAAGTTTTAGGTCATAAACACTTAGAAATTTTTCTAAGTGTTTTAACCTAGTTTTCTTCCAACTTTGGCCTCATTTTTCACAAATTTGCCAAAGGATTCTGAAGAAACTTCAAACTAATGATTTGAAGTAGATGTTTAGGGCTTTCCAAATTGTGTTCAACCTTCTCCAAATTCATTTTGAGATAAGAGTTATGCTTGTTCAAAGTTGGCCTCATGAAGTGAAATTATAGGTCATGTACAATTTGAAACTTTGCAATTTTGTGCATTTTGCTTCACCAAGTGATGCCACACGACCTGTAATGCTTCTGAAAACATGCCATGCATCCAAAATCATCATTGCATAAGGATTAGAGAAGATTCCCAAAAACAAAGGCATGTGATTATGTAATGATTGCATTTTTGAATTTATGACAAATTGGTGATTCATCAAAGGAATCTTCTCCCAACCAATTGGAGCTCATTTCTGCAGCAATTTGGTCCCCTAAGATCAAGCAAAACCGATGGCTAGGGAGTGGTATCAAAGAGCTCATCATTGCACTTGGGATATTCTTTGAATTTCTTCATGGCTAAGAAACCAAACTCACTACACTAAGCAAGCTTACTATGTTCAATTGCTCTGAACCAATTGCCTATAAATAGAGGCCTCTTTCTCATTCAGAAAACACACCAAAGCAGCTCAATTCCTTGCTTTCTCTTTCTCTTCTCATGCTTATTGTTTTTCAAAGTTCTTTGGCAAGAAGAATCGTTTTCTTCAAACCAGAGCTCATCTTTGAAAAGTAAGCATTCTAACATCTCAAGGGAGGTCATTTGAGGTGATCCAAGCACCTGGATCACTTCTGTAAGTGGAGGAACACCACCGTTGCTCTCACTTTGGAGCAGTTGCAGTTGGAGGTCCATAGTGCAATTCAGAAGGTTTCCAATCGAGCCAAGCATTCAGGCACGTTCCATAGGAGGTAGTGAAGCTGTTCAGATGGCTGCAGCTCATCTGTAACTCAAGAATCATCACCCTCCATGTTCACTTGAAGCTCAAATCGAGGGAGGTCCATAGAACAATTCAGGAGGATTGAGGTTACAACAAGCATTCAGTTAGCATCACTGAACCACAAGGAAGCTTTTGGGATCATTCATACAAGCCCAGGTGCTCTCTATCATCCTCACGACCTCCATTTTCAGAGGTAAGTTTCTGAACTCTACCTCTTTAATTTAAGCACTCTTTGTGATAAAGCTCGATTCTATCTTGTTAAGCATCATCAGAGGATTGAAAACCCTCTATCATCATTCATTTATCTTTCAGTATAGCCATTTAATTTGATTTTCAAAATTTAGGGTTCTTCACGATTTCTGGTAAATTAGTTAGATATAGTTGATATAAATTTATGATAGTTACATATTTAGAATCGTGAGTGAATTTAGAACAAGTTTCATCTTTACATCTTTGCAAATGGTTGAGAAATGAGCAAGTTCATAAATTCAAAATCTGAGAACTTGAGGTTGAAGATGACAATGGTGGTGGCGCGCAAATTTCAAATTCAGGGTTGAGTTTATTTTATTTTGAATGATACCTGTTTCATAAACGACTAAAACGTGATAGCCCAGTGGTAAAGAGTGTTTGTGTGTTGCGCGTGCCCAAGGTCTGGGGTTCGAATCCCCCTCGCCCCAGACCTTTTGATTTTATTTTCTTTTTGCTTCTATACACTTGAATAACATATGAGTTGCAAAGGAGTCAGTTTGCTATCACCATGCGCGCGCTGGCCCAGTGGTTTGGTTTTGGGTGTGTGACCTAAAGGGCGTGAGTTCAAGCCTTGGTGGAGACATTCCTAATTTTTTATCACTTGTCACACCTATTTTCTTCACCACTTCACATGATTATTTAACCTATCAAATTAAATCATTTTCACTTCATTTTTCACACACTTGTTATTTAATATATCTATTTTGTGAATAATCAAAAAAATCATAAAAATAGTATTTATTTAATATATTTTTATTAGGTTTAAAATAGTATGTTTTAAGTGTTTTTTCTTAAATACTTTAAATATATATTCATTTTGTTTTAACCTAATCATTTTGTAAATAAAGTTTATGATAAAACCCTAATTATTTAGGTCTTAATTAGGCATAGATCTTTATTCTTTGCCTTAATTAAGTTGACTTTTGTCAATTTTCAAAACTGTTTTCAATCTCCGAATAAATCAAATAATTAAGGTTTTCAAACAACAAAACCTTATATTATTTCAAATCATTTTCAAAACTGATTTTACACCAGTACTATAAAGTACTGGGCCTCTAATGGAGTGTAAGTCCCAAACACCTTCTCTTCTTAGCTTGTTTTCAAAACTGTATTTTCAAAATCTTCTTTCTGTTTTCAAAACATTCTTCTGGTATTTGAAGGGCATTATTCCCGGTGAAACTCTTCAGATACCTATGTGACCTTTGTCCATCTTCACTTCTCCTGTTTTCAAAAACCATTAACTGTTTATAATACATACATTCAACTGTTATCAATAAAACAACAAAATTACTGTTAAGGCTCTGTACATACTTCTTCAAAGGCCTCCACTCCATCCAGGTTAGGCTTTACAAGCTTTCAATTTACAGTCTTTATTTAAATTACTGTCAAATATAAATTGTGCATATATATTAGTTTAGATCTACGTTTGAGCGTAAACCCTAGGACAGTTAAACTATATATATATATATATATATTATAGGAGTATGGCCTAGGATTGAGAATGTCTTCCCGGTGAAGGCTCTTTCCTAATTAGAGATCTGTAGTTCAAACCACCGAGATGAATTATTCCCGGTGAAACATCTTGGCAAAAACCTTAGAATCCAAATAATAGGACACATCCACCCAAAGAGGAATTATTCCCGGTGAAACCTCTTACCCATTTGCTTAGAGCCAAAATAAGTTCAAAACTACATAGCTTTCTCTTGTGCTATAACAAGGACCCTCGATTAGCCTCCTCTTGGGCTTTGTACAAGGACCCACAGGCTTCTTAAAAGCATTTCCAGCTTCCTCTTGAGCTTGTATACAAGGACCCATCAGGTTTCTTATAAACATAGGAACAGGTCTTTAGTCACCTTTTAGCCTACCCTGGTGAGTTTCTTCCAATTTAAACCAGCCTTTAAACAAGCTAAGTTTGTCTCAATTTTGCATTGAGTACACCTTTTGGAATGAGAGACATGGATAGTCTCTGTCACCCTTATCTTCATCAATCTTCCTTAGCAGAGTCTAGGATCAATGTTTATTTCTCTTCAGCAAGTGTCATCCTTTATCTTGGGCTTTAAACAAGAAGTCTCCACTAGATAATCTTTCTGCCATTCACTTTAATAAAATTCCCTGGAAAGGGTTAGCTTCCACACATTTCTTCATGTTAATACAAAATCCCTGGAAAGGGTTAACTTCCACACATTTCTTCATGTTAATACAAAATCTCTGGAAAGGGTTAGCTTCCACACATTCCTTCATGTTAATACAAATTCCCTGGAAAGGGTTAGCTTCCAACATCATTCTATCATTTCAATAAAAACCCCTGGAAAGGGTTAGCCTCCAAAGTCAGTTAATAAAAAATGTCAAAAACCAAAGATTCATTTCTCTTAGGAGATAATTTCCCCAAAAGAGTCAAAACCCCTGGAAAGGGTCAGCCTCCAAAAAAACATGATAAAGTCAGTCTTTTAACAGACAAATTCACCAGTTGAGTCAAAATCCCTGGAAAGGGTTAGCTTCCAAAGAAAAACAGTCTTTTAATAAATAAAATCTCCTCAGTAGAGTCAAAACTAACAAAAACAGTTAGCCTCAACCTTGGGCTTCATACAAGGCACCAAATAATAAAACTCCCCTATCAAGAGTCAGCCTCAACCTTGGGCATTGTACAAGGCAGATAATAGAGTCTCCCCCAGTGAGTTCTTCATCATTCAGTAGCCACAACCATGGGCTTTGTACAAGGCAGATAAACCATATTTTCATGTGTCAAAGATTCCTAACACCTAGGATCTTTTCCCCATAGAGTCATCCATACTCAATTTATTTAAGAGTCTGCCACAACCTTGGGCTTTATACAAGGCAGAAAATAATTTTTTCCCTAGCTAGAGTCAGCCACAACCTTGGGCTTTGTACAAGGCACACAAAATAGAGTCATTCATAGTCTCAAAAATTCAGTTATCCTCAGCAGTTAGCCACAACCTTGGGCTTTGTACAAGGCACACAAATATAGTCTCCCTAAGTAGAGTCAGCCTCAATTCTGGGCTTTGTATAGAACACCAAATAAAAATCCATCAAATAAACACTCTCCAAATAGAGTCAGCCTCAATTCTGGGCTTTGTACAGAACACCAAAATACCCCTGTAATTAATCCCCAGTGGAGTCATCTCCCAGAGTCAATAATATTAATAAATCAATCAAAAAGCCTCAAGCTTGGGCCTCATTCAAGTCAGCTAAAGTCAAATCTTTTATACAGTAGATAGACATAGCTTATCTCTATAGAGAGATATTTTTACTACTCTACCACATTCAAACAAACAAACATTTCAATTTCAATTTCAATTTTAATCAAGTCTCCCATTTAGGATTTTGAAAGGCATGAGCTGGCAGTAAAACCCAGACATGTGGTAACTTTCCCTAATTTGGATGAGCATCTTTCTTTCATTTAAGAGGCATTTGACTGGTATACTTGCACATACACAAGTAAGGTCCCCCTCTTGAATGAAATGAATTTAGTTATTCTGTCACTCTTTTAAATGTTTGTGGTAGAATAGTACAAATACCTCTCTGTAAAGATGATTTCATGTCTCTTTACTGTAGACAGAGATTTAATTCAAAGCTTCTTGCAAGGCACCAAAAATATTTAATTTCCCTAGTTAGTTCCCCGAACTACATTAAGCTCTGACTTCCACTAGGGATATGTAGGCATGAGGTTCACAAGGAATCTCAGCGAGCTAATAAAATACCAAAAATAGTTAGTTTGTCTGTCTGTCTGTCTTTCTTTAATCAATTCAATTCCTTCTCCTAATACAAAGGAGAAACTTTCCCAATCATTAGCAATAAACACAATCACAATGACACAGAGAAGGTTCCTGTAGAGTACTACAGATATGTAGGGTGTTTAAACACTTCCCTATGTATAACCGACCCCCCGGACTCCAGAATTTCTAGTCTAGGTGAAATCCCCACACTTAGCAAACTCCTAGGGTTTAGTTGAGATCTTTTTTTCCCTTTCCTACTCGTAGGACAAATAAGAAAGTTCGTGTGATATCGTAGGAAGAACTGAAACAAAATTCATCCCACCACGGGCGCATTCTCCTTCCAAATTTCGCGTGAAGGGTCTAGCGTGCCGTCCTCCCAAGTGAAACGGGGAGGTAAAAAAAACGACACCACACATAGGTTCGACGTAGCGGCTCTTTGGAGCCAACCTTTTTATAGGGGGGTTCTAGAAGGTCTCATGGGGTCGTTCGTAGCCTCCGAGACTTTTTGTCTCTTCGGATTTTAGAACAACTCATTTTATCCATGAGGTTCGAATTTTTGGGGTAGGTTCTCAGAGAGATCAGCCAAGTATCCAGTCCTGCCCTCAACAAAGTCAAGCCTCATTTTGGACATTTCCGAATACTCAACCCACTCCGAGTGGAGTTATCAATGAGACTCGTAGGCGATTCATGTCCCCTATTGATCTCAAAGTTAACTCCCACACTTAGGGTTTTAACATTACATAATATGCCAGTAGTGTATATAAAAATATAACAATTAGGCAATTAAATATAAATATATTAACATAAATAATTGAATATAAACACATTATAAACAATTAAATATTTTTTTAGATAAAAAACAAATAAACAATTTTTTAAAAAAAAAATAAAAAATAATTACAAACCCTAAAAAAGGCGAATTAGCCGAACCCTAAAAAGTTGTCAAACCTAAACCCTGCCAAAACCTAAAACCTATAGGAGCATAGTATTCACCATTTAAGTTATCCCCAGCAGAGTCGCCAACTGTAGCAACCTGCCTAAAAATTATAACTTAGAGAGTCGCCACCTATTCTACCAAGGCGAATAGGAAACCTATGCAATCAAGAGATCAGGGTAACATACTATATTCAGGTCGAGGGAAGGTGTTAGGCACCCTCAACCCTTTCCTAAAGGCTAACATCTCAAAGATAAAGGTTTATGGCAAGGCTTATAAAGAAAGGTGACAGAGAGTAATAAGAGTTAAAGGCTAATTATTTGAACATTATTAGAGTTTGGAAGAGGGGGGACTCGCCTTGTTGCCAAGTGCCTACGTACCTCCTTATGGAGGATCAGAGTCTACGTAGTTCGGGGAAGGGTTGTACGCCCTTAGAATTAGAGTTTGATTTGGTATGGTTTGGTATGGTTTGAAGGCTTTTTGAATGGCCTATCGTAGTTTTGAATAAGGATGAAAATCCGTAGTTTAATTTGAAGTGTTTTGAATGTTTTAGATTTGGGCGTACAACCCTGGTTTTAATTTGTACTATTAATCGCGATGATCAATAGGTTTGATCACCATAATTAACAGATTAATAAAAGCATTGCGAATTATTCTAATCGATTGGTTCGATTATCACCGTTAGCAAATTGAGGTATTTTAATTATTAATTTATCGTTATCCCTCATAATCAATAGATTCGATTACAAATAATAACGAATTGATAAGGAGAAATGCTAATCATCGTAACCAATGATATGGTTAAAACCATTTAGCAAAATAAATGTATTTGAATTATATTAATTAGTGGTTGATTATATCGATTATTACCCACCGCGATCAATAAATTTAATCAAAGCGAATAATAAATAAAGTCCTAATATTAATTATATTCACAATTTAAATTATATTAGTTATATTATGTATAAGTTAATTTTTAATTATATAAAAATACTCTAATAAAAATATGGTAAATAAATGAATTAAAGAAATCTAAATTTAAGTGAGATAAAAATAAATAAATAAATAAATAAATAATAGATATTAAGTTAGTGATAGTATGAAATTCAAATTCAATCTAAAATTATTTTGACCCTAAATATTTAAATCAATTATTAATTAAAAAATTGAGACATGGGGAGCCGCCCCATTTTTCCTATCATTATGGTCCTATATTCTCTTTATTTTTTATAAAAAAGGAAGATAAAAAAAACTAAGTAAACGTGGACATACTTAGTCCACCATTAAACTAATTAAACAAAATATATTAAAATAAAGAGAAAAAATAGGAAATAAAATAAGAGGAAAAAATATCAGAGAGAGCAACAGAAACCAACACTCAGTTCTTTCTTCTTCACCTCTCACGCCATTACCCTTTGTTCCCTGCGAAATCGAAAGCTAAAAAAACAACGACGGTATCACATGAAGCAAAATCGTCGCACCTCTCTATTGTTCTCACTATTTGTTTCACATCAAACACTCTCCTCTCATCTCAAACACAATCGAAACACCATGTAAAGATAACAACAACGGCGGCGATAAAGACAACTACGCACGATTCGAAATAAACATGAGCAATACAAGAGAGATCACAATTTAAAGTGAGAAGATACCAAAACAAAAGTGAAGGAGGTTACCGACAACTCGTGGCGAAAGTTTGAACGGCTTATGCAATTTCCGGCGATGAGCGTAATTCCGACACCGATTCATTTGATTCCGGTTCTCTGTTGTTTTTGCAGGTTTGGTGAAAGGATTGTTGCTACCACAAAAGCAGCTTATGAGTATATTTGCTTGACGATGCAAATTTGCGAAATTGGTGCGATGTGTTGGATTGTTGTTTGCTATACGAAGATTGTGCGTCTGAGTTGATGATGTGCGAACCGGGTGGCTGTAGAGAGTTCTGGTTTTTTTTGGGTAAAAATTGTGTACAGATTAAGATTTATGATATGGGTAGTAGTTAGTGGTGATTTTTACAATAACAAAAGGACATGTAACCTGTGAATAGAATCAAAAGGGTTTAGTGTATAATTGTTTGTGAGAAGGGAATGAAGGTTAGAAAAAGTTTTGTACGTGTGTTAGAAAAAATAGGGTTCTGTACAGTGTGAATTAGCCTCCCCTAATATGCACTAAAAATGTTTTATTTATATCAGTCAAAATTAGGTTTTCTACACCTAATGGGCCTATTGCCCAATCAACTAAATAATTATAAAAAGAAATCCTAAATTAACACTAATAATTCTAACAATATATAGTTTAACTCCTATTTAATTTTACAAATAAATACAACTATAAACTAAAATTAAAATACTTAAAAATATAAGGAATCATTTTTTTTTGTGATTTTTTTTCTAAATAAATAAATGAAAATTGGTTAGAAAAAAAAACATTACAAAAATAAAAGAAGAAAAGTTAGAAGTGGGATTCGAGCCCGGGACCTCTCGATCGCACACTCTTATCCTTAAGTTCTTACCAACTGCACCATATCAATCATTCGAAAAATGATAAGGGGGCAAATTTTGGGGTATGACAGCAGTGTGTTGGAAGAACTGCTGAGGAGGCGGGACAGGGTGATCTTGGGTTGGAATGTCATCCTCTATGTCGTCACCTGCAAAATTATGATCATGTGGAGGGCTTTCACCCATATATTCACCTATAGCTACATACAACCAGTTAGCCCGATTTGCAATAGAAATACTATCAGGTGCAGGTAATGCCATAATATGTTGCCCATGGATAGTTAGTGAGAAGTACCCGGGCTTAACCACAATCATCCTTTGATTGACAAGAGTTTGCAAGTCAATTTTCTTACCCGGTATCGAGGGTTCCTCACTCAATAGCAGACCGTAATCCAAGTGCTCAGCCAATTGAGAGATCATCCCACCAACTGAGATCTCTCCAATAGAGGCATGTCCAACTTGCTTAAGGTGGTTAGCAGCAAAGGCCGCGATATTCACCCGACTCACCTCAATCATGTTATGCAACAAAAACAGTTATCTCCTCGCACAGACCCCTGTACTATCTCCCCTCCCAAATAGTGTAAAAGCCAAACCCTTCTGAGCATATCTAAAATAAGGGTTATGAATCCCCGAGGCCTTAGCCTTGCTCGGATTGTACCCAGCTGCACCAGTGATGGCTTCCCAGAATTCACAAGTAGGAAAAGTTTCGGGTGGGGCACCCGGTCCAGCGGACGGTAATTTAAGGGCCGCCCCAACCTCTTCCACAGATAAATAATGCTTATTTCCAAACATATAAAATTCCAGATCACCAAAATACTCCATTTCAGAGCCAGTCCATTTGTGTCTCAATTTAAATTCTACAGTGCTCAGAAATTCAAGAGTTAGGCCTTCATAAGTCGGTGACTCAAATAACATAAAAGGCAACATCCCGATGTTGTGAAACATACGGTAAACTTCATCTTTAAGGCCTAACTTGACAAGTGTGTCGTCACAGATATAACGGGTCGGGAGCAATTTACGCTGAACTAAAACATCATACCTTGCTTTGTGTTCAGGAATGGAAAATGTAATGCCATGGGCATTCTCTTCTTGGTTCCCACTACGACCGGTTGCGCGACTAGGGGCGTGACGGACCCTCTGCCTTGGTTGGGAGGATTCGGCGAAATCATCCCTGACGTTGCGGCGCTGGGTTGTCCTTCGGGGAGGCATGATAAGGGCTCTGCAAGAAAATTGAACAAGAAACCACAAACACAACAAGGAAAAATTTGAAAAAATAAAAATGCACAAAATAAAAAACTAAACCGATAGAAGTGAAGAGGATGGAGAGTAGAGCAACTTTTGTGAAGGCACTATAGTGTTTAAGTGGATGGTTGATGGTGGTAGAGTGAGTTTAGTGAAGGTGGAGGTTAGGGTTTAATGGAGGAAGAGAGTAAGAAGTGGGAGAATGAATGGAATGAAGAGGAAGAAGGTTATAATGCAGATGGGGCCCACATGGGTGGTCCCAAAAAATTTGAAAATTCTGCCCCCGCATAGCCCACACGGTCCGTGTTCCTGTACACGGGCGGCCGTGTGGATTGTCTGGTACTTTGAAAAGGGTGGTGCTGGAGGGCAACACGGGCCGTGTTGCTGCACACGGGCACCCGTGTTGCTGGTGCTGTAGCTCTAATTTTTCACTTCTTTTTTTCTGCGCTCTGACTCAACACGGGCCGTGTTGCTGCACACGGGTGCCCGTGTTGATGTTCTTCTATGCATCAAAATGGAACAATCATCGTGCTTTGTTACTCGAGTTGCGTCTACCGGTCCAATAGAACAAAGAGAAAAAAATGTTAAAGAAAACAAGCGTGGGTTGCCTTCCACGGAGCGCTTCGTTTAACGTCGCATGGCTCGACGGTCTACACCTCATCCGATGAGACGCAAATGATCGATCACTCCCGTTCCTACTCCAGTGTAGTAGGGCTTCAGCCGTTGTCCATTCACCTTGAACACATCTCCATTGGTTGGATTTTTAATTTCCACCGCTCCATGAGGGAATACCGTTTGTACCACAAACGGACCAGACCACCGGGATTTTAATTTCCCAGGAAAAAGTTTAAGCCAGGAGTTGAAAAGAAGCACTAACAGGCCCTCCCAGAATACCTTCTGTTTTATTCTCTGATCATGCCATTTCCGGGTCTGCTCTTTATAAACCTTAGCATTTTCATAGGCTTGATCACGGAATTTTCTAGCTCATGGAGTTGAAGAATCCGTAATTCACCTGCTTTTGCTAGATCATAGTTCAAATATTTGGTAGCCCAAAATGCTTTGTGCTCAAGTTCAAGAGGGAGATGGCACGCCTTACCATAAACTAGTTGATACGGGGACATACCAATGGGGGTCTTGAATGTTGTTCTGTACGCCCATAGTGCGTCTTCAAGTTTCATAGACCAATCTTTCCTCGAAGCACTAATAGTCTTCTCGAGAATCTGCTTGATTTTCCTGTTCGAAACCTCCACCTGACCACTGGTTTGTAGATGGTAAGCAGTGGCAATCTTATGTTTCACATTGTACTTTTTCAACAGATTCTCCATCAACTTGTTTAAGAAGTGGGTGCCTTCATCGCTTATGAGTGCTCTGGGAACCCCAAATCTAGAGAAAATATTGGTTTTGAGAAAGTTTACTACCACCCTCGCATCATTTGTGGATAGAGCGACTGCTTCAACCCACTTGGAGATGTAATCAACGGCTACGAGGATGTAGTTCTTTCCAAAAGATGGTGGAAAAGGTCCCATGAAATCGATTCCCCACACATCGAACAATTCCACTTCAAGTATACCCTTCTGCGGCATCTGGTTTCTTTTGGAAATATTCCCTGTTCTTTGACACCTATCACATTCTTTCACAATGCTTTGGGCGTCTTTGAATAGTGTAGGCCAATACAACCCAGATTGTAAGACCTTTGCAGCCGTTCTATCACCACTAAAATGTCCTCCATATTCGGAATCATGGCATGCTTTTAGCACATCCCTTTGTTCCTCCTCGGGTACACATCTTCTGATCAAACCATCGAGTCCCTTCTTGTATAGGAATGGATCATCCCATAAGTAGAACCTGCAATCATGTAAAAACTTTTTCTTTCTGTTAGAGTCAAAATCTTCAGGTACAATACCACCTACCAAATAGTCCGCATAATCGGCGAACCAAGGCACACCGATAACAGCGAGGATATGTTCATCAGCGAACTCTTCCTTTATCGGGTGCGTATCTTCTGTTTCTGCAATAGGTAACATTCGAGACAAGTGGTCAGCCCAAGTGTTTTCAGACCCTTTCTTGTCATGAATCTCCACATCAAACTCCTGAAGGAGTAAGATCCATCTTAGCAACCTTGGTTTAGAGTCCTGTTTAGCAAAAAGATACTTCAAGGCAGCATGGTCAGTATAAACAATGACTTTAGAACCCAACAGATATTGCCTGAACTTATCAAAGGCATAAACAACAGCTAGCAACTCCTTCTCAGTAGTTGCATAGTTCATCTGTGTAGGGTTTAGCACGTGACTTGCGTAGTAAATAACATGTAATAACTTTTCTCTACGTTGTCCTAGAACTGCCCCCACTGCAATATCACTGGCATCACACATGATCTCAAAAGGTAGAGACCAATCCGGGGCTACAACAATTGGTGCCGACACTAATTTTTGTTTTATAGTATCAAATGCTATGGCACACTTTTCATCGAAAACGAAGGCTTTATCTTTAACCAACAGTGTAGTTAATGGTTTTGCAATTTTTGAGAAATCTCTTATGAACCTACGGTAAAAACCCGCATGTCCTAAGAAACTTCGAATACCTTTCTCGTTCATGGGGGTAGGCAGTTTTGCTATTGCCTCTATCTTCACTTGGTCAACTTCTATTCCTTTGTGAGAAATTTTGTGAACCAAAACTATACCTTCACGTACCATGAAATGGCACTTCTCCCAGTTGAGGATTAAGTTGGTCTGTTGGCATCTTTCTAAAACAAGAGCAAGGTTAGCCAAACAATTATCAAAAGACTTACCAAAAACTGAGAAATCATCCATGAATACTTCCATATGTTTCTCAAGCATATCTGCAAAGATAGATTGCATGCATCTCTGAAATATGGTTGGGGCATTACATAACCCGAATGGCATTCTTCTGTAAGCGAAAATACCAAAAGGGCATGTAAATGCGGTCTTCTCTTGGTCTTTTGGTGCAACAGCTATCTGATTATACCCCGAATAGCCATCGAGGAAACAGTAATAATCATGACCCGCTAACCTTTCCAACATCTGGTCGATGAAAGGTAGTGGGAAGTGATCTTTTCTAGTTGCTAGATTCAATCTTTGGTAATCTATACAGACTCTCCACCATGTAACCGTTCTTGTGGAATCAACTCATTCTTCTCATTCTTGATTACCGTAGTTCCGCCTTTCTTAGGAACCACATGCACTGGACTCACCCATGAACTGTCAGATATTGGATAGATCATCCCTGCGTCCAAAAGTTTTACCACCTCCTTTCTAACCACCTCCTTCATTGCTGGATTTAGTTGTCGTTGAGGTTGGACGACCGGTTTGTGATCATCTTCCATTAATATTTTGTGCATGCAAAGCGTTGGACTTATCCCTTTCAAGTCTTCAATTGACCATCCAAGAGCACTTTTATGCTTTTTGAGGACTTTGACAAGCTTATCCTCTTGAAGAAATTCAAGGTGAGAACTTATGATAGCCGGGCACTTACTTTCAGTGTCTAAAAAGACGTATTTGAGGTTCTCCGGTAGTTGCTTTAGTTCAGCCCCCTTCTTTGGTTCGTCTTTACTTCCTTCCACTACTGGTTGCCTTAGATCCTCCCATCGATTGTGGCGAGGAGTTTTGGCAAATGACGTTTCCATCATGGCTAAAACTTCACTGTCCTTTTCATCAATTATTTCCTCCTCTTCGAAGATTGATAGACTCAGAAATCTTTCCATTGTAACTTCTGTGTTGTCAAAGAATTTTCTTCATCACAAATTTGCTTAATTACCTCAATATGTTGACTCGTGGCAACATCATCCTTGTACTTCATCGTGTTTCGCACATCAATCTTCAATTCTTCATCATAAACTTTCAAAGTCATCGTACCCTCTTCTATGTCGATCAAGCATCTCCCGGTTTCCAGAAAAGGTCTTCCCAAAATGATTGGTATCTCTTCATCTTCGGGCATCTCTAAAATAACAAAATCTACCGGAAACACGAACTTGTCGATTTTCACCAACACATCTTCTACAACTCCGTAGGGTCTTTTAACGGATTGGTCAGCAAACTAAAGTGTCATACGAGTATCTTGTACTTTACCTATTCCCAATCTTTTGTAGATGGATAAAGGCATAAGACTCACACTTGCCCCCAAATCGATCAAAGCTTTCTTGAAAGATCTATCACCAATTGTGCATGGAATCGTTACCGAACCTCGATCTCTTTTTTTAACTAGGATCTTCATCTCCTGCAAAATAGCACTACAAGTTTCAGTTAGAATAATCGGGTCACTGTCGATTGTTCGCTTCTTTGAAATGATATCCTTCATGAACTTCGCATATGTAGGCATTTGCCCCAGTGCCTCTAAGAATGGAATATTCAGCTCAAGTTTCTTGAACATCTCTAAAAACTTCTCGAAGTTCTTCTCATGTTGTTCTTTCTTCTTACTCCTTGTGGGAAAAGGAAGTCTAACCGCTGGTTTAGGTGTAGCAACTTTTTCTTTGACTACTCCTTCTTCGCCTGTGACCTCTTTTCTTACTACCTCATTTTCTTTAATCTCAACATCTACTTCAATCAACATATCCTCTTCATCAGAGTTTTTCTCATGTGTTTCTTTCAATTTATTGCTCCTTGTTGTCACAGCGTTCACATGATTATTGTCTCTAGGATTTGTAACCGTGGCACTTGGTAAAGCACCCTGTGGTTGAGTGTTGGTCATTTGTTGTGCAATCTGACTCATTTGAATCTCCAGATTTTTGATTGAAGCTCCTGTGTTCCTAAGAGTGCTCCTTGTTTCCTCTTGGAATTGAGAATTGTAAGCGGCCATCTTTTCAAAAGCAATTTCCCAATCCGCTTTCTTTGGTACCTGTTGTTGACCTTGAGTTTGGAACTGTTGCGGATGGTGCTGGAACTGTTGTTGATATGGAGGTTGTTGTTATGGAGGTCTGTACTGTTGCGTCTGAGCTGGAACTTGGAACTGGGTTGATCCTTGCTTCTGAAAGTTTCCTTGTTGATCCTTCCATGGAAAGTTAGGATGATTTTTCCATCCTGGATTATATGTATTGGCATATGGATTGTTTTGCCTTAACATATGAATTTGTTCCACCTGTTCTTGTGTTGCCACACAATGCATAGCAAAATGTGGCCCACTACATATTTCACAAACAACGGAGGTAGTTGGCTCAACTTGAGCTACTTTCTGTTCACCAATATTCATCTTCTTCAATCTTCTCTCTACCTCAGCCGCAATTTGTTCTTCCATTTTGACTACCTGATCAGCAAGCTTCAAATCAATTTTTCCTTCTGGTTGGCTCATAGCGCGGTCATATAACTCAATGTGCTCATTGGCGGCAATCGCTTATATGATTCTCTTAATACCAGTGGCTGTTGAAAAGTTAGTTGAGCCACCGGCGGCAGTGTCGATAAGCTGTTTTGTCTTAAGTCGGAGGCCATTTACAAAAGTCTGCATTTGCTCGGTTGGGTCCATTTTATGAGTAGGACAAGCAACCAAACACCTCTTAAACCTTTTGTATGCATCTCCCAGCGATTCCCCTTCTTTCTGCTTGAAATTCACAATATCATATCTTTTTCGAATAAAGACTGATGCAGGGAAATATTCATTAAGGAAAGTTGTTTCCATTTGTTGCCATGTTGTGATGCTTCCAGCTGGAAGTGAATAAAACCATTCTTCCGTGTCTTCGGATAAAGTGAATGGGAACATCACGAGTCTCTTGGCTTCTTCAGAATGGCCTTCAATCTTCAATGATGTTGTTGTGGTGAGGAATCTTTGTAGATGCTTATTTGCATCTTCATTGATTCTTCCCGCAAACGGCTTGCTCTCCAACTGTCAGATAGTTGAAGGATGGAGTTGGAAGTGTGCCACATTGACCGGTTGGTTTACGATGGTCATTCTTCCAAGCGGGGCATTAGCCCCTCCATAGTCTCCTAAAAGCCTCTCTGGGGGAGGTGGATCAGCTGCCATAGTTTCAGGCTCAGATTCTGACTGTTCGGATGAACTAGATATTCTTTCTTCGTCTTCTGATTCTGAAACTATAGGAGATTCTCATGTTGAAGCCAGTCTTTCCGTTTAATTTCTCGGAGTCGTGCTCGCAATAGCCTTTCTGGTTCTGTGTCAAAAAGAAGTTCAGCTGAGGCCTTACCTCGCATACAAGATTAGAAGTCGATTAGTTTGAAGTGAACAAAAAAATAAAACTAAACAAATATAAATTCAGCAAAAATAAAATTTTAATTGTAGAGCAATAAAATTTTAACTGACTAATTAACACTTATATTTTGGCAATCCCCAGCAACGGCGCCAAAAACTTGATCAGAAAATATCAAGTGTACTATTTTTACCGATGTAGTAATAATGGGTTTTACCCCAAGTATCGATCACGTGGATTGCGTAGGAAATACAAGTGATTTGACTCGGTCAGTTAAACAAAAGTTCATATGGTGTGTTGTTTCAAATAAGTGACAAAAGAGATTAAACTACTAAGAAATAACGAAAGTTAAAACTGAACTTTTAAAGATGAGAAAATAATGCTAAGGTAGGGTGTGTGATTCTCTCTCTAAGTCCTCTGGATGAAGATCTCGTTAACCCGTTTATATGGTTCAATTATTCATTCTCAAGAATGATTATCCTAAGTCCTTAGTAACAATCTTATTTGATTTAAACTCTGATTACTTAAGTCCTTAGAGAAATCAGACAAAACCCAATCATTAATTTATCAAGAATTTCCGAATAACCAGATTATATCCCTAGTCCTAGGTGATGATCATAAGGTTCAATTGTATACAAACCCTAAAAATTGTAGTCCTACGAATTGTTAACCACAGAACAATCCTTATTGATCCGATAAAGAAAGCATTATAAACATTATACATTTGACTTGAACAATACAAACTTTAATGAAATACCAAATCCAGAGTTATTACAGATCGAATCAGGGACACCCCCCTAGCATTGGGGGGTTTAGCCTATCATAGTATTCAAAAAGCACAAATGAAAAAGTTTAGACATTACAATCAATTGGGAGAACTAGGATCTTCAATGGTGTCCACCGTTGAATCTCTTCACCTTCCAAAATCTCGCTTCGTCTCTTTTCTCTCTGCAATTCTCTATTACGATCTGTCAAAAAGTGTCTTCTCCTTTTGCCCTAGGTTGTTCTTATTACTCCTCCCATTCAGGTTGCATTGAAGTACCAAAAATACCCTTACTGGTCCCCTTCAAGTGAGGAAAGACAAGAAACTAAGCTCAGCACGCCTCAACAACACGGGCCGTGTTGCTGCACACGGGCGCCCGTGTTGTTCCTCTGCTCCTTTGCCCAAAAATTCAATTTCTACGCATGTTTCCACACGGACCGTGTGCAGGAACACGGGTGCCTGTGTGAAACCTCTGCCTTGCCTTCCAGAAATGCTTTTCCAGCCACTTTTTGACACGGACCGTGTGCATGCACACGGGTTCCCGTGTTGACCTCAGCTTTGGCTCTTTCGACTTCTTTCTCCGCTCGTGTGCGCCATAAGTTTCTATCTCTCCCCTGCATCAACCTGGCCAAGAACAAACTAACAACCAGCGCATAAAACGACACTTTTATAATACTCAAAACACATTAAAATGCAACAAAACCATACAACCGAAAAACAAGAAACTTACTTTAAAAACATATGCCAATGCCACTTAGTATTACCAAGATTACGAATTTCGGTCGAAAAAAGGTTCGGAAACTTACTAGAAATGGTGACCGATCAGGTATTTGATTTGGATATTGGGGATGCTTATAAGAAGCCCGTGGGTCCTTGTACGAAGCCCAAGAGGAGGCTATCCGAGGGTCCTTGCATTGTAAGCCCAAGAGGAGGCTATGGGAGGGACAAGTCGTTTATACGAAGCCCAAGAGGAGGCGTGGTATAGTTGGTTTGAGCTCTTAGAGCGATTTCACCGGGAAACCATACTCTATGTCCTAACCTAAACTAGGGAGATTCTTTGCACGAAGTCCAATGGAGGCTATGGGGAACCTAGTGTTGTACTAAGTTGAACAAGTATATATAACATGAACAAACACATGAACAAGTATGAACAAACATGGACAAACATGAACAAGTATGAACAACTACATATATATGTCAAAGTGTGTGTATATAATGGAGTTTATGAAGGAAATATACCTGTAAGCATGATCCATTTGTATACACGGGGCTCGGGACTCATACTCGGGGAGAGGCCCATTGAGTTTATTCAGAAGCTGTGTAAACAAGTATTTACAAAGGGGCTTGGGACTTATACCTACATGGAGGCCCATGTTTTATTTTATAAAACATGGTTGATTGATTTTTGAAGAAAATACCCTAATTTTGATCTTGTTATTCGAGGGTTTAAATCAACTTGGTCGAAGTATAAAAGATAGGTATATATACAATGAAAAACCTAAATTTATACAAAGGAATGGGGCTTATACCATAATGGATGCCCATGTTTTATTTTATAAAACATGGTTGATTGTTTTGAAAAAGATGCAAGTTTTGTTGTTTGAAAACAGTTTGAAAGTTTTGAAAGAAGTTTTCTGTTTAAAGAAAAACTGTACAAAGAAAAAGGAAAGGGACTTATACTCTCTAATAATCGAGAGGCCCACTGAGTTGAAAATGAGTTGCATGATTTGAAAGTGAATTGATTACTGTTGTGAAAACAGTTGATTGAGTTTTAGGCTTACCTCGAAGAATGATAAAATTGGATTTCTGAGTTTGAGGTGTTACCGTGATCCTCAAGTGATGTGCTTGGAATAAAATAGGATCTCAACAGATATTAAGCATCCACACCAGCAAAATAGAACGTCGGATAAGCTCATAGCTTACAGCATTCTATGATCTTCCAGTAATTGTTTAGGGACTCCTACAGCAAATGGAAGACCAAACAAAACAGATAAATCCAAAAGACAACAGAGAAATAATCTCGAAGTCTCGGATGAAGTGAGAAAATTCAAGCAACGTGTAATGGTAATCAAAATGAAACTTACACAAATATTATATGACAATATCAAATTCAAAAGAAAATAATCTAAGAGAAGATATTTTTTGTGATTTTTTTGGATGAAGTTAAGTTAATTAATAATGCTAATTAAACAAATAATTATACAAATAATTAAACTTAACAAGAAAAAATAATTCTTTTTATCTCTATGGTGGACTGGCGCTTTCAGGAGCGTTGGATGAGAGCTTAAATGAGATCTGATGGCTGCAAGCGTGAGAGCACGTGGTATGTACGTGGAACCAAACACATGGAATCCGTTCAGTCTTCAAACAAAAACGCGCGCTTCATTTTGAACTCAGCCAATGGCAAGGTGACACGCCATCATCCCCAACCTTTGGCCGTCGTTTTAGATGGACTTTTACCCACGGTTGAACCTCCATAGCCATAGCCCCAGAAATTTCAAAAACGCAAGATAACAACAATAAATCTAATACAGGGCCAGGGTACGACTTGGTTTTGCTTCCTGAATCCAATGGTGATCTCCTTTTTGGCCAATTTCACCTGTAGCAAAAAGACCTAAAACGAAACCCTAAAAAACCAAAAATGGCATATCTCTGTCCTCGTGACTAAACACAAATTGAACCACCCAGAAACGTTCCACACATCATAAAAAACATAGATATGCAATTAAAATGGATTAAAAACATGTATAAAAGCAAAATCGAAGTTGAGTTAGAGGTGTGTAAACCGTGAGTTCTGAATGACTGTTCTTGAGGTTTTGATGCTTGAAATTGATCTGGTTAGCTTCAGGAATGTTCAAGGATCATGTTGATGCTCTTAAACTTGCTTGAAACCTCTTGAATCATTCTACAGACCTCCACCTGTTTTGGCTCCAAACTGAAAACGGCCATGGTGTTTCTCCACATCCAGAAGTGTTCCAGATGCTTGGATCACTTCTAATTGATGTATGGAAGGTGTTTGAAGTGGTAGATTTGGACAAGCTCGGGTAAATTTCAAGTTTGGAAGTTTTGGCTCAAACTTTGCAAGTATGGATTTTTTGTGAGCAAACTGACTTTGGCTTGATTTTATGGTGGTTTAAAGTGACGAACAACTTCTAAATGATGTTTAGAAGATGTTTGAATGACACCTTTGGTTAGAACTTGCAAGGTTTGGGATTTTGCAATTCTACCTCTTTTGGAACTTATGAAACTTACGACTTAAGAAAGAAAGAAAAAACCATTCTTTGAGAGGTTTTGGTGTCCTTTGGAATGTGATTTTCTTCTCTATTTATAGGCCACGAAATTTGGTCACAAGCCTTGGCAATTTGAGATTGCAACGATGGTTTTTGGCTTAAGAGATAAAAGAGAATATTTTCATTAAATGTATTTGGTTAAAAATGTTAACCATGGTTAAAAATCTCACATACTTCTTATCTCTTTCCAATACTATCTCAAGAATTAAATATCTTTCACTCATTGCTTTTTTTGTCATTTCTTGCATCATACTCCAAAAAGTGTTCAAACTTTGTGAAGAAATGGCTTATAATTCAAGCATAAGGACCTCTAATGACAAAATTCAAAACCATAGCTCCACTTCATAATTTTTCATGCTCTTGATCATTTTGGAAAGCTCATGTTACACACTTCAAAACCCTAGTTGAAAGTTTCTTCAAGACATTTAAGGAAATGGGTGAAAAAGATCCATGAACTTTGAAGAAAATGAGATTTTAAGTGAAATTTTCAAAAGATACCAACTTTGAAGCTCCATATCTCTTAAATGGTTGATCTTTTGGAAAATCATTTTATCTGACAAAGTTGTTCATTGGATCAAAATCTACAACTTTCATGTTGGAAGTTTTTTTGAGTTTGTAGGTGAAATTTTGAGTTATTCCCTTCCAAAGTTTGGAAAAAACCATTGAAAAACACTTAGAAAATTTTCTAAGTATAAAAGTCAAAATTTTGACTTTTTGATTCTTGATTGATTTTCTTGATTTTTCTTGATCAAATGACTTCATATATCATATATTGATGATTCAAAACTTCAAAAGTCATGGTTGACCAAAATTCCCCAAAAGTCAATGGTGATCTTGTACAGTTGAACCAGGCTATCCTCACCAAATGAGTGGTATGAATGGATCACATTGAGTTATTGGAGGATCTTGAGCCATAGTTTAAGTTGTGGCATCATGTTCTGATTAAAAAGTCAGTTGTTCAAGTGAATTAGGTCAAAAACCCTAATTGTCGACCTGATGAAATTAATGACTGTGGGTCTTGAATTAAGATGTAATTTCCATTGGATATTGTCATATGGATCATTTGAAAATGATTGAAACCTTTGAGTGATCCCCTGGGGCTTTTTAGGGTTTCCCAAATGTGATCCCTGATTTCAGTCCCTGATAGTTCAAAAACCCTAATCTGATGATTTGAAATTTCACTATTGATCAATCCTTGTGTCGGGGATGTCTTGAGCCAATATATTAGGTAAAAATGATATACTTGGGGTCTTGGGGTCATGTCCCAAGTCATTAGGTCAAACCCTGAGCAAAAGTCAGGGGTATGCTATCTTCAGTCAAAACCCTAATCTGGTTGATTCAAAGTCTCTGAGCTTGTTGAAATGAATCTTTGAGGACCAAATGTTGTCTGTTGATGAAGATGGTTCTTTTGAGATGAAGGGAGAACAAAACCCTAGTTGTTACTTGTACTGATGAGTGATTTCTTGTTTAAACCCTGTTGAGTCACAAGTAGCAAACACAAACTATGCAATTTGTTAGAGATGCAAATGATGCATATGCAATTGATATGAGGTGGTATCTTAGGTAAAAAATTGGGGTATGACAGTAAGAGTTAGAATCCAAGTTCTTATAGACTATATGATTGGGTAATGTATTTTGTTGTGATTACCTCTTCATCTTTGTAATTTCATAAAAACCTAGAAATGTAGGATTTGTGGTAATTTCTATGGATTTGTGTGATAAGAATGATTTTAATGATACATGTGGTTCAATAATGATTAATACTGATTGTACTGCCTAGTCCCGCAGGTGGGCCGCTGAGCAGACCCTGTTTTACAAAACGTTTTCCAAACTTTGAAATGTCATAACTTTTGATCCGTAACTCCTTTTTAGGTGTCCTTTGAAGCATTTTGAAGCTTAAATAATTGTCTATATGATAGAGTAGGATTAGTTGGAATTTTTTTAATTTAACTATGATGTTAATTGTGAATAACATGTAATTATGAATGTATGTTATGGATAAGTTGTTTATGATCAATGTTCATGGATGTGTTATGTGGATGATAATCATGAATGATGTGATTGATTTACTAAATGCTAATGGATGATTGATATTGGATTGATTGTCATGTTGTGTAATGTTGTGCAAAGTTGTAAACATGTAATTGTGTAGTTTAAGAGATAGAGGGATCGTCTTAAATGCATGAGTCTTGTTTTATTGCACACGTACACAAGCATGAGTCTTTGAAAGTGGCAATGTTGGGTAATCTCGTGAAGGTTATTTACTTGTCCCAAACCTAACGAGTATGGGGCTTTGAGGTGGTTATCTAGTCCAGAGAGAATGACAAACGGCCTAATCGGAAATGATAACGCAGGGATCCACCTGCATATTGCATAGAGTCACACTCGAGTCGCACGTATCGGTGTGAAATTTTATTATGTGTGATTATGTGATTTGAAAGTGTGGATGTGAATTTGATTGATACACATGTTTTATGAAGAGAGATGAATTGTGAAATATATGCTTGTTTATGTTGCATTTCCCATTATTATATTTTCTATGATAATTTGAATTTTCTCAAGGTCAAATTCGTCAAGCTAATGCTGGAAATCAGAATGGTGATGATTAGTATCGTGCTTAGGGGAAGCTCCAGAGGAACAATCCTCCTACCTTTGAGGGAGAGCATGAACTAGATAAGGCTCAAGCTTGGTTGAAAGCGATTGAGAAGATCTTTCGAGTCATGAACTGCACCGATGCTCAGAGAGTGCAGTTTGGTACTCACATGTTGGAGAAAGAAGCTGAGGATTGGTGGGGTAATACTGCTCAGAGGTTTGATGAGGAAGGTATTCAGGTTACTTGGGATCTTTTCTGTGATGCCTTTCTGGAAAACTATTTTCCAGAAGATTGTCATAGAAAGAAGGAAGTGGAGTTTCTTGAATTGAAGCTAGGAAATGGAATGATGGCGGAGTATTATGAAAAGTTTCAAGAGTTGATCAAGTATTGTCCTTACTAAAATACCATGAATGCGGAACGATCTAAGTGTTTGAAGTTTATGAATGGTTTGAGGCATGATATCAAGAAGACGGTTGGTTACCAACAGATTACTTGATCTGCGGAGTTGGTTAACAAGAGTCGGATTTACGATGAGGATAGTATAGAGTGCTTCTCACTACAAGGCTACGAATGAGAAGAAGGGTTAATATCATGGGAAACCATATGATAATAAGAAGAAAGATGGTTTTGGCGGAAATCCAAGTGGGGAAGGATCTAGTGCTCCGATTACGTGTTTCAAATGTGGTGTTGAGGGACATCGTGTTGTTGATTATTCCAAAGTTGAGGTAACATGTTTCAAGTGTGGCAAGAGTGGTCACAAGGAAAACAAGTGTGGAGTTGGTTTGAATGTGACTTGTTACAATTGTAGGGAGCAAGGTCACATTAGAACCAAATGTGATAAGCCAAAGAAGGAACAAGCAAAGGGGAAAGTGTTTGCATTGTCTAGGGCGGAGGCTTCTACCGATGATAGGCTAATCCAAGGTACGTGATTTATTAATGGTACACCTTTGATTGCTATTATTGATACTGGTGCGACACATTCTTTCAATTCTTTGGATTGTGCTAAGAGATTGAATCTTGTGTTATCTGATATGCGTAGACGTATGGTTATTCATACACCTGCTACGGGTTCTGTTTCTACTTCTTATGTGTGCTTGAATTATCCTTTGAGTATTTTTGGTAGAGATTTTGGGAATTATTTGGTTTGTCTTCCGTTAGAGCAACTTGATGTGATTTTGGGTATGAATTGGTTGGAATTTAATCGTGTGTATATCAACTGCTTTGATAAGACTGTTATTTTTCCTGAGATTGGTGTTAAGGAAGATTTTTTTTTTTTTGCTAAGCAAGTCGATGAATCTGTGCAAGATGGAGTTGAATTATTTATGTTATTGGAAACCTTAGATGTGCATGAGAAGAGAACCATTGAGGGATTGCCAATAGTTTGTGATTTTGAAGAGGTATTTCCTGAGGATGTAAGTGATTTACTGTCGGAACATGAAGTTGAGTTCTCGATTGATTTAGTTCATGGAACTAGTCCAGTAGCGATGGCTCCATATAGGATGTCTGCTTCTGAGTTGAAGGAGTTGAAGAGTCAACTTGAGGATTTGCTATAGAAGAAGTTTATTCGTCCTAGTGTGTCGTTGTGGGGTGCACCTGTTCTGTTGGTCAAGAAGAAAGAAGTTTCTATGAGGATTTGTGTTGGTTATATGCAATTGAATAAAGTGACGATTAAGAAAAAGTATCCACTTCCAAGGATTGATGATTTGATGGATCAATTAGTTAGAGCTTGTTTGTTTAGCAAGGTTGAATTGAGATCTGGGTATCATCAGATTCGCGTGAAGGTAGAGGATATTCAAATGATTGCTTTTAGAATGAGGTATGGTCACTATGAGTATTCTGTTATGCCGTTTGGTGTGACTAATGCACCTGGTGTATTCATGGAGTATATGAATATGATTTTTCATGATTATTTTGATAAGTTCATGGTTGTGTTCATTGATGATATTTTGATTTATTCTAAGAGTGAATATGATCATGCTGAGCATTTGAGAATTGTGTTGTCAGTGTTGAAAGAGAAGAAGTTGTTTGCTAAGCTTTCTAACTGTGAATTTTGGTTGAGTGAAGTTAGTTTCTTTGGCCATGTGATTTCAAGTGGAGGTATTTTAGTTGATCCGTCGAAGATTGAGGCTGTATCTCAATGGGAATCTCCTAAGTATGTTTCTGAGATTAGAAGTTTTCTTTGTTTGGCTGGTTATTATAGGGATTTCATTGAGAGATTTTCTAAGTTATCTTTGCCGCTGACGTTGTTGACTAGGAAGGGTCAAGCTTTCATTTGGACTTCGCAATGTGAAGCAAATTTTCAAGAGCTTAAGAGAAGGTTGACTTTTGTTCCTATTTTGATTTTGCCGGATCCTTTGGAACCATTTGTTGTGTATTGTGATGCTTCATTGCTGGGATTGGGTGGTGTTTTGATTCAAAAAGGGCAAGTGGTAGCTTATGCTTCAAGGCAACTTAAAGTCCATGAGAGGAATTATTCGACGCATGATTTAGAGTTGGCCGCCGTTGTGTTTGTGTTGAAACTTTGGAGGCATTAGTTGTTTGGATCAATATTTGATATGTATAGTGATCACAAGAGTTTGAAGTATTGTTTGATCAAAAAGAGTTGAACATGAGGCAACGAAGATGGTTGGAATTCTTGAAGGATTATGATTTTGGTTTGAACTACCATCCTGGAAAAGGGAATGTTGTAGCTGATGCATTGAGTAGGAAATCATTGCATATTATAAGAGTTTGTGAGTGCTAAGCTTAACACTCACTGAATATTACAAGATTTTGTGAGGTTGAAGATAAAGTTCGTTAGTTTTGATTTGAACAGCATTTCAGTATGTTTGCAAAAGTTGGATACTGCTTCTGATCAGAACTTCCATATTTATAGGCGTTTGAGAAGATGACCGTTGAGTTGCATTTAATGCATTGCGTGAATAGTACAACTTTGCATTTAATGTTTTCACTATTTTGTCAACTACCTCGAGCCATGTTTTTCCTGCTTTTACTGACTTTGCCTTTTGTAGCTTCTAATGTTCCTTTTGTCGGTCAGAGATTAGACTTAATAGCCTGTCATCTAGTACTAGCTTCTGATCTCGGATTTGTGAATACAATGTTTGAATAATCAGAGTCCTAGCTTGGTGTAGAGCATCTTCTTGTCTTCTGACTTTGAAGAGCTTGAGCGTGATATCATAAGAACTTCAGTGCTTCTGCTTCTGACTTCATGTTCTTCTGATGCTTCATAGACCATGTTCTGATTCTGCTTGACCATCTTCTGATGTCTTGTGAGAGCATGTTCTGATGTTGCAATACTGAACCTTCTGAGTTAGTGTTTTTTAGCGCTGAATTGTGCATACTCCTTATATATTTCCTGAAATGGAAAATGCATAGGATTAAAGCACCACATTGTCTTATACAAAATTCATATATATTGTTATCATCAAAACAAGAATATTGATCAGAACAAATCTTGTTCTAACAATCTCCCCCTTTTTGATGATGACAAAAACATATATAATTGATATGAATTTGCAATCAGAATATCAGATGACCAAAGGCAATTACACAGTTATAGCACAAGCATATAATCAGAGTGTGTGAATATGTCTCCCCCTGAGATTAACAATCTGCCCCTGAAATTAATACTAGAAGAATTTTATAAATAAAAGACTTCCCTGAGTATTTTTCCATTTCAGCAGAGACTTTCACTTTGCCTAGAACTTCCGAAAATTCAGAGCTTCTGCTTCTTGCTTCCATAGGACAGCTTCAGAGCTTTGAATTTCTTCTTTGTAATCCATCAAATCATAGCATGCTTGATTTTATCAGAACATTCTTGAATGTATCAGAGCATCATCAGAGCATCTTTACATCCTGAAATGTATTAGAGCATGCTAGACGAAAATATCAGAGCATGAATGTATCAGAACATTCTTAAGAAGGAAAATGTATCAGAGTATTCAAAAGAGAATATATTAGAGCATTCTACGAATGAATATCAAAACATTCTTCTTCTTGCTTCTGATTATGAAGCTTCGCAGCATTAAGCTTGCTTCAATTCTTTAAGAACATGTTTCTTTATAAAATTGCTTTTCCCCATGTATTTGCTTCTCATGTTGAGCCTTTTCAGAATATCTTCAATCCTACAAAAAATCTCAAAGACATAGAACTTGCAAATAATGTTAGCAATGTTGAGACTTAGTCCCAGCAACTGATATAATAAATAAAATCAATTATCCTGTTTCTCCCCCTTTTTGTCATAACATCAAAAAGCATATAAAAGATTCAGATTATAAAAGACACATAAAATGAAGAAGATAATATTTCATTGATCAAAATATACCAGAAGTACAAAAGATATAGAAGCAGATGCAAGAAACAGATGCATAAAAACAAGAAAACATCTAAGACCAAGACAAACTACGACGGGCCAAGCTTAGAAGCTAAGAAGGCCAGAAGGTTTTTAATCTCAGTAGTGTCTTCTGTTTGCGTCTTCATGAATGATCTGAACTCACTGTGAGTATCCTCATCCTTGTCCAGACGAGAAGCTAGATCAGCTTGATTCTGTTGAAGAGCCATCATGGTGTTTATCAAAACAAAAGGTCCAACAGAAGAAGCTTCAAAGCTATTGTCCAAAACAGTAGGATTCTCAGCACTTGCTTCAACCATGAGAACATCACTTTGATTTTCCTTAACAGGAGATTTCTCAGTCAGAACATTGAGTTGAGGCTTCCACACAACCATAGCAAGAGGATGTACTTCTTCAAGCTCATCAACAAGCTCCTTCTCTTCAAGAGATTTCCAGCTTCTGATGGGGTGATATTACTTACCATCATCTAACTCCAAAGAGTAACCAGAAGGTCTCGGAGCGTCAGTTGAACATCTCTTCTAGATATACACAACTTACCAGCAGCAACATGATCCATCTTGGAGTCATGAGCAGCTCTCAGAGTATCTAACCCAGTTCTGACTTTATACTTTAACAAGTCATAACAAGTATCAATAGAGGGTTCACGAGCATTGAAGGTGAAACGATAGTCAGGGTAAAAAAGACAATAAGGTTCAGGTTCTCATGAGAATAAGGCAGAGGTGATAGAAGGGGTTAAGGAGGATGAAGAATCTGTGGTGGAGGTTGTTGAGAATATATTTTTAGAAGGAATCTGGGGAAAGACATTATTTAGTGGTTGAGGGTTGAGAACTGGTGTAGAAAGAAGTGGACGGTTTCTTTTTGTGGAGGTGGAAGAGGATGGAATTTCAGAAGGAGGTGGCTTTTTCTGAGGGGGAAGGTTAGAAGAGTCTGCATGGTAAATATCATGAATGAGTTTCCCAAGCTGTTCAGAGGTTCTTGGTATTTTGAGAGACCCTGATGGTTTCTTTTGTTTCTTTGCTTGCTTAGCATCAGGTCCTTCTTCTGTGACCTTTCTCTTCAGCTTATTTTCTTTCTTCTTCTTGTCCTTATTTCTTAACTCATCCAGAGATGGAAGAGTTCTTCCTCGAATCCAAGCAGGATCAACAAAAGTTTGTGGTTTAATACATGACTTCAGATAGCGTTTAACATATTTGTCTAGTTCCTCTTTGAAAATATGAGAGAAACTCACAACAGGAGTTCATCTTGTCAGAATGTCTGGAAACACTATTGGAGAAGTGGTCACCTTTTCAATCAGCTGCATCCTTTTTAGAGATAGAGCATTCAAAATACTTCCACGGATAGTAGTCAAGTTCTGAGACGAGCCAGCTGCTCTCATAATATCTAACAAGCCACTCTCAGTCAGAATATCTGAAATCATTCTTCCAAAAGGAATAGTATTCTTCTTGAGTTTGGGATACTTCTAACATTCTTCATCTCTTGATTCTTCTATATTTGTCTTCATATGTTGAAAAAGAATGTGTGGTAGATTGACTCTCATGCCTTTTTCAATGCAGAATAATATATACTTTTGATCCTGATTGACATAGGTAGCAGAGTTTGATGGTTTTCTATGATAGAGAGATTCCAAAATCATCTTAGCCCATACTCTGTAGGAAGGCTTCAAGTCAGTAGTGTAGGGAGAGGCAACACCCGAAGAAAACAACTCTCAATCAATTTTATCCCAATCAGTTCTACCTGGGATAGCTCCTGTGATTCCATCTATACCCTCAAGACTGTACAACTTCCTAATTCGCTTTTCAGTCACAACAACTTCATGCCGTAGCACGAAGGAGATAATGGCAGTTGAAGTAACTGTAGCATGTGTCCAGCAAGGGGTTTTGTAAAGATATCATCCCATTGATGGTCTGTATCAACAAATTTTAAAGATAAAACACCCTTCTGAACATAGTCCCTAATAAAGTGATGTTTGATCTCAATATGTTTAGCTTTGGAATGTAAGATTGGATTCTTAGATAAACAAATAGCAGAAGTATTATCACAGAAGATAGGAATGTTACTCTCATATATCTGATAATCTTCTAGCTGAATCTTCATCCAGAGCATCTGTGTACTACATCCAGCAGCAGCAACATATTCTGCTTCTATTGTAGAAAGGGCAATTGTAGCTTGTTTCTTGCTATACCAGGAGATCAGGTGACTTCCAAGAAACTGACAACTTCCAAAAGTACTTTTCCTTTCAACTCTATCTCCAGCGTAATCAGCATCACAATATCCTACTAAGTTGTAATCTTCAAATCTTCTGTAGACTAAACCAACATTAGTAGTACCTTTCAAATACCTCAGAATTCTCTTAACAGCTGTTAAGTGAGATTCTCTAGGATCTGATTGGAATCTTGCACACAGACAAACACTGAATAAAATATCAGGTCTAGAAGCAGTAAGATATAAAAGAGATCCAATCATACCTTTGTAGAGCTTCTGATCTACCTTCTTACTTACCTCATCCTTACCTAAAACACACGTTGGATGCATAGGAGTCTTTGCTTCTTTTCTTTCTGAAAGATTAAACTTCTTCAGAAGTTCTTTCACGTACTTGGTCTGATGAACATATGTTCCTTCATAAGTTTGATTGATCTGGATCCCAAGGAAGTACTTGAGTTCTCCCATCATGCTCATTTCAAACTCAACCTGCATAGATTTACCAAACTCCTCTCCAAGTGTAGCATTAGATGTTCCATAGATAATATCATCAACATATATTTGGCAAATTAAAATATCCTTTTTAAAAGTTTTACAAAAGAGTGTTGTATCCACTTGTCCTCTAGTGAAACCATTATCCAGAAGGAATGAACTTAATCTTTCATACCAAGCTCTAGGAGCTTGCTTCAGACCATATAATGATTTCTTTAATTTGAAAACATGTTCTGGAGACTTAGAGTCTTCAAAACCAGGAGGTTGGTGGACATATACTTCCTCATTTATATAACCATTTAAGAAGGCACTCTTAACATCTGTAGTTGTTGTGGATTGGCTGTAATTTTTGGTAAAACTAATTGTGGTTCTATCATGTTAAAATCAATGTCATGACATGCTTTCTGCTGTTAAGAAGTCCTTCCTAATGCAGGACTTTACCGGATGTCAAGGCCGATGTCATGACGTTAGCAGCTGTCCGTTATTTTTTGTTACTACTTTATGATTGTTTGATCTGATAAGACCTTATGCGCTATATTTGGTAATAATGGATTCTGATCTGTTTCAAGCACGCCTTGGATGATTTTTTATGAATTCCTTGCGTAATGGAGATTGGTTCAATTAGGTTTAAAACTATGTTGTGGATCCAAGGCCCATTTGCTGTATTGTCTGAAGGCTATTTAATCCGTGCAGGTGCTGCTGTTGCCGTCAGGGGTTTGTGTGTTGAGAAACTGTTTGAGTTATTTTGATTTAGTTTTCTCGTTGTAGTTTTCTTGTAATCCAAACAATCATCATGATGATTGTCTTGGTCTAGGTGTTTTGGTTTGAGTTGTAAGAAGTACTCAAAGCTTTTAAGCAAGAGTAATATTGTACTTGATCAAAGCTTTTAAGCAAGATCAAGTTGTGTCTTTGAAGAGTGTCTTCTGTTATTACTCGTTTGTTAGTTTTTCATCACTGCTGTGATTGAGGGGGAGTGAGTAGGATCTCTGGTCTAAGTTGTTTTAGATTGAAGTTGCATTGGGTAGATATTAAGTGAGAGGCGTAATATTGAGTTGTATTACCTTGAATTAATATTACTTATAGTGGACTTCCTCCCTGGCTTGGTAGCCCCCAGATGTAGGTGTGTTTGCACCGAACTGGGTTAACAATTTTCCTGTGTTGTTTTCTGTTTACACTTTGTTCATTTGTTTAAAAACATTCAGATAGTGATGTCGTGACATCCTGTAAGACATCGCGTGTCTGAGTCCAGAATTTCAATTGGCATCAGAGCAGGCACCCTGCCTGTTTTTACTGGGTGAGATCTAGGGAAAGTATTTTCTGGTTCGATGGACAAAGAAGGTGGTGGATTTATAATGAGACCACCCATTCTGGATGGCTCTAATTATGATTATTGGAAACCTCTCATGGTGGCTTTTCTGAAATCCGTGAACAGCAAAGCGTGGAGAGCTGTAAACAAAGGATGGGAACATCCTGTTATTACTGATAAAGATGGCAACAAAACTTTTAAACCAGAGGAAGATTGGGACAAAGATGAAGAGGCATTGGCGCTTGGCAACTCTAAAGCCCTAAATGCTTTATTCAATGGAATTGACAAAAATATATTCAGACTGGTTCACCAGTGTGAACTAGCCAAAGATGTCTGGGATATCCTAAAAACTACTCATGAAGGCACCTCCAAAGTGAAGATGTCAAGACTTCAACTGCTAACTACAAAATTTGAAAATCTAAGGATGAGGGATGATGAAAGTATTAAGGATTTTCATATGAATTTACTTGATATTGCTAATACCTCAGGAGCTTTGGGAGAAAAAATGTCTGATGAAAAGTTGGTGAGGAAAATTCTTAGATCCCTACCTAAGAGATTTGATATGAAAGTTACAGCTATAGAAGAGGCACATGACATCAGCAGTATGAAGGTAGAGGAGTTAATTGGATCTCTTCAAACCTTTGAGATGGGAATCAATGAAAACTCTGAAAAGAAGAACAAAAGCATAGCCTTTGTGTCCAACTCTCGAGAGGAAGTAGAGGAAAGTAGTGAAGAGAATCTATCTGAATCTATAGCTATGCTTGGCAAACAATTCAACAAAATTATAAGAAGAATGGATCAGAAGCCAAGACCTAATGTCAAGAACATCTCATCTGACATCAGTAGATCTTATGACTCTGGCAGAAGAGATAAACCAGAAGAAAAATACAATCACAGTAAAGGGATTCAATGTCATGGATGTGAAGGGTATGGACATATTAGAGCTGAATGCCCTACCTATCTCAAGAAACAAAAGAAAGGATTATCAGTCTCCTGGTCTGATGAAGATTCTGAGAGTGATTTTGAAGAAGAATCAGCCAAACATGTCACAGCTCTGACTTGAGTTTACAACTCAGATGAAGACTCTAGTGAAGATGAGCTATCCTTTGAAGAACTGGCAACCTCCTACAGAAAGCTCTGTATCAGAAGTGCTGAAGTATGTCAACAAGGTGAAAAGCAGAAGAAATACATAGCCCAGTTGGAGGCTGATAACAAAGAGCTTAATGAAACTATATCTGAACTGAATGATGAAATTATCCTGTTACAATCCAAACTTGATCAGATGACTAAATCAGTAAAAATGTTGAACAATGGCACGGATATGCTGGAGGAGATCTTGCAGGTTGGAAAAAGTTCAAGAGATATGTCTGGCATAGGATTTGTTAGTGCAAAGAAATATGTCCAAGATAGTAGCAGAACTAAACCTGAAGCTGAGATGTCGAAGCTGATGTCAAAACATGTGACTCAACATCACGAGAAAGGTGAAATGAAGAGAAAGTTTCAAAGATGGAGATGTCATTACTGTGGAAGATTTGGACACATTAAGCCTTTTTGCTTCAGACTATATGGATATCCAGATCAAGCTCCTTTTTACAAAACTAAGCAGATCATGCCCATCCAGAAGCAACAATGGAAACCTAAAAGTATGGCTTTAATAGCCCATACATCTCTTAGAGTTTCAGCCAAAGAAGACTGGTATTTTGATAGTGGATGCTCCAGACACATGACTGGACTCAAGAATCTGCTTGTTGATATCAAGAGTCATTCTACTAGTTATGTAACCTTTGGTGATGGAGCTAAAGGAGAAATCAAAGGAGTTGGAAAATTAGAGTGTTCAGGAGTGCCAAATTTAGAAGATGTTCTGTTGGTCAAAGACCTGACTGCCAATCTTATAAGCATCAGTCAACTCTGTGACCAAGGATACCAAGTCAACTTCACTAAAGATGAGTGTGTGGTTACTAATGAAGAAAAGGAAGTAGTAATGAGGGGTGTCAGATCCAAAAATAACTGCTTCTTGTGGGTGTCTCAGGAATCCAGCTATTCTACTATATGCTCTTAAGAAGAAGAAGCAAAGCTATGGCACCAAAAACTTGGTCATCTTTATCTAAGAGACTGGGCAGGCAATGCTGATAACAGAAAAAGAACTTCAGGAGGATGTTCCTTCTTGGGAAGTAGCTGTTCTAAACTTGTTTGGATGAAACAAATGTCAACAGAATACAATGTCACACAAGATGTCATGACATTATATTGTGACAACTTAGGTGCCATCAACATTTCAAAGAATTCCATTCAGCACAGCAGGACCAAGCATAGTGATATTAGACACCACTACATCAGAGATCTTGTTGAGGACAAAATAATTGGCTTGGAACATGTTGCTACAGACCTTCAACTTGCTGACAGTTTTACAAAAGTCTTAGATGCAAATAAGTCTGAAAATCTAAGAAACAAATTAGGCATTTGTCTTTGTGAAAGATTATGGCAATTAATTGGGGGTGGGGCCAACACTATTTCTCTCTCCAAATCTTGGATATCATTACACATTAAAGTGTATTTTCCCCCCTTTTTGCAAGTTACCCAAACGGTTTCCATTCCTCCACAACCTCTCTTCTACACTCTCGCTATCTCACTGTGCTTCTGCATTCATCACTCCTTACCCAACCTCTCACTTTCTCTCACCATGTCTCAGAGTCCTTCCTCAAAGAAATCTTCTCCTATCTCTGAAACAGCATCAGGTTCTAGGGCACCAAATGTTGTGAGCGATCAAGATGTTGTGCTGGATGTTGTGCCATTGAACTCTGTCCCTCCCTCCGATTCTGCTCGCAGTCAACCAAGGAAGATGCATGCAAGAAAATCAACCGGAGGATCTGTTCCAGAAACTTTTTCTGTCCAGGGAAGAGAGGGCTCGTCCTATGTTCATAATGCGATTGCAAATATTGTCACCAGAATCTTGAGTGAAGGGCACAAGGTTGAAGGAATTTCTGTTCCTCTAGCCCAAATGCCTGCTTCCGATGATGATCAAGGTGAGCAAGATGATGCCAGCAAAGATTCTGATAAAAATGATGAGACATCTGCTGATAAAGATGATGAGACTCCTGGTGTTGCTAAAGATGTTGAGACATCTGTTAATAATGAGACCCCTGTTGCCAAAGATGTTGAAACATCTGAAGCTATCAATGTTGATGCATCTGGTACCAAAGATGATGAGACTCCTGCTCCTGAGAAAGATGAAGATGTTCCTGCTGTTCCTGCTAAGAAAGATGAAAACCCTAATGTGCATGATGTGGTGGACCTAGATGATCTTGGTGATCCTATTGATATTGCTGATGATGACCTCATCTCCAGCATCTCCAACAGGGTCAATGCTCGTAAGGGAAAACAAGTTTGTGAACAACAGTCTCTCAAGCCACAGGTTACTCCTCTGAAGACTGTTACTAAAGAAAAGATGAAGAAAGTTCCTACTGGACCCTCAAAGTCTGGAAGCAAAGTTAGTGTGAAGAAGAGGAAGGAAAGAAGCATTTCTGAATCTGAAGCTGATGTCCCAAGTGATGTCCCTGACATTCCCTCCAAGAAGAAAATTGCTGTTACTAAATCTGCTACAAAGGTCCGTGATGTTCCTTTGGATAACATTTATCTGCACTATGCTTCCAATGCAATCCAGTGGAAATTTGTGTATCAAAGAAGGCTGGCCCTTGAAAGAGAGTTAGCAAATGATGCTCTGGAGAATCAAGAGGTAATGCAGCTCATCAAAACTGCAGGTTTGATTAAGACTGTTTCTCAATTCTCTAAATGCTATGAAATGCTTGTGAAAGAGTTTATTGTCAATTTATCCCAAGACTGTGCTGATGGTAGAACAGATGATTTTCATAAGTTTATGTTAGAAGAAAATGCATAGAGTTCTCCCCTGCTGTTATCAATCACTATCTAGGTAGAAATGCTGAAGCTCAACCTGAGCTTGAAGTAACTGATAATGATGTCTGCAACACTATCACTGGGGGTAAGGTTAAAAAGTGGCCCATCAAAAGCAAATTGTCTGCTAATCACACCTCTACCATTGCTGTTGGTTTAGGTAGATTCATTTATGCTATAGGGACCAAGACTGTGTTTGACTATGGGACCTATATTTTTGACCAGACTATGAGACATGCAGGTACCTCTGCTACTAAGCTTCCTATTGCCTTCCCATCCCTAATATGTGGAATCATCCTAAAGCAATACCCTGGCATCCTGAAAGCTAAAGATTCTGTCTGCAAAAGGGAAAGTGCTTTGACTTTTCACTACAAGCTGCTTCAAAGGACTGATGCCTCAACATCTGCTGGGACATCTCAAACTAGCAAGTCTGTGACCAAAGCCTCTCTTATAGCTGAGCTGAAGGAGACCTGCAAAGAGCTGGAAAATAGGAAGATGAAACTTGAACAGCTTATACAAAGTCTTGAGCAGTCTGCTGATAGTGATGATGATCATGCTGCTGGTGGTGACGGTGAGAAGATGAATGATGATATGGATGCTGATAGTGAGGATGAATACAAGTCTAGTAGCTCCAGTGATGAAGAGATGAGTGAGGAGGATGATGATGGTACTGCTGGCTCTGAAGATTAAATTTTCATTTGATATTTGGCTCCTTTTGTGGCTAAAAAGGGAGAGTAGTGTGGTTGAAGTGTGGTTGTGGTTTGTTGCTTTGATTGTAATGGTTGTAATGGTTGTCTTGGTGTTCTGATGATTGTTCTGATGATCTTTTGGTTCCTTTTTCTTGGACATGTTTTTTTTTGGTTCCCTTTATTTGGGTGTTCTCTTGTTCTCCCTGACAATGACAAGTGGCTTCTGTAACAACTGATTAAGTAGTTGGTTTTTGGTGTTTAATCAAGTTGAAACAATTTATCTTCAGAATTTATTTTTCTGTTGTTAGCTGCTGTATGCTCTGATATCTGTGTTGCACCTATTAGTGTTTTAGCCAAAAATTCGCCAAAGGGGGAGTTTGTAGTTGTTGTGGATTGGCTGTAATTTTTGGTAAAACTAATTGTGGTTCTATCATGTTAAAATCAATGTCATGACATGCTTTCTGCTGTTAAGAAGTCCTTCCTAATGCAGGACTTTACCGGATGTCAAGGCCGATGTCATGACATTAGCAGCTGTCCGTTATTTTCTGTTACTACTTTATGATTGTTTGATCTGATAAGACCTTATGCGCTATATTTGGTAATAATGGATTCTGATCTGTTTCAAGCACGCCTTGGATGATTTTTTATGAATTCCTTGCGTAATGGAGAATTGTTCAATTAGGTTTAAAACTATGTTGTGGATCCAAGGCCCATTTGCTGTATTGTCTGAAGGCTATTTAATCCGTGCAGGTGCTGCTATTGCCGTCAGGGGTTTGTGTGTTGAGAAACTGTTTGAGTTATTTTGATTTAGTTTTCTCGTTGTAGTTTTCTTGTAATCCAAACAATCATCATGATGATTGTCTTGGTCTAGGTGTTTTGGTTTGAGTTGTAAGAAGTACTCAAAGCTTTTAAGCAAGAGTAATATTGTACTTGATCAAAGCTTTTAAGCAAGATCAAGTTGTGTCTTTGAAGAGTGTCTTCTGTTATTACTCGTTTGTTAGTTTTTCATCACTGCTGTGATTGAGGGGGAGTGAGTAGGATCTCTGGTCTAAGTTGTTTTAGATTGAAGTTGCATTGGGTAGATATTAAGTGAGAGGCGTAATATTGAGTTGTATTACCTTGAATTAATATTACTTATAGTGGACTTCCTCCCTGGCTTGGTAGCCCCCAGATGTAGGTGTGTTTGCACCGAACTGGGTTAACAATTTTCCTGTGTTGTTTTCTGTTTACACTTTGTTCATTTGTTTAAAAACATTCAGATAGTGATGTCGTGACATCCTGTAAGACATCGCGTGTCTGAGTCCAGAATTTCAACATCCATCTGATACAGAGTGATGTTGTTCTGAGTGGCAAATGAAATTAACAAGCAAATAGATTCTAACCTGGCCACTGGTGCAAAGGTTTCTGTATAGGCAATGCCTTCTTGCTGACTATAGCCCTGAGCAACTAGTTTGGCTTTGTTTCTTACAACTTCTCCTTTTTGGCTTAGCTTGTTTCTGAAGACCCGCTTAGTTCCAATTATGTTGAATCCTTTTGGTCTTGGAACAAGATCCCATACATCATTCCTTGTAAACTGCTTGAGTTTTTCTTGCATGGCAATTATCCAGTCAGCATCCTCCAAAGCTTAATCAACAGAAGTTGGCTCAATAAGAGATACTAGACCAAATTGACATTCTGCATTGTTCTTAAGGAATGATCTTGTTCTGATAGGATCTTCTTTCTTCCCAATGATAACATCTTCTAAGTGAGCAGAGTTGAGTCTGGAAGATCTTCTGATAGTTGACTCTTTAGAAATTCTGAGATTCTCTAATGAAGCAGCAACTTGATCTTCAGACACTTTGCTTCTAGGTTCTTCAGAATCTGAGTTAGAGATTTCAATATCTGCAAAATTCTCAAACTTCTTTGGCTTTTTAAGACCAAGCTTATCATCAAATCTGATATTGATTGATTCTTAAACAATCAATGTTTCAGTATTGTATACTTTGTAGCCTTTGGAGCGTTTAGAATATCCAAGAAGGAAACACTTATGTGCCTTAGAATCAAACTTATGCAGATGATCTTTAGTGTTTAGAATATAAGATATACATCCAAATGGATGGAAATAAGAAATGTTGGGCTTTCCGTTCTTCCACAATTCATAAGGAGTCTTATTGAGAATAGGTCTTATAGAGATTCTATTCTGAATATAACACGCTGTGTTAATTGCTTCTGCCTAGAAATGCTTAGCCATATTGGTTTCGTTGATCATGGTTCTGGCCATTTCTTGTAGAGTCCTATTCTTTCGCTCTACAACTCCATTTTGTTGTGGAGTTCTAGGGCAAGAGAAATCATGGGCAATACCCTTTTCTTTGAAATAAATCTCATAGAATCTGTTCTCAAATTCGCCACCATGATCCCTTCTGACCTTTATGATTTTACACTCTTTCTCAGATTGAATCTGAGTGCAAAAGTCAAAGAATACATAATGAGACTCATTCTTGTGTTTCAAGAACTTTACCCATGTCCATCTGCTATAATCATCTACGATGACTAATCCATATTTCTTCCCTCTGACAGATGTTGTTTTGAATGGTCCAAACATATCGATGTGCAGAAGTTATAGCGGCCTAGAGGAAGAGACAACATTCTTAGATTTGAATGCAGGTTTGGAAGACTTACCTTTCTAACATGCTTCGCAAAGAGCATCTGATTTATATTTCAGATTAGGGAGTCCTCTGACCAGATTAAGTTTGTTAATCTGAGAAATCTTTCTCAAACTAGCATGGCCTAATCTTTTGTGCCAGACCCATTGCTCTTCACTAACAGACATAAGACAAGTTACCTTCTTATTCTCAAGATTCATAAGATCAATCTTGTAAATGTTGTTCTTTCTCTTGCATGTAAATAGGATTGAGCCATCCTTCTGACTTATAGCTTTGCAGGACTTTTAATTGAAGACTATGTCATAACCATTGTAACTTAATTGACTTATGGATAATAAGTTATGAGCTAATCCATCTACAAGAAGTACATTAGTTATGGAAGGAGAGTTACCAATGCTTATGGTTCCAGAGCCAATGATCTTGCCCTTATGATCTCCTCCAAACTTTACTTCGCCAGCAGATTTAAGCACCAGGTCTTGTAGCATAGACCTTTTTCCCGTCATGTGCCGCGAGCACCCAGAGTCCAGGTACCATGACATGTTTTACTTTGTCCTTTTGGCTGCCAAGGATATCTGCAACAGGAATAATATCTTCCTTACATACCCACAATTTCTTGGGTCCTTTCTTGTTAGTTCTCTTCAAGTTCTGATTGAACTTGGGTTTAGCATGAAAATTAACAGGAGGTACAACATGATATTCCTTAGTCTGAGCAACATGATATTTTCAATTTTGTGTCACATGCTTCTTAGTGTGTGTAATGTGAAAACTTTTAGCATCTGATGTGAGCCTAATATCATGGGAGTGCCCATACTTGAATTGATCATACAAAAGTTTGTATGTGATTTTCATATCATCAATAGGTTCATGTTTGTATGGGGTTTCACCCTCATAGCCTATGCCAACTCTCTTGTTTCCAGTAACTGCATATATCATAGAGGCAAGTTGACTTCTTCCAATACCTCTAGATAGAAATTTCCTGAAACTCAAGTCATATTCTTTAAGAATATTGTTCATGCTTGGAATAGACTTTTCTGAACTAGAAGATGGCTCAACATTTTTAGATAGTTTTAAAACTTTTTCTTTGAGTTCAGCATTTTCTATTTCAAGCTTCTTAGTCTCAGATGCAAAGAGCTTTCTCAGCTTTTTGTATTTGATACTAGGCCTTGATTTCCAGAATTTCAGATAAACTGGTTACTAGCTCATCTCTAGATAGTTCAGAAAATACCTCTTCAGAGTCAGAGTCTGATTCTGATGTAGATTCTGATTCAACATCAACAGTGGCCATCAGCGCTATGTTGGTTTACTCGTCTTTAGAGTCTGATTCTGATTCTGATGAATCTAAATCATCCCAAGTATCCATAAGACCTTTCTTCTTCTGAAACTTCTTCTTGGGCTTTTCCCTCTAAAGCTTTGGACACTCACTCTTGTAATGTCCTGGCTCCTTGCACTCAAAGCACGTGACCTTCTTTTTGTCAGATCTTCTGATTCTAGAAGATTCTCCTCTTTCAGGCCTTTTGGAACTTCTGAAGTTCTTCAACTTCGTTTGCTTACTCTTCCAGAGTTGATTTACCCTTCTGGAGATCATGGAGAGTTCATCTTCTTCTTCCTCTGATTCTGACTCCTCAGAATCTTCTTCTTCCGCCTGAAAAGCGTTAGTGCATTTTTTATTTAAAGATTTTAAAGCAATAGACTTACCTTTCTTCTGAGGTTCATTAGCATCCAGCTCTATTTCACGACTCCTCAAAGCACTGATCAGCTCTTCCAGCGAGTCTTCAGTCAGATTCTTAGCAATCTTGAATGCAGTCACCATTGGGCCCCATCTTCTAGGAAAGCTTCTGATAATCTTCTTGACATGATCAGCCTTTGTATATCCCTTGTCAAGCACTCTTAATCCAGTAGTTAGAGTTTAAAATCTTGAGAACATTGCTTCAATGTTTTCATCATCCTCCATCTTGAAGGCTTCATACTTCTGGATTAATGCAAGAGCTTTTGTCTCCTTGACTTGGGTATTTCCTTCGTGAGTCATCTTCAAGGATTCAAAGATGTCATGGGCAGTTTCTCTGTTTGTTATTTTCTCATATTCAGCATAAGAAATAGCATTCATCAGAATAGTCCTTGACTTGTGATGATTTTTGAATTGCTTCTTTTGATCATCACTCATTTCCTGTCTTGACATCTTTACTCCACGAGCATTTATTGGATGTCTGTAACCATCCAAGACTAGATCCCACAAGTCACCATCTTGACACAGAAAGTAAATTTCGAGTCTATCTTTCCAATATTCAAAATTCTCACCATCAAAGACTGGTGGTCTATTATATCCATTGAAGCTACTTCTTCCATTTCCATTGTTGTGTTGATCAAATGTAGAAGTGGATGAAACTGTTTCAACCATATTGAGTTTGTGTTTTTCTCCCTGAATATTTTATCTAACATGGTTAAGTGCTTGCACCTAGAACCGGCGCTCTGATGTCAATTGAAGGATAGAAAAACACTTAGAAAGGGGGTTTGAATAAGATTGACTTCAAAAACTTGAAAGATAAAAACAATTTACACAATTATTTTTATCCTGGTTCGTTGTTATCGAAACTACTCCAGTCCAACCCCTTAGAGTGATTTACCACAACTAAGGATTTAATCCACTAATCAATCTGATTACAATGGTTATCCACTTAGAAACACTCTAAGTCTTCTAGAGTATTCTAATCACAACTTGATCACTCTAGGAAATCAACACTTAGAAACTTCTAAGTCTTCTAGAGTCTACTGATCTCACTGATCACTCTAGGAACCTTTTACAATCAATGTAAAATAAATGTTACAAGAGTATGAACTGCTTCTTATAAAGATATAATCACAACTGTGATATTTCTCTTAAGTTCTAAGCTTAACACTCACTGAATATTACAAGAGTTTGTGAGGTTGAAGATGAAGTTTGTGAGTTTTGATTTGAACAGCGTTTCAGTATGTTTGCAAAAGTTGGATACTGCTTCTGATCAAAACTTCCATATTTATAGGCGTTTGAGAAGATGACCATTGAGTTGCATTTAATGCATTGCGTGAATAGTACAGCTTTGCATTTAAGGTTTTCAATGTTTTGTCAACTACCTCGAGCCATGCTTTTCCTGCTTTTACTGACTTTGCCTTTTGTAGCTTCTAATGTTCCTTTTGTCAGTCAGAGATTAGACTAAATAGCCTGTCATCTAGTACTAGCTTCTGATCTCAGATTTGTGAATACAACGTTTGAATAATCAGAGTCTCAGCTTGGTGCAGAGCATCTTCTTGTCTTCTGACTTTGAAGAGCTTGAGCATGATACCATAAAAACTTCAGTGCTTCTGCTTCTGACTTCATGTTCTTCTGATGCTTCATAGACCATGTTCTGATTCTGCTTGACCATCTTCTGATGTCTTGCAATAGCATGTTCTAATGTTGTAATACTGAACCTTCTAAGTCAGTGCTTTTTAGCTCTAAATTGTGCATACTCCTTATATATTTCCTGAAATGGAAAATGCATTGGATTAGAGTACCACATTGTCTTATACAAAATTCATATATATTGTCATTATCAAAACAAGAATATTGATCAGAAAAAATCTTATTCTAACAGATATGATTAGTGTGTTGAACTCGTGTTTGATTTGGATTTGTATTTTGTTACTATTTTATGTTTGTTACGATGTTATGATTTCCGTATTGGATATTATTGTGATATGATCATGGTATTGGACATGGATTTGTCGCGGGGAAAAATCGTTATCTTTTTTGGAGATGAGACACCTGATGCCTTCTTTGGGCTCGAGTGCTCAAAAAATGATTTTTCTTTTGTACCGACCAAACTTTTTATTATTTCCAAAGTAGGAAAAGGAAAAAAGCTACAATAACCTTAAAAGTGGGGGGAGAGATCTTTGGGTAAGAGGGTTGGTTATACGAAGGGAAGGTATTAGCACCCAACGTATCTATAGTACTCTATAGGTTTCTTTGTTTTGTTTTTCAATCCATGTTATTGAGAGGTTCTTGTGAAATAGGTGGGACCTAAGGTGTTTGTTTGATTATGCTCGCAAAGATCATCACGATCCTCTGCATACATATCCCTTAGAGGGAATCAGAGCATCTGTAGCTCGGGGTCTACGGGTGCTAAGGTTTGAGTGGTTTTTTTTGTTTTGTTTTTCTCGCCAAGGATACGACCTTGTGCCTATGTATTCTCAAAGGGATGTTGAGAAAGTCAGAGCAATCGTAGTTCCCACTTATGCTAGTGGAAGCAAAGGATAAGAGACAAATGTCATCTAAATGTTCGATGTATCTAATCTATATCATCACATACATCTGTTTGATTTTTGTTTGTTTAACCAGCCTTGTGGCAAAAACTTTCAATGAAGTCAGCCTTGTGACAAAAAGTTTTGATTAATCAGCCAGCCTTGTGGCAAAAGTTTCAATGAAGTCAGCCTTGTGACAAAAACTTTGATTAATCAGCCAGTATGGTGGCAAAACGGTTTGATTGATTAGCCAGCCTTGTGGCAAAAAGAAGTTTGATTGATTAGCCAGCCTTGTGGCAAAAAAGAAGTTTGATGATTAGCCAGCCTTGTGGCAAAAAAGTTTGATTGATTGATTGTTTGTGATGATATAGAAGAGATACTCCTATCATAGAGATGATAAATGTCTAATCTCCTAGGGTATTTGATTTGGATATTGGGGATGCTTATAAGAAGCCCGTGGGTCCTTGTACGAAGCCCAAGAGGAGGCTCTCCGAGGGTCCTTGCATTGTAAGCCCAAGAGGAGCCTATGGGAGGGACAATCCAGGGTCCTTGCATTGTAAGCCCAAGAGGAGGCTATGGGAGGGACAAGTCGTTTGTACAAAGCCCAAGAGGAGGCATGGTATAGTAGGTTTGAGCTCTTAGAGCGATTTCACCGGGAAACCATACTCTATGTCCTAACCTAAACTAGGGAGATTCTTTGCACGAAGCCCAATAGGAGGCTATGGGGAACCTAGTGTTGTACTAAGTTGAACAAGTATATAACACAATCACAAATACATGAACAAGTATGAACAAACATGGACAAACATGAACAAGTATGAACAGTTATACATATATGACAAAGTGTGTGTATATAATGGAGTTTATGAAGGAAATATACCAGTAAGCATGATCCATTTGTATACATGGGGCTCGGGACTCATACTCGGGGAGAGGCCCTATTGAGTTTATTCAAAGCTATGTAAACAGGTATTTATAAAGGGGCTTGGGACTTATACCTACATGGAGGCCCATGGTATTTTTGGGAAGATTTAAAGAAAACCTTCATTTTTGATTAGTTGTTCAAAGTTAAAAATCAAATTGATCGAGGTATGTACAAAAAGGTGAATGTACAATGAAATACCTAATTTCATGTACGGGAATGGGACTTATACTTATGTGGAGGCCTGTGGTGTTTTATTTTATAAAACATGGTTGATTGTTTTATTAACAAACGCGAGGTTTCGTCGTTTTGAAAAGCTTGAAAGTTTGTTTTGAAAGAGTTTTCTTGTACAAAGAAAAACTGTAAAAAGAAAGAGGAAAGGGACTTATACTCTCTAATATTAGAGAGGCCCACATCGTTTTTGAAAATCAATTGATCAATTAAAAAGATTTAATCAATAGTTTCCTTTGAAAAAAAAGAAAATGGTTTATCGTTTTTGAAAAGAATCGTGATTGCTTGTTTAAAACGATTTGAATTTTGAAAGAAGTTAATTTAATCAAGATAAACAAAAAGATTATACTTAATCAACACTCAGATGATTAGGGTTTGTTCAAAAAATATTTACAAGTGATTAAGTTTGAAAATCAAATGAAAAACAATATTTTAAAGTATTTAAAAAACACTTAAAAACATGTCATTTTAAACTCAATTAAAAATACATTAAATAAATATATTTTTGTGATTTTTTTATATCCATAAAATACATATATTAAATAAGAGGTGTGTAAAAAATGAAGAAAAAAAGAGTTAATTTGGTTAATTAATTAATTAAATGAAGTTTGTGAAGAAAATGAAGGAAAAAAGTGTTAAAAAAATGGTTTTGGCCCTGCCAGGGTTTGAACCCACGCCCTAAGGTTCACCACTCAAAACAACAACCAACTGAGCTGCGCGCGCAGCTTGTTAATGACACACACTCATTTAATTATATTTGAAAACTAATATTTGAAATTTCTGAACAGAAAATGGCGCCAAGAACACCATCCCCATTTGATTTTGAAAATTCTTGAAACTGGATTGTTTTGATCAAGTGGATAGTCTAACTCACTCGAATTTTAACAAGGAACATGATGGTACCATTTAATTTCATTTATTTTCGCTCTAAGATGATTAATTTTCTGATGAACACGAAGAACCCTAATATGACAAATCATTGTGAAATCGTGTATGATCATGATATGATGCAATTGATTGAGGGTTATTATTCAGTGATGGTGCAGAAACAAGATGGTAACTCAGTTTTTCATTTATGATGCATGTATGATAGAGTTTGAAGTTCATGAGCACTTACCTCAAAAACGGCAAAGCTGGAAATCGAATTTGAGCCTGGAGGTGTTACAGATGTTGTTGCTCAATCTCGACAGCTTCAATGGACCTTATAGAACATGTCTGGATGCTTGGAGTGAATTGAAAACCTCTTGATCACCTTGTGGTACCCGATCTGTAGTTTAGCTCAAGTGAGGATCAAGCTAGTTGATTTTGATGTTTCAGATCATGGATGATGGTTGGAACAGTTCATATGAAGTATATGGAGTGTGTTTGGATGATTAACTTTGACAGATATGGCCTGGTATGAGAATTGATATGTTAAGGCTCATTTTATGCAAACATGGTGGTTGAAGAGTGATTCTGAGATTTAGGTGTTTTTGGGGTGTGTGAGTGGTTCAAACACATCACATTTGATGTTTATGAGTTGCTAGAACCATCACTTTGGCCATAACTTCAAGGGTTTGGAGGTTGAGTTTTCTACCTCTTAGAAACTTAAGAAACCTGCATTCTAAGAAAGAAGAGAGAAAACCTGTAATTGTGAGGTTTTGGTGTGATTTGAAGAGTGATTTGCACCTCTATTTATAGGCCATGAGTTCTGAATGCAGAGCTCTTGCAAGTTGATCAAGGAATGGTGATTTGGCATTTGGAGATAAAATGGAATCTTTACATTTAATGCAAAATGGTTAAAGTGACTTAACCATGGTTATTTCTCTAGCTTCTTATCCTCTTCCATTCTGATCTTCTAATCAGAAAATATCTCTCAATTATTGCTTCTATGCATCATTGCTTGGATTATAGGTCATGTAGTCTTGAAACTTAGTGAAAAATGGTGAAAATTCAAGTGAAAAAGTTCACTAATGTCAAAATTCAAAACCATGGCTACACTCCATATTTTTTCATGCTCTTGGACATTTTGGAAAGCTCATATTACACACTTCAAAACCCTAGTTGAAAGTTTCTTCAAGATCTTTAAGGAAGTGGGTGAAAAAGATCCATGAACTTTGAAGAAAGTGAGATTTTAAGTGCATTTTTCAAAAGATGCCAACTTTGAAACTCCATATCTCTTAAATGGTTGATCTTATGGAAAAACATTATTTGTGTCAAAGTTGTTTATTGGATCAAAATCTACAACTTTCATGTTGGAAGTTTTTTTCAGTTTGTAGGTGAAATTTTGAGTTATTCCCTTCCAAAGTTTTGGAAAAACCATTGAAAAACACTTAGAAAATTTTTCTAAGTATAAAAGTCAAACTTTGACTTTTTGATTCTTGATTGATTTTCTTGATTTTTCTTGATCAAATGACTTCATATATCATATATTGATGATTCAAAACTTCAAAAGTCATGGTTGACCAAAATTCTCCAAAAGTCAATGGTGATCTTGTACAGTTGACTTTTTCAAACGAATCGCGTTTCTGGAGATTTCAAATGAAACAGGCTATCCTCACCAAATGAATGGTATGAATGGATCACATTGAAGCATTAGAGGATATTGAGCCATGGTTTGAGTTGTGGCACCATGTCCTGATTAAAAAGTCAGTTGTTCAGTGAATTAGGTCAAAACCCCTAATTGTCGACCTGATGAAATTGATGACTGTGGATCTTCAATTGAGATGCAATTTCCATTGGATGTTGTCATAGGGATTATTTGAGGATGATTGAAACATTTTATTGACTTCCTGGGGATTTTTAGGGTTTCCCAAATGTGATCCCTGATTTCAGTCCTTGATAGTTCAAAATCCTAATCTGATGGTTTGAAATTTCACTGTTGATCAATCCTTGTGTAGGAGATGTTTTGAGCCAATGGATTAGGTCAAAATGATGTACTTGGGGTCTTGAGTTCATGTCCCAAGTCATTAGATCAAATCCTGAGCAAAAGTCAGGAGTATGCTATCTTCAGTCAAAACCCTAATCTGGTTGATTCAGAGCCTTTGAGCTTGTTGAAATGAATCTCTGAGGACCAAATGTTGACTGTTGATGAAGATAATTCTTTTGAGATGAAGGGAGAACAAAACCCTAATTGATTGTTACTTGTACTGATGAGTGAGTTCCTGATTAAATCCTGCTGAGTCACAAGTAGCAAACACAAACTATGCAATTTGTTAGAGATGCAAATGATGCATATGCTATGATATGAGGTGGTATCTTAGGTCAAAATTTGGGGTATGACAGATGCCCCTATTTAAGTTTCTTCAACCTGAGACATGAAGATTGAAAATCTTCGTTTTGATAGGGTGGAAGAGACTTAAATATCAGAAGACGCGAATTTTGGACCTAAGATACCAAAATTGCGAATGATGCAAGGATATCTTTACCGAGGGATATCAAAAACTGACTCCACTGGGGACAAGAGATCGAGAAGGATGTCTCAATCCATTTTAGGAAGAGAATCCGTTTTTTTCTTTTCGGGAAAGCAAGTGTATGCTTCACCGGGGAATGATAGCTTTGTAAGAAAAGCTTACCTATCGACATTACCGACTATCAGCACAGGGATAGACTTGTTAATAATGCGAAGGTAAAAGGTATGAAACTGTATTACCGACTATCAGCATCGTGATAGACTTGACAAGGTAAAAAGAGTTTCAAAGGTTTGGTTAATATTACCGACTATCAAGATGGTGATAGACATGTTAAATAATATAACCAAAACAAAAGGTTACCGACTATCAGCCTCGTGATAGTGATTTTGAAGACATGATCAATTATCAGCCGAGTGATAAAATGATCCTGGAGACTTTGTTAGGGAAATTACTGGTTATTCAGCCTTGTGAACAATAATAAGGCCCTGATTGTCAAATGGTCTTCATGATTGATTTCCTTGAGAGGAAAAATCTTTTGAAAGAGAAATAAGCTGCTCAGATGATGAGGCTATTGCTTATTGTCTGTTTTTCACGACTCTATTTGAGGAATCGGAATTTGAATCTCTGGTAAGACAAAGTTCTATCCAAGAATGAATTGGAAAGAGACATTCAAACAAGACTTTGTACCCAATGAGGCATGAACTCAACTGGGGATTTTCTCCTTTGTTTTGAGAGGAGAAACTAAAGCAACCTTCTTCCACGAGGAATGATCTCAGTGGGGAACTGGAGAAAGAAAATGTTCTTTTTGCTTCTGGGTGACAATCTATTGGAGAGATGACACGCCCATACCTGTTTCTTTTTTCTTTTTCTTTTTCTTCTTTTTTTTTGGGATAGATATATCCTAAACAAGTGAATGTTGAAGCAAACATTGAAAAAATGCAAGAATGCATAAATGATGCAAATATGTATGAATGATGAATGTCATGAATGTCGCATGCATGCTAATAATACTGACAGACAAAGAAGTATATACTGGAGAGGGACCGACGTCGCAATACAACCAGATACTTGGCAAATGTTCTTCAACACGGTGTAGATAAACACGGGTGATGAATGGTGCTGCGTGCTTTCAACTTCTCTGGGGATGATAAGCGTCTTTTCTCTCTTCACTGGAGATGGAAAATCTTCGTCACTGGGGATAAAAGACCTTCTTCACTGGGGATAGAAGAGCTTTTCCTATCATAATCTTTGATTCATCCTATGGAGATAGTTGTTGATGTTCCTTCTGTTGTTCACAACTCAAAGGAAAGTTTCGCTTTTATTTTGAAAAAGTGAAAGTAAATTCATTTAAAACTTTTTTTCCTTTTTTCAAAAGTGAATAACACAATTAAAGCGTCATTTTGCAAGCTAAAAGAAATTAGAGATTGCAAACAAATGGGCACAAGGCTCAAATTTATTTAATAGGATGGAAATCAGCTAAAGGCGTGATTCCATGGAGTATTTACAAAAGTTGGAAATGGTAATTATGCGGAAAAGGCTACATTGAAAGCAATAACCACTATTCCCTAACAACTTTGAGTTCCAACTGTGCTTGTCGCTTCAGATTGGCGGTGTTTTGAATGAAGATCCTTTGATGAAAAAGACTCCTCAGGTGACGAAGTATGGACTGATGCAGTTACTTTGTCATAAATCCTTAATTTTTGCCTAGATTGCCCTTTCAGGTTTTCAATCTACCAGGATGAATTTTTTCTGTTTATTGTCTCTAAATTTTTCCTGGACCACCCTTTCGGGTTTTCAGTCCACCGAGACGCTCATTTTTGCCTAAGTCGCCCTTTGCGGGTTTTCGACTTACCGAGCTATTCTTTTGTTCTTTTTTAGACAAAGTATTTCTTGACTGCATCAGCATTCACAGGATGCGGAAGTTCATCACCATCCATGGTTGCAAGAGTCATGGCGCCGCCAGAAAATGTTCTTTTGACAACATACGGGCCTTCGTAATTAGGAGACCATTTGCCCCTAGAATCTGGTTGAAAAGACAAGATCTTTTTAAGCACGACGAGGTCACCTTCTTGAAATTCACGAGGTCGACCCTTTTTGTTGAAAGCTTGTTTCATCCTTGCTTGGTATAACTGTCCATGGCATAAAGTAGTCATACGTTTTTCTTCGATTAAGTTCAACTGATCGTATCTTCTTTGACACCATTCAGCCTCCGATAACTTAGTCTCCATGAGGACTCTCATTGATGGGATTTCAACTTCTACGGGGAGCACAGCTTCCATGCCGTATACTAGAGAGAAAGGGGTTACCCCTGTTGAAGTACCCACTGAAGTACGGTACCCATGTAAAGCAAATGGCAGCATTTCGTGCCAGTCTTTGTAAGTGACGACCATTTTCTGAACGATCTTCTTAATGTTCTTGTTGGCGGCTTCAACGGCGCCGTTCATTTTTGGTCTGTAAGGAGAAGAGTTATGATACTCAATCTTGAATTCCTCACACAATTCTTTCATCATTTTGTTGTTCAAGTTTGAACCATTGTCAGTAATGATCTTGCTGGGAATACCATATCGGCAAATGATGTTATTCTTGATAAACCTCACAACCACTTGTCTTGTAACATTGGCGTAAGATGCTGCTTCGACCCATTTGGTGAAGTAATCAATAGCTACCAAGATGAAACGATGACCATTTGAAGCTTTCGGTTCGATCATTCCAATCATGTCGATACCCCACATGGAGAAAGGCCACGGAGATGAGAGAACGTTGAGTAGAGTCGGTGGCACATGGATCTTATCTGCGTAGATCTGGAACTTGTGACATCTCTTCACGTGTTTGTAACAGTCTGATTCCATTGTCAACCAATAGTATCCTGCTCTTAAGATTTTCTTGGACATTGCATGCCCGTTTGAATGAGTTCCAAAGGACCCTTCATGCACTTCATGCATTAACATGTCTGCTTCGTGTTTATCCACGCATCTGAGCAAAACCATGTCGAAATTTCTTTTGTATAGCACATCTCCGTTCAGGAAGAAACTGCCAGAAAGCCTCCTTAGAGTTTCCTTATCTTTGTTTGATGCCTCAAGCGGGTACTCTTGAGTTTGAAGGAAGCGCTTGATGTCGTGGAACTACGGTTTATCATCGATGACTGCTTCAGTTGCAAACACATAGGCGGGCCTTTCAAGGCATGTAATTCTGACTTTAGGCATATCGTTCCAATGATTGACTTTGAACATGGAAGATAGAGTAGCCAAGGCATCTGCCATTCGATTCTGATCTCGAGGTATATGATGCAATTCAACCTTATTGAAGAAAGTCAACAGACGTCTTGCATAATCTCTGTAAGGAATCAAGCCAGGGTGGTAAGTTTCCCATTTGTCTTTGATCTGGTTGATCACAAGGGCTGAATCTCCATATATGTCGAGGATCTTGATCCTTAAGTCAATGGCTTCTTCGAGACCCATGATACAAGCTTCATATTCTGCGATGTTGTTGGTACAATCAAATAGTAATCTGGCAGAGAATGGGATATGAGTACCCTTGGGAGTGATGATGATTTCCCCAATTCCATTGCCAAAAGCGTTTACTGCTCCATCAAAAATTAGGCCCCATCTTGATCCAGGATCAGGACCTTCTTCAGGTAACGGTTCGTCACAATCTTTCATTTTCAAGTATAAGACATCTTCGTCAGGAAAGTCAAACTTGAGAGATTGATATTTATTAATTGGTTGACGCGCCAAATGATCGGCGAGAATGCTTCCTTTGACCGCTTTTTGAGCACGGTATTCAATGTCATACTCAGATAACAGCATTTGCCATCGGGCAATCCTTCCT